>NW_028139036.1:0-318706 GCF_964270905.1 Leucopleurus acutus | reverse complement strand
GGATCATACTCTGGGTTCCACATGCATGTTTTAGCTGAAGGAAGAATCCCTTAAACCTGGAGAGTTGAGACCCATGGAATGGGTACCATGCAATATGACTTCAAAGGGTCTGCATTTGCTCACCGAACCTCACCAATCCTATCACTGCTGCGTTTATGCCGCTGTACACACCCTTGATTCTCTTTCGGAGACATATAAATCCATAGGTTTTAAGATTCTTACTAGTCAGGTATATTCTTAGGCGTTTAATATTGGGTGTTGAGTCCACTTCGTTGAGCAAGGAGTAGCTCTTGTCTATTACATATTTGGCTTATGGAACGGTGTCTGTGCTAATTTCAATCTCTGGTTTCATGCAGCACCCCAACTCACCTTTCCCCTTAAGCAAGCATAAGTTGGTTTTCTACATTTGACACCCTGTTCTGTTTTGTAATTCAGTTCCTGTGTAGCCAAGTTTACATTCCGTGTAGTAGTGATATCTTATGATGTTTCTTTTTCTGTGTGACTTATTTCTCTTAGAATCATCATACCTGAATCCACTCATTATGCTGTCACGGGCCTGATGACATAGATTTCTTTGCTGAGTGATATTGCATTGTACGTAAGTACCACAATTTCTTTATCCATTTTTCGCTTTCTGCGAAATTGGACCTGTACCGTAAACGAGGTTCTTGTAAACAGAGCCGTCCCAAACTTTGGGGAGGCTGTGTCTTTTTGATTATTATTTCCCTAAGCTATACGACCATAAGTGGAAATGCCCTAGGCTCTGTTGCTTGGTTTTTTGGATGTTTCAGGAAACACCATACACTTCTCCAGAGTGGTTGTTGGCAATTTACATCCCGCCCATCAGCATAACAAGGCTCCCAGTTCTCCATGGCCTGTCCTGCCTTTCTGGATTTTACACTTTTTTCGGATGGCCCTTTTGACCGGGGGGCAGTGAGACTTCATTGTAGTGCAGATTTCCTTTGCAAGCTTGCTTGGTTGGCCAAAAAGGGCGTATGCGTTTTTTCCTGAATATATTCAGGAAGAAACGCATACGCCCTTTTTGGCCAAGTGCATCATTGTGGACGTTCTGCCTCTTTTCCTATGCTTTACATGCAATTCCAGTCTACCTCCTGAAATCTGTTTCCTGCAATTCTGCCCCGCTTTCAACTCCTCTTGGCAGCCTTACTTTAAGATATTTTTGGAAGATGGCTGTCATTTATAACTCTGTAGGTTTGTGAATTACAGTGCCCCTGAGCTCCTTTCTTCAACTCGCTTTCTTGTGAGCTGGCCGCAAGACCGCAGGATTGCTTCCGGCCCTAGTTTGGTTCCGGCACGGCATGCTGGGCCTTTGGTTAATTCCTCTTCCTGGTGGGAAATGAGAGTTAAATTTGCCCGTCCAGACACCTCCACCTAGTCTCTCATTGGTTCTCCCTATTCCTGTTCATTTTCAACAGAAATTGCAAACTGGGCCAAACGGGAGGTTAAAGGCACTGACTCTCCAAGTGGGGAGAGTGTTAGTAAAGCGTCTGGAATGTTGCACCCGAGTACCAGGGGACGAAAACTGAGACACATTTGAACACGTTTCCCGATCACACGGTGGATCATACTCTGGGTTCCACATGCATGTTTTTGCTGAAGGAAGAATCCCTTAAACCTGGAGAGTTGAGACCCATGGAATGGGTACCATGCAATATGACTTCAAAGGGTCTGCATTTGCTCACCGAACCTCACCAATCCTATCACTGCTGCGTTTATGCCGCTGTATACACGCTTGATTCTCTTTCGGAGACATATAAATCCATAGGTTTTAAGATTCTTACTAGTCAGGTATATTCTTAGGCGTTTAATATTGGGTGTTGAGTCCACATCGTTGAGCAAGGAGTAGCTCTTGTCTATTACATATTTGTCTTATGGAACGGTATCTGTGCTAATTTCAATCTGTGGTTTTATGCCGCACCCCAACTCACCTTTCCCCTTAAGCAAGCATAAGTTGGTTTTCTACATTTGAGACGCTGTTCTGTTTTGTAATTTAGTTTCTGTGTAGCCAAGTTTACATTCCGTGTAGTAGTGATATCTTATGATGTTTCTTTTTCTGTGTGACTTATTTCTCTTAGAATCATCATACCTGAATCCACTCATTATGCTGTCACGGGCCTGATGACATAGATTTCATTGCTGAGTGATATTGCATTGTACGTAAGTACCACAACTTCTTTATCCATTTTTCGCTTTCTGCGATATTGAACCTGTACCGTAAACGAGGTTCTTGTAAACAGAGCCGTCCCAAACTTTGGGGTAGCTGTGTCATTTTGATTTTAATTTCCCTAAGCTATAGGACCGTAATTGGAAGTGCCCTCAGCTCTGTTGCTTTGTTTTTTGGATGTTTCAGGAAACACCATACACTTCTCCAGAGTGGCTGTTGGCAATTTACATGCCGCCCATCAGCATAACAAGGCTCCCAGTTGTCCATGGCCTGTCCTGCCTTTCTGGATTTTACACTTTTTTCAGATGGCCCTTTGACCGGGGTGAAGTGAGACTTCATTGTAGTGCAGATTTCGTTTGCGAGTTTGCTTGGTTGGCCAGAAAGGGCGTATGCGTTTCTTCCTGAATATATTCAGGAAAAAACGCATACGCCCTTTTTGGCCAAGTGCATCATTGTGGACTTTCTGCCTCTTTTCCTATGCTTTATATGCAATTCCATTCTACCTCCTGCAATCGGTTTCCTGCAGTTCTGCCTTGCTCTCAGTGCCTCTTCATAGCCTTATCTCAATATACTTTTGGAAAATAGTTGGCCTTCATAACTCTGAAGGTTTTTGAATTGCAATGGCCCTTAGCTCCATTTTTCAGCTCTTATTTTTGTGATCTTGCCTCATATCCACAGGATTTCTTCAGGCCCTATTCTTCTTCTGGGGCGCCTTGCTCTGCCTTTGGTTAATTCTTCTTCCTGATGTGAAATTAGAGTGACATGTACCCATTGAAACCGCTACAGCTATTTTCTCACTTGTTCCCCCTATTCCCATTCATTTTCCGCACTAACTGCAGACTGTGCGATTCCGGAACTTAAAGGCATTGACTCTCCATGTGGAGATGTTGTTAGTAAAGTGGCTGGAATGTTGATCCGGAGCCCCAGGAGAGGAAAATGAGGTGCATTTTAGAAACCTTTCCCGATCATATGGTATACCATCCGCTGGATTTCCCATGCATGGTTTAGCTCTAGGAAGATTCCCTTCAACTTGGAGTGTTGGGACCCTTGGAATAAGTAGCATGAAGTATTGCATTAAACTTTCGGCAGTTGCTCACCAAAGCTCACCAATCCTTTCAGCCCCAAGTGTCCAGCCTTATGTCTTATCCAGCTGTGGGTTTATATGTGGTCATTCCAGGTTGCATCACAGCCCCTGAGCGAATTTTGTAAGAATTTTTCTCTCTTTCATTGTTTCTGCGTTTTGGTTTTAAAATTTATTTCTATAAAGGGGTTTAGCTCATTTTCACTGCTGTGTTTGTGCCGCTCTGTGCACACTTGATTCCCTTATGGAGAGATATCAATACATGGGTTTTAAGATTCTTATTACTCAGATATATTTCTCTGCGGTGTATAGGGTGTGTTGAGGCCAGTTCATTGAGCAAGGTGTAGATCTTGTCTGATACCTATTTGGTTTATTGAACGGTATCTGTGCTAATTTCAAACTCTGGTTTTATGCATCACCCCACCTCTCCTTTCCCCTTAAGCTGACATAAGTGTGTTTTCTAAATGTGAGACACTGTTCTGTTTTGTAATTCATTTTTTGTGCAGCCATATTTATCCTCCCTCTATAAGTGATATCTTATGATATGTTTCTTTTTCTGTTTGACTTATTTCAAGTAGTATTATCGGACCTCAATCCACTCTTTATCCTTCTACTAGCCTTATTACATTGATTTCATGGTGAAGAGATATTCCATTGTACATAAGTACCACATTTTCTTTATCCATTGTTCTCTTTCCTGGGATATTTAAGGTGTACTGAAGTTGAGGTTCTTGTAAACAGAGTAGCCCTAAACTGTGGTGTGCTTGTGTCTTGTTGATTTTTAGACTTCCCTAGATATACTCCCGTGATTGGAAGTGCCCTATGCTCTGTCGCTCTGATTTTTTAGATGATTTAGGAACCACCATACACTTCTCCAGAGTGGCTCTCGGCAGTTCACACACTGTCCATCAGCGTATAAAGGCTCCCTGTTCTCCATGGCCTGTCCTGCATTTCTGGTGTTTACAATTTTTTCGGATGGCCCTTTTGACCGGTGGGAAATGAGACTTCTTTGTTGTGCACATTTGCATTGCTTGCTTGCTTGGTTGCCCATAAAGTGCGTATGCGTTTTTTCCTGGATATATTCAGGAAAAAACGCATACTCCCTTTTGGGCCAACTGCATCGTTGTCGAAATTCTGCCGCTTTTCATGTGCTTTAAAGGCGAGTCCAATCTATCTCTTGAAATCTGTTTCTTGCAATTCTGTCTTGCATTCAGATCCTCTTCTTTGCCTTACCTCAACATATTTTTGGACGTTAGTTTTCATTTATAACTCTGCAGGTTTGTGAATTGCAGTGACCCTGAGCTCCATTTTTTAAGTTGCTCTTTTGTGAGCTGGCCTCAAAACCGCAGGATTGCTTCAGGCCCTATTTTGGCTCCGGCGAGGCGGGCTGAGCCTTTTTTTAATTCTTATTCTTAATGGGAAATTAGAGTGACATGTGCCCGTCCAAACCCCTACAACTATTCTCTCATTGGTTCCCCCTGTTCCCGTTCATCCTCCTCACAATTTGCAAAATGTGTGAAACAGAAGTTTAAATGTGCTGATTCTCTAAGTGGGGAGATTCTAAGTAACGTGGCTGGAATGATGAACAGGAGCACCAGGAGAGGATAAATGAGGTGCATTTTAGACACATCTCCCGATCACATGGTGTACAGTCCTCTGGGTTTTCCATGCATGTTTTAGCTGTAGGAAGATTCCTTGAACCTGCAGATTTGGGACCCATTGAATGGGTACCAGGTAGTATTACTTTAAAGGGTGTGCATTTCCTCACCCAACCTCACATTTCTCTTAGCGTGAACAGTTTCCAGCCTTATGTCTCATCCTGCTGTGGGTCTAGATGTGTTCAATCCATGTTGCATCACCGTCCCTGAGGAAAAGTTGTAAGAGGTTTTCTCTGTCTCTCTGTCGTTTATTTTTTTCAATTTATTACTATATTGGTTATAGCTGATTTTCAAAGCTCTGTTTCTTGCTGCTGTACATCCACTTGATTCACGTACAGAGAGACATCAATAAATTCTTTTTCAGATTCTTACCAGTCATAGATATTCTTTTCCGGTGACTTGAGTGTGCTGAGTGCAGTTCTTTTAGCTACCGTGTAGGCCTTGTTGATTATCAGTTTGGTATTTGGAATGGTATCTTTGCTAATTTCAACCTCCTGGATGATGCCTCACCCCTCCCCACCTTTCCCGTTTAGCAGCCTCACGCGTATTTTCTACATATTTGACTATGTTTTTGTTTTGTAATTTATTTCATGTGTAGCCATTTTGGATTCCACCTTTAAGTGATATCTTATGATATGTGTCTTTTTCTTTTTGAATTATGTCACTTAGAATGATCATACGTAACTCCTCCGGAGTTGTTACAACTGGCCATATTTCATTGATTTCCAGGCTGAGTAATATTCCACTCTACATAAGTACCACATCTCTATCCATTTTTTCCCTCCAGAGACATTTAAGTTATATCCTAGTCGAGGATCTTTTAAACAGAGGGGCAGTAAACATTGGGGTGCCTGTGTCCTCTCGATTTTTGTTTTTCCCAAGATATACGCCCATGAGTGCAAGTGCCCTATGCTCTGTAGCTCATTTTTTAGATGCTTTAGTAAACACAATACACTTCTCCAGAATGGCCGTTGGCAATATACATTTCCACTATAAGCCTCACAGGGCTCCCTCTTCTCCTTGCCCTGTCCTGCATTTCTGGCGTTTACACTTTATGAGGATGGCTCTTCTGACTGATGCGAAGTGATATCTTTTGTAGTATTGATTTCCAGTGCCCACCTGTTTGGTTGGCTAAAAAAGTGTATGCCCTTTTCTTGAATATATACAGAAAAAAACACATACAGCCTTTTTGGCCAACTGCAATGTCGGCAATGTTCAGCCCCTTTTCTTGTGCTTAATGGCGAGTCCTTTCTACCTCCTCAAATCCCTTTCCTGCCATTCTCCCTTGCTTGCCAATCCTTTTCTCTGACTTTCCTCAAGACATTTTTCAGTGATAGATATTTTCAACTCTGCAGTTTCGTGAATTTTACTGCCCCTGAGTTCCATTGTTCAACTTGTGTTTATGGGAACTGGCCACAAAGCAGTGGGATTTCCTCAAGCCCTATACTGTTTCCATGGGCAACCCTAGCCTTTGGTCAATTCATCTTCCTGATTGGAAATTAGAGTGACATGTGCCTGTCTGAACACCTAGGACTTGTCTCTCATTGTTCCTCATCCTTCCGCTTCATCCTCTGGACAAATTCCAAACTGTACGCAACAGGATGTTGACAGTGTTGACATCTCCAAGTGGGGAGACTGTTAGTAAAGACGCTGGAGGGGTGAACCCGAGCACCAGGAGATGAGGAGATGAGATGCCTTTTCCAAACTCTTCCCGATCAGACGGTATACCATCCTCTGGATGTGACAGACATGTTTTAGCAGTAGGAAGAGTCCCATTCATGTAAGGAGAACACCAGGGCTTTTTCAAAATCAGTGTCTCCCCGAAACCCAAACTGGGGAGTTTTTTAAGCTACGGCTACACATATGTTCATTAAGGGCCTTGGGAAGTAGGCAGAGTGCAAACTTTAGATGACTGAAGTCTTCAGGGTCAGAAGCACTCACCACTGGCTTCCCTTAGGTTACACTTTAACTGTCATTGATAGATGATGTCAATAAAAATATCTGTTCTTTTTCCGATTATTTCCCCTTATAGGTTATTGCACAATATTGAGTGTAGTTCCCTGTGCTATACAGTAGTTCCTTGTTGATGATCTATTTTATACATAGCAGTGTGTATGTGTTAATTCCAAACTGTTAATTTATCCCTCCTCCCACCTTTCCCCTTTGGTAATAATAAATTATAAGATTTTATACTTCTCAGAAATGGGGGAGCTGAAAGAGAGGTATCATTTTCAATGGAAAAGCATTTAAAACAAGATTGAAGCTTTAACCAAGATTATTAGATGTACATCCTTGGAAAGAAATCACTTCATTTCTCTAATATTGACCTGACAAATAAGACAAACCTTTTCACTGAACTTGCTTATAATAAAGTGATGGAAATATCAAATGGAAGTGTTAGAAACATCTTATTTTACCCGAGCCTTATAAACTGTTCTATGTTAACTACATTTTGGCTCACACATCTGTTCATTGAAGTTACAATAGTCTCAATTTCTGTTACTGATCCTCCAGAGTGGACCCCAACAAGGGTCCCCCTGCCCAGTGTCATTGGGGCCAACAGATCGAGGCTGAGTTTGGTTCCCAAGCAAAGGAAACTTTATATTTTCATCAGAGAATGGAGAGGTGAGAGCATGCACTACCCCGTGGGCTGTGGGCTGGGCTGCTGTGTAGAGATCCTGTCAGAGTCAGTGGGAGGGAGGGGGCGGTGCTCTCAAGGGCCGGGTTGGCTGCAGCTCAGGCTCTATATCTCGGAGTCTGCACTGGGCCCCAGGAGCTGAGGTGTCGACCCAGCCATTCTGCACCAGGAAATCTGGTCTGAAGTGCCGGGTGTGGAACCTCTGCATGCGGGACCCTAGGAGCACGTGAAATTAGACAAAGCACAAAGGATAAAAAAGGTCAGACTTGACTTTATTGCCCAGATTCTATTTTTATCTCCCAGGGATTTTTAATGGGCTTTGCTGGGGACAAACCCCTCCTCTGCCTTTTGTCCCGTTCCTCATTCTTGGAGTGCTGAGGGTGCAGACCCTTCTTCTGTAACTGCTGAGTGCTGAGTTGGGAGCCCTCATACCAGGGGACGAGGGTCAGAACTTCTCCCCAGCAGCCTCCAGGTGACGTTGATTGGCCCCAGGACCCCTGCCTCCCTGCTCGTCCGCCTGAGCACCAGCATTGGAAGTGTTATAGATTCTAATGACCTTTAAGGGTCCAGGAAAGAGATGTGCAGAGACGCTGTGGGGGCCGGTTTCACCCCGCCCCACATTTGTTCGGCCACCTTAGGCTGACCGTTTCTGCCAGCCTAGATGCTCTGACCAGTAGTCTGCTCTTTCTTCAATTAGGCCCCTGAATTAACGTAAAAACAGCACCAGGTGTCAGAGCCCTGCCCGCTCAACTCCCAGACAGTCCAGGGTCAGTGGTGATCAAGGACCATGATGGCCACTGAGTCAACAGGCTTTTGAAGTAAACAGGAGTCCAGCCGGTCTTATTGGCCACCATCATCACGGTGTCTGTAAGCTTTTCTATGGTGACAGTGTGATATACGGTTCCCCCGCCAAGATTATTAGCTCCCCTCTGGGTGCAGGAAGTCCTGCAAGCAGTAGTCTACTCCTTCGGGACACACTATTGTTGTTTTATGAGAGAAACTCCAGGTCAAGTGATGTTCACACGAGTCGTCATGGTGCCCTGTTGCCCCCGGTTATCTCTCTGGATGTTGGAGTTGGAGGGCCTCCTCACTCGAGGTCGGTGTGCCCACGGAGCGAACCCTGCAACTTCAGGGCATGGTTGGTGATTAGGATCACCACGTGGGGTCCTTTTCCCTTAGGAGGGACGTGGCCTTTTGGGCTGCTGATTTCCAGGTTTTTAGATACCGCCAGTATCTTGGCCAGATGTGGCAGTGGGCCAAGCCCCTTGGTGACTGTAGTTTATCCTACCTGGATGGCATTCTTGCGTTGTTCCATTTCAAGTGGTCCCAGTTTTTGCACTAATTCTCCAATGGCGATTCACCTTTCACCGGGAATGGAAAGGTCAAAGGGTTTAGCTCAATTAGGGAGTTCCAGGGCAAGGGTCTGAATTGACTGCTCTTTCCATTCTTGAAAGGCCACTTCTGGATTCTGTTCAAAAGGATCATCATCTTTTCCTTTCAGTGTTTCATATAGAGGCCCAGCTAGTAGACTGTAGTTAGGGATCCAGAAGCAGCAAACCCTGGCCTCCCCAGGAACCCCTAAGCTGTCTTCTAGTTTTAGAAAGGGGTAAGGCTGCAAATGGTTTCTTCCCTTTCCTGGGATGGGCTTCTCTGACCTTGTGTGAGAATGAAGCCCAGGCAGGTCACTGCAGTCTGTGATATTTGAGCTTTTTCTTGGACAACTTCTATCCTTTATTGGCTTGGTAGTTCAGAGGCCTCCTTAGTAGGGCTGGCGATCAGAATGTCGTCTGCATATTGAAGGAGGGTTTCCTTTTCCAGAGGTAGAACTTTTCGGTCGTTATCTAAGCTTTCCCCAAAGATGGTGTGGGAATTTTTGAACCCTTGGGGCAAGATGGCCCGGAAGTATTGTTTTAGTTGTATGTTGAGTCCTGCCACTCACAAGCCAAAATTTCTTGTGACTCTGGGACTAATGGAATACAAAAGAAGGCATCATTGAAGACTAATACAGAATACCATGTCCTGGTGGTTGGTAGAATGACCAGCAGGGTGTAGGAATCAGGAGTAACTGGAGGTATATCCTCGGTGGCTTCACTGACTGTCCTGACATCCTTTACCAGGTCCCCAGCAGCCCATGGGGCTCTCGTGGTCAGGCCAATCCCAGGATATGGAGCTCTCCTGGGCAGGTACCCCACCCCCAAGCCAGCCCACGGGGCTCTCATGGTCAGGCCCCTCCCAGGATACAGAGCTACCCTTGCAGGTACCGTGGCAGGGCTGGGCACACAGGAACCGTGCACATAGCCCTCATTGAAGAGCACCCCCAGCTCACCTGTCGCTCAGAGCTGACACAGAGCACCTCAGAGCAGGACTTGAACTAACAAACAGCAGCTCCGACAGGTCTGTGACCCTGGGCATCACTCTGTGTGGCCTCCCTCCACCTGGTCTTCCAGAGACTTCCACTGCACCCAGGGCACCAGGCCTCTGTCTCCAACCACCACCCACCCCTCCTCTCCCTGACTCCTGGGTTCGTCTCATTAGGAGAGGGTTTTCTTGAAGTTGTCTCCCACTCATGGGCCAGATAAAATGATTAGAAAACAAGCCAAAGCTGCAGCCCCTTGTCTATCCTGACTCTCAGGAGCCCACACCTGTTCCTTGGACGTAGCCGGTTCAGCAAGTTCCATTTTCTGCAACTGTGAGCCCCTGAGGGGTGATGATTGGCTACCTGGGCAGCCTTACCATGCCGGCCAGCCCTCCCCAGGTGTGCCTGGGTTGAGATCAATATAAATACCACTCCAGGCAGCAAAAGCCCCTGCAGCTGTGCCTGACGCCATTTTCTCTGCCCTGTCAGCAGTCTCGGGGCTGGGCTGGTGGGAGGGAGTGAGAGGCCACGGCTTTGTGGGTGGCCCAGTGTGAGTGGGGCTCTGCTGGACTTTCTGCAGCAGTTGCCAGGCTGCCACCTGCTAAAGAAGAGGATGTGTCACCCATACCTGCTGCTGGAATTTCTCCCTGGGCAGAGGTGAGGAAAGAAAAAAGCAGTGGGGGCAGGGACAGGACGGGTATCTCAGGCAGGGAAATGGAAATCTTCCAGAAGAGCACCCAGGGCCAGGACCATCTTGACTGGCCTGCAGGCACCAAGTCAGCTGGCATGCTGTCACTCGTGTGGCTCCATGGCCCTTCCTCTAGGTTTTCAAGTCCTTGTATATATTCAGGTGTTTTACCTGGGAAGGGCGGGAACAGTTCAGCAGCAACTGGCCTGGGGCTCAGCTCACGTTTACTCACAGATGCCTCGGCACGGTGCCCCAGCTTTGCAATGAGGACGCTTGTTGTGTGGGGGCTGCTGGCTGAATGGGAGATGATTCCCCACCACTGACCAACTTCAGAATTGTTTACAACTGGAGCAAGTGCCCTGATACGGTTTTCCTCTGAGTAACTGGTGGGTTCTGTTTTTTTTTTTCTCTTTTTCGTTTTTGGTTCAAGGTAGATTTTATTCCTCTTTTTTGTATTTACAGTTATAAGCATGGAAATAATTTATTCATATAAATACATGTATGTGAAGGGAATAATTGTTTTTTCTGTTTTATTTTTTAAATTTTATTTCTTTTTAATTTTGAATTTTATTTTATATTTTTATACAGCAGGTTCTCATTGGTTATCTATTTTATACATATAAATGTTTACATGCCAATCCCAATCTCTCAACTCCTCCCACCACCACCCCTCCAAGAGCTTTCCCCCCTTGTTGTCCATACGATTGTTGTCTACATCTGTTGCTCTATTTATGCCTTGCAAAACGGTTAATCTGTACAGTTTTTCTAGGTTCCACATATATGCATGAATATACAAGATTTGTTTTTCTCTTTCTGACTTACTTCACTCTGTATGACAGTCTCTAGATCCATCGACGTCTCTACAAATGACCCAATTTCATTCCTTTCATGGCTTAGTAATATTCCATTTTATATATGTACCACAGCTTTATGCATTCGTCTGTCTGTGGGCATTTAGGTTGCTTCCATTACCTCGATATTGTAAATAGTGATGCAATGAACATTGCGGTGAATGTCTCTTTTTGATTTATGGTTTTGTCTGGGTATATGTCCAGTCCTGGGATTGCTGTATCATATGGTAATTCTATTATTAGTTTCTTAAGAAACTCCATATTGTTCTCCATAGTGACTGTATCAATTTATATTCCCAAAAATAGTGGAAGAGGGTTCCTTTTCTCCACACCCTTTCCAGCATTTGTTGTTTGTAGATTTTCAGATGATGCCCATTCTAACAGGTGTGAGGTGATACCTCATTGTTGAGTCCATTTCGTTGAGCAGGGGGTAGGTCTTGTCTATTACATATTTGGCTTATGGAACGGTATCTGTGCTAATTTCAAACTCTGGTTTTATGCAGCACCCCCTTAACTCACCTTTCCCCTTAAGCAAGCATAAGTTGGTTTTCTAATCTTGAGACCCTGTTCTGTTTTGTAATTCAGTTCATGTGTAGCCAAGTTTACATTCCGTGCATTAGTGATACCTTATGATGTTTCTTTTTCTGTGTGACTTATTTCACTTAGAATCATCATGCCTCAATCCACTCATTATGCTGGTACAGGCCTGGTGACACAGATTTCATTGCTGAGTGGTATTCTGTTGTACGTAAGTACCGCAACTTCTTTATCAATTATTTGTTCTCTGGGATATTTAACTCGTACTGTAGAAGAGGTTCCTGTAAACAGAGCCGTCCCAAATTTTGGGGTGGCTGTGTCTTTTTGATTTTAATTTCCCTAAGCTATAGGACCATAAGTGGAAATGCCCTAGACTCTGTTGTTTGGTTTTTCAGATGTATCAGGAAACACCATACACTTCTCCAGAGTGGCTGTTGGCAATTTACATCCCGCCCATCAGCATAACAAGGCTCCTTTTTCCCCATGGCCTGTCTTGCCTTTCTGGATTTTACACTTTTCTCAGATGGCCCTTTAGACCGGGGGGAAGTGACACTCATAGTTCGGATTTCCATTGCAAGCTTGCTTGGTTTGCCAAAAAGGGCGTATGTGTTTTTTCCTGAATATATTCAGGAACAAACTCATACGCCCTTTGTTGCCAAGTGCATCATTGTCGATGTTCTGCCTCTTTTCCTATGCTTTAAATGCAAATCCAGTCTACCTCCTGAAATCGGTTTCCTGAAATTCTGCCCCGCTTTCAAGTCCTCTTCGCAGCCTTACTTCAATATATTTTTGGACGTTATCTGTCATTTATAACTCTCCAGGTTTGTGAATTACAGGGCCCCTGAGCTCCTTTCTTCAACTCGCTTTCTTGTGAGCTGGCCGCAAACCCGCAAGACTGCTTCAGGCCCTAATCTGCTTCTGGCAGGGCACGCTGAGCCTTTGGTTAATTTCTCTTCCTGGTGGGAAATGAGTGTTAAATATGCCCGTCCAGACACCTACCTCACTCTCAACCCCTTGGTGATGTGGGTCCTCTGGTTTGTGGCCACCTTTTCTGGGTTCCTCACCTTTCGATGATGTGGCCCCACTAGTGTGAGGACACTCCTGCCTGGTTCTCATCCACGTGGTTATGTGGACCCCCTGGTGAGAGTCTGTTCCTGGCTTTGTTCCTCACCCACCTGTGAGGGAGACCCTCTGCTGATAGGTCACTCCTGCATGGCTGGCACACATTGCCTTGGTGAAGTCAGCCGTGTGGTGGCAGTTGGAGCGTGCTGGGAATCTCCTCCCCCCGGTGATGAGGGCCCTCTTGCGTCAGGCCCTAACTGCTGGGCTCACCAACTTTTCTTAGGGAGCCCAGTGATGCTTTGGCACTCCTCTTAGGATCCCATCTCCATGGAGATGTGGGCCTTCTGCTCTGAGGTCCCAACGGCTGGGTTGTTCACATTTTCATGATGTGGGCTCTCTGGTGTTCACAGAGGCCTGGATCCCATAGCCTCTGTGCTCTTGGCCGCCTGCTGGGAGGTTCCAACTGCTGGATTCCTCACTTTTTTAATTTTTTGGGCCCTCTGTTGTGAGGATCCTCCTGCCTGCCTCACTCCCAGCCCCTTCGTGATGTGTGTCGTCTGGTTTGAGGCCACATGTGCTGGGTTCCTCACCTTTCGATGATGTGGGACCAATGGTCTTAGGAGACTCCTGCCTGGTTCACATCCCCTTGGTGATGTGGGCCCTCTGTTGAGAGTCTGATCCTGGCTGGGTTCCTCACCCATCTGTGAGGTGGGCCGTCTGCTGTGAGGTCACTCCTGCCTGGCTTGCTCACCTCGCCTTGTGGACATGAGCCCTCTGGTGGCACTTGGAGCCTGCTGGGAGCCTCCTCTCCTGGGTGATGAGGGCCCTCTGGCGTCAGGCCCTAACTGCTGGGCTCCCCACATTTTGTGATGTGCGCCCAGTGGTGCGAGGACACTCCAGCCAGGTTCACATCCCCATTGGGATGTGGGCCTTCTGCTCTGAGGTCCCAAAGCCTGGGTTGCTCACAGTTTCATGATGTGGGCTCTCTGGTATTAGTTCACTCCTGCCTGCATCCCATAGCTTCTGTGCTCTGGGCCGCCTGCTGGGAGGTTCCAACTGCTGGATTCCTCACCTTTCTTATTCTTTGGGCCCTCTGTTTTTAGGCTACTCCTGCCTGCCTCACTCCCATTCCCTTTGTGATATGTGTCCTCTGATTTGAGGCCACATGTGCTGGGTTCCGCACCTTTCGATGATGTGACCCCACTGGAGGGAAGACAGTCCTGACTGGTTCCCATCCCCTTGCTGATGTGGGCCCTCAGGTGAGAGTCTGATCCTGGCTGGGTTCCTCACCCTTCTGTGAGGTGGGCCCTCTGCTGTGAGGTCAATCATGCCTGTCTGGCACACGTCACCTTGGCGACGTGGGCCCTCTGGTGGCAGTTGGAGTGTGCTGGGATCCTCCTCCCCTCGGTGATGAGGGCCCTCTTGCCTTAGGCCATAACTGCTGGGCTCCCCACATTTTCTGATGTGCGCCAAGTGAGTGAGGAGACTCTTGCCAGGTTCCCATCCCCATGGCGATATGGGCCTTCTGCTCTGAGGTCAAAACGGCTGGCTTGCTCACAGTACCAAGATGTGGACCCTCTGCTGTGAGTTCACTCCAGCAAGGATCCCTTATCATCGGTGCTCTGAGCCGCCTGCTGGGAGGTTCCAACTGCTGGATTCCTCAACTTTTTTATTCTATGTGCCCTCTGTTGTGAGGCTCCTCCTGTCTGCCTCACTGCCAGCCCCTTGGTGATGACTGTCCTATGGCTTGAGGCCACATGTGCTGCGTTCCTCACCTTTCGATGATGTGACCCCACTCGTGTGAGGACACTCCTGCCTGGTTCCCATCCCCTTGGTGAGGTGGGCCCTCTGGCGAGAGTCTAATCCTGGCTGGGTTCCTCAACGTTCTGTGAGGTAGGCCCTCTGCTGTGAGGTCACTCCTGCCTGGCTGGCACACGTCACCTTGGAGACGTGAGCCCTCTGGTGGCAGTTGGAGCATGCAGGGCGCCTCCTCCTCTCGGTGATGACGGCCCTCTGGCGTCAGGCCCTAAATGGTGGGCTCCCCACATTTTCTGATGTGCGCCCAGTGGTGCGAGGACACTCCAGCCAGGTTCCCATTCCCATGGGGATGTGGTCCTTCTGTGCTGAGGTCTCAACTCCTGGGTTGCTCACAGTTTTGTGATGTGGGCCCTCTGCTGTGAGTTCACTGTGGCCTGGATCCCATAGCCTCGGTGTTCTGGGCCGCCTGCTGGAAGGTCTAAATGCTGGAATCCTCACGTTTTTTATATTATGTGCCCTGTGTTGTGAGGCTACTCCTGCCTGCCTCACTCCAAGGCCCTTGGTGATGTGGGTCCTCTGGTTTGAGGACACATGTGCTGGGTTCCTCACCTTAAGATGATGAGGCCCCACTGGTGTGAGGATAATCCTGACTGGGTCCCATCCCCTTTGTGATGTGGGCCCTCTGGTGAGAGTCTGATCCTGGCTGGGTTCCTCACCCATCTGTGAGGTGGGCCCTCTACTATCAGGTAACTCTTGCCTGGGTTGCTCACCTCGCCTTGTTGACATGAGCCCTCTGGTGGCAATTGGACCCTGCTGGGAGCCTCCTCAGCTCTGTGATGAGGGCCCTCTGACGTCAGGCCCTAACTGCTGGGCTCCCCAACTTTTCTTAGTGAGCCCAGTGTTGCTCAAGCACTCCTCTTAGGTTCCCATCCCCATGGGGATGTGGGCCTTCTGCTCTGAGGTTCCAACGGCTGGGTTGATCACAATTTCATGATGTGGGCTCTCTGGTGTTAGTTCACTGTGGCCTGGATCCCATAGCCTCTGTGGTCTTGGCTGCCTGCTGGGAGGTTCCAACTGCTCGATTCCTCAACTTTTGTATTCTATGGGTCCTGTGTTGTGATGCTCCTCCTGCCTGCCTCACTCGCAACCCCTTCGTGATGTGGGTCTTCTGGTTTGAGGCCACATGTGCTGGGTTAGGCAACTTTCAATGATGTGGCCCCACTGGTGTGAGGACACTCCTGTCTGGTTCCCATCCCCTTGGTGATGTGGGCCTTCTGGTGACAGTCTTATCCTGGCTGGGTTCCTCACTCTTCTGTGAGGTAGGCCCTCTGCTGTGAGGTCAATCCTGCCTGACTTGCACACATCACCTTGGCGACGTGGGCCCTCTGTTGGCACATGGAACCTGCTGGGAGCCTCCTGCCCTCGGTGATGACGGCCCTCTAGCATCAGGCTCTAACTGCTGGGCTCCCCACGTTTTCTGATGTGAGCCCAGTGATGCCAGGACACTCCTGTCAGGTTCCCATCCCCATGGGGATGTGGGCTTTCTGCTCTGAGGTCCCAATGCCTGGGTTGCTCACAGTTTCATGATGTGGGCTCTCTGGTGTTAGTTAACTCCTGCCTGCATCCCATAGCTTCTGTGCTCTCGGCCGCCTGCTGGGAGGTTCCAAATGCTGGATTCCTCACTTTTTTTATTCTTTGGGCCCTCTGTTTTTAGGCTACTCCTACCTGCCTCACTCCCATCCCCTTTGTGATGTATGTCCTCTGATATGAGGCCACATGTGCTGGGTTCCTCACCTTTCGATGATGTGGCCCCACTGGTGGGAGGACAGTCCTGACTGGTTCCCATCCCCTTGGTGTTGTGGGCCCTCTGGTGAGAGTCTCATCCTGCCTCGGTTCCTCACCCTTCTGTGAGATAGGCCCTCTGCTGTGAGGTCACTACTGCCTGGCTGGCGCATGCCACCTTGTAGACGTGGTCCCTCTGTTGGCAGTTGGAACCTGCTGGGAGTCTCCTCCCCTCAGTTATGAGGGCCCCCTGGCATCAGGCCCTAACTGCTGGGCTCCTAACATTTTCTGATATGTGCTAAGTGGTGCAAAGCCACTCCTGCCAGGTTCCCATCCCAATGGGGATGTGGGCCTTCTGTTCTGAGGTCCCAACAGCTGGGCTGCTCACAGGTTCATGATGTGGGCCCTCTGCTGTGAGTTCACTGCGGCCTGGATCCCATAGCCTCGGTGCTCTGGGCCACTTGCTGGGAGGTTCCAACTGCTGGATTCCTCAACTTTTATATTCTATGGACCCTGTGTTGTGAGGCCAGTCCTGCCAGCCTCATTCCGAACCCCTTGGTGATGTGGTTCCTCTGGTTTGAGGACACATGTGCTGGGATCCTCACCTTTCGATGATGTTGTCCCACTGGTGTGGGGACACTCCTGCCTGGTTCCCATCCCCTTGGTGATGTGGGCCCTCTGGTGAGAGTCTGATCCTGGCTGTGTTCCTCACCCTTCTGTGAGGTGGGCCCTCTGCTGTGAGGTCATTCGTGCCTGGTTGGCACACATCGCCTTGGCGACGTCAGCCCTCTGGTGGCAGTTGGAGCCTGCTGGGAGCCTCCTCTTCTCGGTGATGAGTGCCCTCTGGCGTCAGGCCCTAACTGCTGGTCGCCCAAAATTTTCTGATATGTTCTCAGTGGTGCGAGGACACTCCTACCAGAATTCCATCCCCATGGGGATGTGGGCCTCCTGCTCTGAGGTCCCAATGGCTGGGTTGCTCAGTTTCATGACATGGGCCCTGTTCTGTGAGTTCACTGTGGCCTGGATCCCATAGCCTCGGTGCTCTGGGCCGCCTGCTGGGAGGTTCCAACTGCTGGATTCCTCACTTTTTTATTCTATGTGCCCAGTGTTGTGAGGCTACTCCTGCCTGCCTCACTCCGAGGTCCTTGGTGATGTGGGTCCTCTGGTTTGAGGACACATGTGCTGAGTACCTCAGCTTTCGATGATGTGGCCCCACTGATGTGAAGACACTCCTGCCTGGTTCCCATCCCCTTGGTGATGTGGGCCCTCTGGTGAGAGTCTGATGTTGGCTGGGTTTCTCACCCTTCTGTGAGGTGGGACCTCTGCTGTGAGGTAACTCCTGCCTGGCATGCTCACGTTGCCTTGGCAATGTGAGCCCTCAGGTGGCACTTGGAGCCTGCTGGGAATCTCCTCCCCTCAGTTATGAGAGCTCTGGATAAAACACATATGCCCTTTTTTGCCAAGTGCATTATTTTCCAAGTTCTGTCTCTTTTCCTATGCTTTAAGAGCTACTCCCGTGTACGTTCTGAAATCAGTTTCCAGCAATTCTGCCCCGCATTCAAGTCCTCTTCGCAGCCTTACTTCAGTATAATTTTGGATGATAGCTGTCATTTATAACTCCGCAGGTTTCTGAATTACAGTGTCCCTGAGCTCCTTTCTTCAACTCGCTTTCTTGTGAGCTGGCCGTAACACCGCAGGATCTCCTCAGGCCCTAATCTAGTTCCAGCATGGCACACGGAGCCTTTGGTTCATTTATCTTCCTGGTGGGAAATGAGAGTTAAATTTGCCCGTCCAGACACCTACAGATAGTCTCCCATTGCTTCTCCTTATTCCTGTTCATCTTCCGAAGAAATTGCAAACTGGGCCAAACAGGAGGTTAAAGGCACTGACTCTCCAAGTGGGGAGAGTGTTAGTAAAGCGTCTGGAATGTTACACCCGAGTACCAGGGGACAAAAACTGAGACACATTTGAACACGTTTCCCGATCACACGGTGGATCATACTCTGGGTTCCACATGCATGTTTTAGCTGAAGGAAGAATCCATTAAACCTGGAGAGTTGAGACCCATGGAATGGGTACCATGCAATATGACTTCAAAGAGTCTGCATTTGCTAACCGAACCTCACCAATCCTATCACTGCTGCCTTTATGACACTGTACACACGCTTGATTCTCTTTCGGAGACATATAAATCCATAGGTTTTAAGATTCTTACTAGTCAGGTATATTCTTAGTCGTTTAATATGGGGTGTTGAGTCCACTTTGTTGAGCAAGGAGTAGCTCTTGTCTATTACATATTTGGCTTATGGAACAGTATCTGTGCTAATTTCAATCTCTGATTTTATGAAGCACCCCAACTCACCTTTCCCCTTAAGCAAGCATAAGTTGGTTTTCTACATTTGACACCCTGTTCTGTTTTGTAATTCAGTTCCTGTGTAGCCAAGTTTACATTCCGTGTAGTAGTGATATCTTATGATGTTTCTTTTTCTGTGTGACTTATTTCACTTAGAATCATCGTACCTGAATCCACTCATTATGCTGTCACGGGCCTGATGACATAGATTTCTTTGCTGAGTGATATTGCATTGTACGTAAGTACCACAATTTCTTTATCCATTTTTCGCTTTCTGCGATATTGAACCTGTACCGTAAACGAGGTTCTTGTAAACAGAGCCATCCCAAACTTTGGGGAGGCTGTGTCTTTGGATTATTATTTCCCTAAGCTATACGACCATAAGTGGAAATGCCCTAGGCTCTGTTGCTTGGTTTTTTGGATGTTTCAGGAAACACCATACACTTCTCCAGAGTGGCTGTTGGCAATTTACATCCCGCCCATCAGCATAACAAGGCTCCCAGTTCTCCATGGCCTGTCCTGCCTTTCTGGATTTTACACTTTTTTCAGATGGCCCTTTTGACCAGGGGGCAGTGAGACTTCATTGTAGTGCAGATTTCCTTTGCAAGCTTGCTTGGTTGGCCAAAAAGGGCGTATGCGTTTTTTCCTGAATATATTCAGGAAAAAACGCATACGGCCTTTTTGGCCAAGTGCATCATTGTGGACATTCTGCCTCTTTTCCTATGCTTTACATGCAATTCCAGTCTACCTCCTGAAATCGGTTTCCTGCAATTCTGCCCCGCTTTCAACTCCTCTTGGCAGCCTTACTTTAATATATTTTTGGAAGATGGCTGTCATTTATAACTCTGCAGGTTTGTGAATTACAGTGCCCCTGAGCTCCTTTCTTCAACTCGCTTTCTTGTGAGCTGGCCGCAACACCGCAGGATTGCTTTGGGCCCTAGTGTGGTTCCGGCATGGCACGCTGAGCCTTTGGTTAATTCCTCTTCCTGGTGGGAAATGAGAGTTAAATTTGCCCGTCCGGACACCTCCACCTAGTCTCTCATTGGTTCTCCCTATTCCTGTTCATTTTCCACAGAAATTGCAAACTGGGCCAAACAGGAGGTTAAAGTCACTGACATTCCAAGTGGGGAGAGTGTTAGTAAAGCATCTGGAATGTTGCACCCGAGTACCAGGGGACGAAAACTGAGACACATTTGAACACGTTTTCCGATCACATGGTGGATCATACTCTGGGTTCCACATGCATGTTTTAGCTGAAGGAAGAATCCCTTAAACCTGGAGAGTTGAGACCCATGGAATGGGTACCATGCAATATGACTTCAAAGGGTCTGCATTTGCTCACCGAACCTCACCAATCCTATCACTGCTGCGCTTATGCCGCTGTACACACGCTTGATTCTCTTTCGGAGACATATAAATCCATAGGTTTTAAGATTCTTACTAGTCAGGTATATTCTTAGGCGTTTAATATGGGGTGTTGAGTCCACTTCGTTGAGCAAGGAGTAGCTCTTGTCTATTACATATTTGGCTTATGGAACGGTATCTGTGCTAATTTGAATCTCTGGTTTTATGCAGCACCCCAACTCACCTTTCCCCTTAAGCAAGCATAAGTTGGTTTTCTACATTTGAGACCCTGTTCTGTTTTGTAATTCAGTTCCTGTGCAGCCAAGTTTACATTCCGTGTAGTAGTGATATCTTATGATGTTTCTTTTTCTGTGTGACTTATTTCACTTAGAATCATCGTACCTGAATCCACTCATTATGCTGTCACGGGCCTGATGACATAGATTTCTTTGCTGAGTGATATTGCATTGTACGTAAGTACCACAACTTCTTTATCCATTTTTCGCTTTCTGCGATATTGAACCTGTACTGTAAACGAGGTTCTTGTAAACAGAGCCGGCCCAAACTTTGGGGTGGCTGTGTCTTTTGGATTTTAATTTCCCTAAGCTATAGGACCATAAGTGGAAGTGCCCTAGGCTCTGTTGCTTTGTTTTTTGGATGTTTCAGGAAACACCATACACTTCTCCAGAGTGGCTGCTGGCAATTTACATGCCGCCCATCAGCATAACAAGGCTCCCTGTTCTCCATGGCCTGTCCTGCCTTTCTGGATTTTACACTTTTTTCAGATAGCCCTTTTGACCGGGGGGCAGTGAGACTTCATTGTGGTGCAGATTTCCTTTGCAAGCTTGCTTGGTTGGCCAAAAAGGGCGTATGCGTTTTTTCCTGAATATATTCAGGAAAAAACGCATACGCCCTTTTTGGCCAAGTGCATCATTGTGGACGTTCTGCCTCTTTTCCTATGCTTTACATGCAATTCCAGTCTACCTCCTGAAATCGGTTCCCTGCAATTCTGCCCCGCATTCAACTCCTCTTGGCAGCCTTACTTCAATATATTTTTGGAAGATAGCTGTCATTTATAACTCTGCAGGTTTGTGAATTACAGTGCCCCTGAGCTCCTTTCTTCAACTCGCTTTCTTGTGAGCTGGCCGCAACACCGCAGGATTGCTTCGGGCCCTAGTTTGGTTCCGGCACGGCATGCTGAGCCTTTGGTTAATTCCTCTTCCTGGTGGGAAATGAGAGTTAAATTTGCCCGTCCAGACACCTCCACCTAGTCTCTCATTGGTTCTCCCTATTCCTGTTCATTTTCCACAGAAATTGCAAACTGGGCCAAACAGGAGGTTAAAGGCACTGACTCTCCAAGTGGGGAGAGTGTTAGTAAAGCGACTGGAATGTTGCACCCGAGTACCAGGGGACGAAAACTGAGACATATTTGAACACGTTTCCCGATCACACGGTGGATCGTACTCTGGGTTCCACATGCATGTTTTAGCTGAAGGAAGAATCCCTTAAACATGGAGAGTTGAGACCCATGGAATGGGTACCATGAAATATGACTTCAAAGCGTCTGCATTTCCTCACCGAACCTCACCAATCCTATCACTGCTGCGTTTATGCCACTGTACACACGCTTGATTCTCTTTCGGAGACATATAAATCCATAGGTTTTAAGATTCTTACTAGTCAGGTATATTCTTAGGCGTTTAATATTGGGTGTTGAGTCCACATCGTTGAGAAAGGAGTAGCTCTTGTCTATTACATATTTGGCTTATGGAACGGTATCTGTGCTAATTTCAATCTGTGGTTTTATGCCGCACCCCAACTCACCTTTCCCCTTAAGCAAGCATAAGTTGGTTTTCTACATTTGAGACGCTGTTCTGTTTTGTAATTCAGTTTCTGTGTAGCCAAGTTTACATTCCGTGTAGTAGTGATATCTTATGATGTTTCTTTTTCTGTGTGACTTATTTCTCTTAGAACCATCATACCTGAATCCACTCATTATGCTGTCATGGGCCTGATGACATAGATTTCATTGCTGAGTGATATTGCATTGTACGTAAGTACCACAATTTCTTTATCCATTTTTCGCTTTCTGCGATATTGAACCTGTACCGTAAACGAGGTTCTTGTAAACAGAGCCGTCCCAAACTTTGGGGAGGCTGTGTCTTTTTGATTATTATTTCCCTAAGCTAAAGGACCATAAGTGGAAATGCCCTAGGCTCTGTTGCTTGGTTTTTTGGATGTTTCAGGAAACACCATACACTTCTACAGAGTGGCTGTTGGCAATTTACATCCCGCCCATCAGCACAACAAGGCTCCCAGTTCTCCATGGCCTGTCCTGCCTTTCTGGATTTTACACTTTTTTCAGATGGCCCTTTTGACCGGGGGGCAGTGAGACTTCATTGTAGTGCAGATATCCTTTGCAAGCTTGCTTGGTTGGCCAAAAAGGGCGTATGCGTTTTTTCCTGAATATATTCAGGAAAAAACGCATACGCTCTTTTCGGCCAAGTGCATCATTGTGGACGTTCTGCCTCTTTTCCTATGCTTTACATGCAATTCCAGTCTACCTCCTGAAATCGGTTTCCTGCAATTCTGCCCCGCTTTCAACACCTCTTGGCAGCCTTACTTTAATATATTTTTAGAAGATGGCTGTCATTTATAACTCTGCAGGTTTGTGAATTACAGTGCCCCTGAGCTCCTTTCTTCAACTCGCTTTCTTGTGAGCTGGCCGCAACACCGCAGGATTGCTTCCGGCCCTAGTTTGGTTCCGGCATGGCACGCTGAGCCTTTGGTTAATTCCTCTTCCTGGTGGGAAATGAGAGTTAAATTTGCCCGTCCGGACACCTCCACCTAGTCTCTCATTGGTTCTCCCTATTCCTGTTCATTTTCCACAGAAATTGCAAACTGGGCCAAACAGGAGGTTAAAGTCACTGACATTCCAAGTGGAATCTGGAATGTTGCACCCGAGTACCAGGGGACGAAAACTGACACATTTGAACACGTTTCCCGATCACACCGTGGATCATACTCTGGGTTCCACATGCATGTTTTAGCTGAAGGAAGAATCCCTTAAACCTGGAGAGTTGAGACCCATGGAATGGGTACCATGCAATATGACTTCAAAGGGTCTGCATTTGCTCACCGAACCTCACCAATCCTATCACTGCTGCGCTTATGCCGCTGTACACACGCTTGATTCTCTTTCGGAGACATATAAATCCATAGGTTTTAAGATTCTTACTAGTCAGGTATATTCTTAGTCGTTTAATATGGGGTGTTGAGTCCACTTCGTTGAGCAAGGAGTAGCTCTTGTCTATTACATATTTGGCTTATGGAACGGTATCTGTGCTAATTTCAATCTCTGGTTTTATGAAGCACCCCAACTCACCTTTCCCCTTAAGCAAGCATAAGTTGGTTTTCTACATTTGAGGCCCTGTTCTGTTTTGTAATTCAGTTCTTGTCTGGCCAAGTTTACATTTCGTGTAGTAGTGATATCTTATGATGTTTCTTTTTCTGTGTGACTTATTTCACTTAGAATCATTGTGCCTGAATCCACTCATTATGCTGTCACGGGCCTGATGACATAGATTTCTTTGCTGAGTGATATTGCATTGTACGTAAGTACCACAATTTCTTTATCCATTTTTCGCTTTCTGCGATATTGAACCTGTACCGTAAACGAGGTTCTTGTAAACAGAGCCATCCCAAACTCTGGGGAGGCTGTGTCTTTTTGATTATTATTTCCCTAAGCTATACGACCATAAGTGGAAATGCCCTAGGCTCTGTTGCTTGGTTTTTTGGATGTTTCAGGAAACACAATACACTTCTCCAGAGTGGCTGTTGGCAATTTACATGCCGCCCATCAGCATAACAAGGCTCCCAGTTCTCCATGGCCTGTCCTGCCTTTCTGGATTTTACACTTTTTTCAGATGGCCCTTTTGACCGGGGGGCAGTGAGACTTCATTGTAGTGCAGATTTCCTTTGCAAGCTTGCTTGGTTGGCCAAAAAGGGCGTATGCGTTTTTTCCTGAATATATTCAGGAAAGAACGCATACGCACTTTTTGGCCAAGTGCATCATTGTCGACGTTCTGCCTCTTTTCCTATGCTTTACATGCAATTCCAGTCTACCTCCTGAAATCGGTTCCCTGCAATTCTGCCCCGCTTTCAAGTCCTCTTGGCAGCCTTCCTTCAATATATTTTTGGAAGATAGCTGTCATTTATAACTCTGCAGGTTTGTGAATTACAGTGCCCCTGATCTCCTTTCTTCAACTCGCTTTCTTGTGAGCTGGCCGCAACACCGCAGGATTGCTTCGGGCCCTAGTGTGGTTCCGGCATGGCACGCTGAGCCTTTGGTTAATACCTCTTCTGGTGGGAAATGAGAGTTAAATTTGCCCGTCCTGACACCTCCACCTAGTCTCTCATTGGTTCTCCCTATTCCTGTTCATTTTCCACAGAAATTGCAAACTGGGCCAAACAGGAGGTTAAAGTCACTGACATTCCAAGTGGGGAGAGTGTTAGTAAAGCATCTGGAATGTTGCACCCGAGTACCAGGGGACGAAAACTGAGACACATTTGATCACGTTTTCCGATCACACGGTGGATCATACTCTGGGTTCCACATGCATGTTTTAGCTGAAGGAAGAATCCCTTAAACCTGGAGAGTTGAGACCCATGGAATGGGTACCATGCAATATGACTTCAAAGGGTCTGCATTTGCTCACCAAACCTCACCAATCCTATCACTGCTGCGCTTATGCCGCTGTACACACGCTTGATTCTCTTTCGGAGACATATAAATCCATAGGTTTTAAGATTCTTACTAGTCAGGTATATTCTTAGTCGTTTAATATGGGGTGTTGAGTCCACTTCGTTGAGCAAGGAGTAGCTCTTGTCTATTACATATTTGGCTTATGGAACGGTATCTGTGCTAATTTCAATCTCTGGTTTTATGAAGCACCCCAACTCACCTTTCCCCTTAAGCAAGCATAAGTTGGTTTTCTAATCTTGAGACCCTGTTCTGTTTTGTAATTCAGTTCTTGTCTGGCCAAGTTTACATTCCGTGTAGTAGTGATATCTTATGATGTTTCTTTTTCTGTGTGACTTATTTCACTTAGAATCATCGTGCCTGAATCCACTCATTATGCTGTCACGGGCCTGATGACATAGATTTCTTTGCTGAGTGATATTGCATTGTACGTAAGTAACACAATTTCTTTATCCATTTTTCGCTTTCTGCGATATTGAACCTGTACCGTAAACGAGGTTCTTGTAAACAGAGCCATCCCAAACTTTGGGGAGGCTGTGCCTTTTGATTATTATTTCCCTAAGCTATAGGACCATAAGTGGAAGTGCCCTAGGCTCTGTTGCTTTGTTTTTTGGATGTTTCAGGAAACACCATACACTTCTCCAGAGTGGCTGTTGGTAATTTACATGCCGCCCATCAGCATAACAAGGCTCCCAGTTCTCCATGGCCTGTCCTGCCTTTCTGGATTTTACACTTTTTCAGATAGCCCTTTTGACCGGGGGGCAGTGAGACTTCATTGTAGTGCAGATTTCCTTTGCAAGCTTGCTTGGTTGGCCAAAAAGGGCGTATGCGTTTTTTCCTGAATATATTCAGGAAAAAACGCATACGCCCTTTTTGGCCAAGTGCATCATTGTCGATGTTCTGCCTCTTTTCCTATGCTTTAAATGCAAATCCAGTCTACCTCCTGAAATTGGTTTCCTGAAATTCTGCCCCGCTTTCAAGTCCTCTTCGCAGCCTTACTTCAATATATTTTTGGACGTTATCTGTCATTTATAACTCTCCAGGTTTGTGAATTACAGGGCCCCTGAGCTCCTTTCTTCAACTCGCTTTCTTGTGAGCTGGCCGCAAACCCGCAAGACTGCTTCAGGCCCTAATCTGCTTCTGGCAGGGCACGCTGAGCCTTTGGTTAATTTCTCTTCCTGGTGGGAAATGAGTGTTAAATATGCCCGTCCAGACACCTACCTCACTCTCAACCCCTTGGTGATGTGGGTCCTCTGGTTTGTGGCCACCTTTTCTGGGTTCCTCACCTTTCGATGATGTGGCCCCACTAGTGTGAGGACACTCCTGCCTGGTTCTCATCCACGTGGTTATGTGGACCCCCTGGTGAGAGTCTGTTCCTGGCTTTGTTCCTCACCCACCTGTGAGGGAGACCCTCTGCTGATAGGTCACTCCTGCATGGCTGGCACACATTGCCTTGGTGAAGTCAGCCGTGTGGTGGCAGTTGGAGCGTGCTGGGAATCTCCTCCCCCCGGTGATGAGGGCCCTCTTGCGTCAGGCCCTAACTGCTGGGCTCACCAACTTTTCTTAGGGAGCCCAGTGATGCTTTGGCACTCCTCTTAGGATCCCATCTCCATGGAGATGTGGGCCTTCTGCTCTGAGGTCCCAACGGCTGGGTTGTTCACATTTTCATGATGTGGGCTCTCTGGTGTTCACAGAGGCCTGGATCCCATAGCCTCTGTGCTCTTGGCCGCCTGCTGGGAGGTTCCAACTGCTGGATTCCTCACTTTTTTAATTTTTTGGGCCCTCTGTTGTGAGGATCCTCCTGCCTGCCTCACTCCCAGCCCCTTCGTGATGTGTGTCGTCTGGTTTGAGGCCACATGTGCTGGGTTCCTCACCTTTCGATGATGTGGGACCAATGGTCTTAGGAGACTCCTGCCTGGTTCACATCCCCTTGGTGATGTGGGCCCTCTGTTGAGAGTCTGATCCTGGCTGGGTTCCTCACCCATCTGTGAGGTGGGCCGTCTGCTGTGAGGTCACTCCTGCCTGGCTTGCTCACCTCGCCTTGTGGACATGAGCCCTCTGGTGGCACTTGGAGCCTGCTGGGAGCCTCCTCTCCTGGGTGATGAGGGCCCTCTGGCGTCAGGCCCTAACTGCTGGGCTCCCCACATTTTGTGATGTGCGCCCAGTGGTGCGAGGACACTCCAGCCAGGTTCACATCCCCATTGGGATGTGGGCCTTCTGCTCTGAGGTCCCAAAGCCTGGGTTGCTCACAGTTTCATGATGTGGGCTCTCTGGTATTAGTTCACTCCTGCCTGCATCCCATAGCTTCTGTGCTCTGGGCCGCCTGCTGGGAGGTTCCAACTGCTGGATTCCTCACCTTTCTTATTCTTTGGGCCCTCTGTTTTTAGGCTACTCCTGCCTGCCTCACTCCCATTCCCTTTGTGATATGTGTCCTCTGATTTGAGGCCACATGTGCTGGGTTCCGCACCTTTCGATGATGTGACCCCACTGGAGGGAAGACAGTCCTGACTGGTTCCCATCCCCTTGCTGATGTGGGCCCTCAGGTGAGAGTCTGATCCTGGCTGGGTTCCTCACCCTTCTGTGAGGTGGGCCCTCTGCTGTGAGGTCAATCATGCCTGTCTGGCACACGTCACCTTGGCGACGTGGGCCCTCTGGTGGCAGTTGGAGTGTGCTGGGATCCTCCTCCCCTCGGTGATGAGGGCCCTCTTGCCTTAGGCCATAACTGCTGGGCTCCCCACATTTTCTGATGTGCGCCAAGTGAGTGAGGAGACTCTTGCCAGGTTCCCATCCCCATGGCGATATGGGCCTTCTGCTCTGAGGTCAAAACGGCTGGCTTGCTCACAGTACCATGATGTGGGCCCTCTGCTGTGAGTTCACTCCGGCAAGGATCCCTTATCATCGGTGCTCTGAGCCGCC
This sequence comes from Leucopleurus acutus, assembly GCF_964270905.1. Lineage (NCBI taxonomy): Eukaryota > Metazoa > Chordata > Mammalia > Artiodactyla > Delphinidae > Leucopleurus > Leucopleurus acutus. The sequence continues at coordinate 290,735 of NW_028139036.1, read as the reverse complement.
TGCTGGGAGGTTCCAACTGCTGGATTCCTCAACTTTTTTATTCTATGTGCCCTCTGTTGTGAGGCTCCTCCTGCCTGCCTCACTGCCAGCCCCTTGGTGATGACTGTCCTATGGCTTGAGGCCACATGTGCTGCGTTCCTCACCTTTCGATGATGTGACCCCACTCGTGTGAGGACACTCCTGCCTGGTTTCCATCCCCTTGGTGAGGTGGGCCCTCTGGCGAGAGTCTAATCCTGGCTGGGTTCCTCAACGTTCTGTGAGGTAGGCCCTCTGCTGTGAGGTCATTCCTGCCTGGCTGGCACACGTCACCTTGGAGACGTGAGCCCTCTGGTGGCAGTTGGAGCGTGCAGGGCGCCTCCTCCTCTCGGTGATGACGGCCCTCTGGCGTCAGGCCCTAAATGGTGGGCTCCCCACATTTTCTGATGTGCGCCCAGTGGTGCGAGGACACTCCAGCCAGGTTCCCATTCCCATGGGGATGTGGTCCTTCTGCGCTGAGGTCTCAACTCCTGGGTTGCTCACAGTTTTGTGATGTGGGCCCTCTGCTGTGAGTTCACTGTGGCCTGGATCCCATAGCCTCGGTGTTCTGGGCCGCCTGCTGGAAGGTCTAAATGCTGGAATCCTCACGTTTTTTATATTATGTGCCCTGTGTTGTGAGGCTACTCCTGCCTGCCTCACTCCAAGGCCCTTGGTGATGTGGGTCCTCTGGTTTGAGGACACATGTGCTGGGTTCCTCACCTTAAGATGATGAGGCCCCACTGGTGTGAGGATAATCCTGACTGGGTCCCATCCCCTTTGTGATGTGGGCCCTCTGGTGAGAGTCTGATCCTGGCTGGGTTCCTCACCCATCTGTGAGGTGGGCCCTCTACTATCAGGTAACTCTTGCCTGGGTTGCTCACCTCGCCTTGTTGACATGAGCCCTCTGGTGGCAATTGGACCCTGCTGGGAGCCTCCTCAGCTCTGTGATGAGGGCCCTCTGACGTCAGGCCCTAACTGCTGGGCTCCCCAACTTTTCTTAGTGAGCCCAGTGTTGCTCAAGCACTCCTCTTAGGTTCCCATCCCCATGGGGATGTGGGCCTTCTGCTCTGAGGTTCCAACGGCTGGGTTGATCACAATTTCATGATGTGGGCTCTCTGGTGTTAGTTCACTGTGGCCTGGATCCCATAGCCTCTGTGGTCTTGGCTGCCTGCTGGGAGGTTCCAACTGCTCGATTCCTCAACTTTTGTATTCTATGGGTCCTGTGTTGTGATGCTCCTCCTGCCTGCCTCACTCGCAACCCCTTCGTGATGTGGGTCTTCTGGTTTGAGGCCACATGTGCTGGGTTAGGCAACTTTCAATGATGTGGCCCCACTGGTGTGAGGACACTCCTGTCTGGTTCCCATCCCCTTGGTGATGTGGGCCTTCTGGTGACAGTCTTATCCTGGCTGGGTTCCTCACTCTTCTGTGAGGTAGGCCCTCTGCTGTGAGGTCAATCCTGCCTGACTTGCACACATCACCTTGGCGACGTGGGCCCTCTGTTGGCACATGGAACCTGCTGGGAGCCTCCTGCCCTCGGTGATGACGGCCCTCTAGCATCAGGCTCTAACTGCTGGGCTCCCCACGTTTTCTGATGTGAGCCCAGTGATGCCAGGACACTCCTGTCAGGTTCCCATCCCCATGGGGATGTGGGCTTTCTGCTCTGAGGTCCCAATGCCTGGGTTGCTCACAGTTTCATGATGTGGGCTCTCTGGTGTTAGTTAACTCCTGCCTGCATCCCATAGCTTCTGTGCTCTTGGCCGCCTGCTGGGAGGTTCCAAATGCTGGATTCCTCACTTTTTTTATTCTTTGGGCCCTCTGTTTTTTGGCTACTCCTACCTGCCTCACTCCCATCCCCTTTGTGATGTATGTCCTCTGATATGAGGCCACATGTGCTGGGTTCCTCACCTTTCGATGATGTGGCCCCACTGGTGGGAGGACAGTCCTGACTGGTTCCCATCCCCTTGGTGTTGTGGGCCCTCTGGTGAGAGTCTCATCCTGCCTCGGTTCCTCACCCTTCTGTGAGATAGGCCCTCTGCTGTGAGGTCACTACTGCCTGGCTGGCGCATGCCACCTTGTAGACGTGGTCCCTCTGTTGGCAGTTGGAACCTGCTGGGAGTCTCCTCCCCTCAGTTATGAGGGCCCCCTGGCATCAGGCCCTAACTGCTGGGCTCCTAACATTTTCTGATATGTGCTAAGTGGTGCAAAGCCACTCCTGCCAGGTTCCCATCCCAATGGGGATGTGGGCCTTCTGTTCTGAGGTCCCAACAGCTGGGCTGCTCACAGGTTCATGATGTGGGCCCTCTGCTGTGAGTTCACTGCGGCCTGGATCCCATAGCCTCGGTGCTCTGGGCCACTTGCTGGGAGGTTCCAACTGCTGGATTCCTCAACTTTTATATTCTATGGACCCTGTGTTGTGAGGCCAGTCCTGCCAGCCTCATTCCGAACCCCTTGGTGATGTGGTTCCTCTGGTTTGAGGACACATGTGCTGGGATCCTCACCTTTCGATGATGTTGTCCCACTGGTGTGGGGACACTCCTGCCTGGTTCCCATCCCCTTGGTGATGTGGGCCCTCTGGTGAGTCTGATCCTGGCTGTGTTCCTCACCCTTCTGTGAGGTGGGCCCTCTGCTGTGAGGTCATTCGTGCCTGGTTGGCACACATCGCCTTGGCGACGTCAGCCCTCTGGTGGCAGTTGGAGCCTGCTGGGAGCCTCCTCTTCTCGGTGATGAGTGCCCTCTGGCGTCAGGCCCTAACTGCTGGTCGCCCAAAATTTTCTGATATGTTCTCAGTGGTGCGAGGACACTCCTACCAGAATTCTATCCCCATGGGGATGTGGGCCTCCTGCTCTGAGGTCCCAATGGCTGGGTTGCTCAGTTTCATGACATGGGCCCTGTTCTGTGAGTTCACTGTGGCCTGGATCCCATAGCCTCGGTGCTCTGGGCCGCCTGCTGGGAGGTTCCAACTGCTGGATTCCTCACTTTTTTATTCTATGTGCCCAGTGTTGTGAGGCTACTCCTGCCTGCCTCACTCCGAGGTCCTTGGTGATGTGGATCCTCTGGTTTGAGGACACATGTGCTGAGTACCTCAGCTTTCGATGATGTGGCCCCACTGATGTGAAGACACTCCTGCCTGGTTCCCATCCCCTTGGTGATGTGGGCCCTCTGGTGAGAGTCTGATGTTGGCTGGGTTTCTCACCCTTCTGTGAGGTGGGACCTCTGCTGTGAGGTAACTCCTGCCTGGCATGCTCATGTTGCCTTGGCAATGTGAGCCCTCAGGTGGCACTTGGAGCCTGCTGGGAATCTCCTCCCCTCAGTTATGAGAGCTCTGGATAAAACACATATGCCCTTTTTTGCCAAGTGCATTATTTTCCAAGTTCTGTCTCTTTTCCTATGCTTTAAGAGCTACTCCCGTGTACGTTCTGAAATCAGTTTCCAGCAATTCTGCCCCGCATTCAAGTCCTCTTCGCAGCCTTACTTCAGTATAATTTTGGATGATAGCTGTCATTTATAACTCCGCAGGTTTCTGAATTACAGTGTCCCTGAGCTCCTTTCTTCAACTCGCTTTCTTGTGAGCTGGCCGTAACACCGCAGGATCTCCTCAGGCCCTAATCTAGTTCCAGCATGGCACACGGAGCCTTTGGTTCATTTATCTTCCTGGTGGGAAATGAGAGTTAAATTTGCCCGTCCAGACACCTACAGATAGTCTCCCATTGCTTCTCCTTATTCCTGTTCATCTTCCGAAGAAATTGCAAACTGGGACAAACAGGAGGTTAAAGGCACTGACTCTCCAAGTGGGGAGAGTGTTAGTAAAGCGTCTGGAATGTTGCACCCGAGTACCAGGGGACGAAAACTGAGACACATTTGAACACGTTTCCCGATCACACGGTGGATCATACTCTGGGTTCCACATGCATGTTTTAGCTGAAGGAAGAATCCCTTAAACCTGGAGAGTTGAGACCCATGGAATGGGTACCATGCAATATGACTTCAAAGAGTCTGCATTTGCTAACCGAACCTCACCAATCCTATCACTGCTGCGTTTATGACACTGTACACATGCTTCATTCTCTTTCGGAGACATATAAATCCATAGGTTTTAAGATTCTTACTAGTCAGGTATATTCTTAGTCGTTTAATATGGGGTGTTGAGTCCACTTCGTTGAGCAAGGAGTAGCTCTTGTCTATTACATATTTGGCTTATGGAACAGTATCTGTGCTAATTTCAATCTCTGATTTTATGAAGCACCCCAACTCACCTTTCCCCTTAAGCAAGCATAAGTTGGTTTTCTACATTTGACACCCTGTTCTGTTTTGTAATTCAGTTCCTGTGTAGCCAAGTTTACATTCCGTGTAGTAGTGATATCTTATGATGTTTCTTTTTCTGTGTGACTTATTTCTCTTAGAATCATCATACCTGAATCCACTCATTATGCTGTCACGGGCCTGATGACATAGATTTCTTTGCTGAGTGATATTGCATTGTACGTAAGTACCACAATTTCTTTATCCATTTTTCGCTTTCTGCGATATTGAACCTGTACCGTAAACGAGGTTCTTGTAAACAGAGCCATCCCAAACTTTGGGGAGGCTGTGTCTTTTTGATTATTATTTCCCTAAGATATACGACCATAAGTGGAAATGCCCTAGGCTCTGTTGCTTGGTTTTTTGGATGTTTCAGGAAACACCATACACTTCTCCAGAGTGGCTGTTGGCAATTTACATCCCGCCCATCAGCATAACAAGGCTCCCAGTTCTCCATGGCCTGTCCTGCCTTTCTGGACTTTACACTTTTTTCAGATGGCCCTTTTGACCTGGGGGCAGTGAGACTTCATTGTAGTGCAGATTTCCTTTGCAAGCTTGCTTGGTTGGCCAAAAAGGGCGTATGCGTTTTTTCCTGAATATATTCAGGAAAAAACGCATACGCCCTTTTTGGCCAAGTGCATCATTGTGGACATTCTGCCTCTTTTCCTATGCTTTACATGCAATTCCAGTCTACCTCCTGAAATCGGTTTCCTGCAATTCTGCCCCGCTTTCAACTCCTCTTGGCAGCCTTACTTTAATATATTTTTGGAAGATGGCTGTCATTTATAACTCTGCAGGTTTGTGAATTACAGTGCCCCTGAGCTCCTTTCTTCAACTCGCTTTCTTGTGAGCTGGCCGCAACACCGCAGGATTGCTTCGGGCCCTAGTGTGGTTCCGGCATGGCACGCTGAACCTTTGGTTAATACCTCTTCTGCTGGGAAATGAGAGTTAAATTTGCCCGTCCGGACACCTCCACCTAGTCTCTCATTGGTTCTCCCTATTCCTGTTCATTTTCCACAGAAATTGCAAACTGGGCCAAACAGGAGGTTAAAGTCACTGACATTCCAAGTGGGGAGAGTGTTAGTAAAGCATCTGGAATGTTGCACCCGAGTACCAGGGGACGAAAACTGAGACACATTTGAACATGTTTTCCGATCACACGGTGGATCATACTCTGGGTTCCACATGCATGTTTTAGCTGAAGGAAGAATCCCTTAAACCTGGAGAGTTGAGACCCATGGAATGGGTACCATGCAATATGACTTCAAAGGGTCTGCATTTGCTCACCGAACCTCACCAATCCTATCACTGCTGCGCTTATGCCGCTGTACACATGCTTGATTCTCTTTCGGAGACATATAAATCCATAGGTTTTAAGATTTTTACTAGTCAGGTATATTCTTAGGCGTTTAATATGGGGTGTTGAGTCCACTTCGTTGAGCAAGGAATAGCTCTTGTCTATTACATATTTGGCTTATGGAACGGTATCTGTGCTAATTTCAATCTCTGGTTTTATGAAGCACCCCAACTCACCTTTCCCCTTAAGCAAGCATAAGTTGGTTTTCTACATTTGAGGCCCTGTTCTGTTTTGTAATTCAGTTCTTGTCTGGCCAAGTTTACATTCCGTGTAGTAGTGATATCTTATGATGTTTCTTTTTCTGTGTGACTTATTTCACTTAGAATCATCGTACCTGAATCCACTCATTATGCTGCTATGGGCCTGATGACATAGATTTCATTGCTGAGTGATATTGCATTGTACGTAAGTACCACAACTTCTTTATCCATTTTTCGCTTTCTGTGATATTGAACTTGTACCATAAACGAGGTTCTTGTAAACAGAGCCGTCCCAAACTTTGGGGTGGCTGTGTCTTTTGGATTTTAATTTCCCTAAGCTATAGGACCATCAGTGGAAGTGCCCTAGGCTCTGTTGCTTTGTTTTTTGGATGTTTCAGGAAACACCATACACTTCTCCAGAGTGGCTGTTGGCAATTTACATCCCGTCCATCAGCATAACAAGGCTCCCAGTTCTCCATGGCCTGTCCTGCCTTTCTGGATTTTACACTTTTTTCAGATAGCCCTTTTGACCCGGGGGCAGTGAGACTTCATTGTAGTGCAGATTTCCTTTGCAAGCTTGCTTGGTTGGCCAAAAAGGGCGTATGCGTTTTTTCCTGAATATATTCAGGAAAAAACACATACGCCCTTTTTGGCCAAGTGCATCATTGTGGACATTCTGCCTCTTTTCCTATGCTTTACATACAATTCCAGTCTACCTCCTGAAATCGGTTCCCTGCAATTCTGCCCCACATTCAACTCCTCTTGGCAGCCTTACTGCAATATATTTTTGGAAGATAGCTGTCATTTATAACTCTGCATGTTTGTGAATTACAGTGCCCCTGAGCTCCTTTCTTCAACTCGCTTTCTTGTGAGCTGGCCGCAACACCGCAGGATTGCTTCAGGCCCTAGTTTGGTTCCGGCACGGCATGCTGAGCCTTTGGTTAATTCCTCTTCCTGGTGGGAAATGAGAGTTAAATTTGCCCGTCCAGACACCTCCACCTAGTCTCTCATTGGTTCTTCCTATTCCTGTTCATTTTCCACAGAAATTGCAAACTGGGCCAAACAGGAGGTTAAAGGCACTGACTCTCCAAGTGGGGAGAGTGTTAGTAAAGCATCTGGAATGTTGCACCCGAGTACCAGGGGACGAAAACTGAGACACATTTGAACACGTTTTCCGATCACACAGTGGATCGTACTCTGGGTTCCCAATGCATGTTTTAGCTGAAGGAAGAATCCCTTAAACATGGAGAGTTGAGACCCATGGAATGGGTACCATGCAATATGACTTCAAAGAGTCTGCATTTGCTCACCGAACCTCACCAATCCTATCACTGCTGCGTTTATGCCACTGTACACACGCTTGATTCTCTTTCGGAGACATATAAATCCATAGGTTTTAAGATTCTTACTAGTCAGGTATATTCTTAGGTGTTTAATGTGGGGTGTTGAGTCCATTTCGTTGAGCAAGGAGTAGCTCTTGTCTATTACATATTTGGTTTATGGAACGGTATCTGTGCTAATTTCAATCTCTGGTTTTATTCCGCACCCCAACTCACCTTTCCCCTTAAGCAAGCATAAGTTGGTTTTCTACATTTGAGACCCTGTTCTGTTTTGTAATTCAGTTCCTGTGCAGCCAAGTTTACATTCCGTGTAGTAGTGATATCTTATGATGTTTCTTTTTCTGTGTGACTTATTTCACTTACAATCATCGTACCTGAATCCACTCATTATGCTGCTACTGGACTGATGACATAGATTTCATTGCTGAGTGATATTGCATTGTACGTAAGTACCACCACTTCTTTATCCATTTTTCGCTTTCTGTGATATTGAACTTGTACCGTAAACGAGGTTCTTGTAAACAGAGCCGTCCCAAACTTTGGGGTGGCTGTGTCTTTTTGATTTTAATTTCCCTAAGCTATAGGACCATAAGTGGAAGTGCCCTAGGCTCTGTTGCTTTGTTTTTTGGATGTTTCAGGAAACACCATACACTTCTCCAGAGTGGCTGTTGGCAACTTACATCCCGCCCATCAGCATAACAAGGCTCCCAGTTCTCCATACCTTGTCCTGCCTTTCTGGATTTTACACTTTTTTCAGATGGCCCTTTTGACAGGGGGGCAGTGAGACTTCATTGTAGTGCAGATTTCCTTTGCAAGCTTGCTTGGTTGGCCAAAAAGGGCGTATGCGTTTTTTCCTGAATATATTCAGGAAAAAACGCATACGCCCTTTTTGGCCAAGTGCATCATTGTGGACGTTCTGCCTCTTTTCCTATGCTTTACATGCAATTCCAGTCTACCTCCTGAAATCGGTTCCCTGCAATTCTGCCCCACATTCAACTCCTCTTGGCAGCCTTACTGCAATATATTTTTGGAAGATAGCTGTCATTTATAACTCTGCATGTTTGTGAATTACAGTGCCCCTGAGCTCCTTTCTTCAACTCGCTTTCTTGTGAGCTGGCCGCAACACCGCAGGATTGCTTCCGGCCCTAGTTTGGTTCCGGCACGGCATGCTGGGCCTTTGGTTAATTCCTCTTCCTGGTGCGAAATGAGAGTTAAATTTGCCCGTCCAGACACCTCCACCTAGTCTCTCATTGGTTCTCCCTATTCCTGTTCATTTTCCACAGAAATTGCAAACTGGGCCAAACAGGAGGTTAAAGGCACTGACTCTCCAAGTGGGGAGAGTGTTAGTAAAGCATCTGGAATGTTGCACCCGAGTACCAGGGGACGAAAACTGAGACACATTTGAACACGTTTTCCGATCACACGGTGGATCATACTCTGGGTTCCACATGCATGTTTTAGCTGAAGGAAGAATCCCTTAAACCTGGAGAGTTGAGACCCATGGAATGGGTACCATGCAATATGACTTCAAAGGGTCTGCATTTGCTCACCGAACCTCACCAATCCTATCACTACTGCGCTTATGCCGCTGTACACACGCTTGATTCACTTTCGGAGACATATAAATCCATAGGTTTTAAGATTCTTACTAGTCAGGTATATTCTTAGGCGTTTAATATGGGGTGTTGAGTCCACTTCGTTGAGCAAGGAGTAGCTCTTGTCTATTACATATTTGGCTTATGGAACGGTATCTGTGCTAATTTCAATCTCTGGTTTTATGAAGCACCCCAACTCACCTTTCCCCTTAAGCAAGCATAAGTTGGTTTTCTACATTTGACACCTTCTTCTGTTTTGTAATTCAGTTCCTGTGTAGCCAAGTTTACATTCCGTGTATTAGTGATACCTTATGATGTTTCTTTTTCTGTGTGACTTATTTCACTTAGAATCATCGTACCTGAATCCACTCATTATGCTGCTACGGTCCTGATGACATAGATTTCATTGCTGAGTATATTGCATTGTACGTAAGTACCACAACTTTTTTATCCATTTTTCGCTTTCTGTGATATTGAACTTGTACCGTAAATGAGGTTCTTGTAAACAGAGCCAGCCCAAACTTTGGGGTGGCTGTGTCTTTTTGATTTTAATTTCCCTAAGCTATAGGACCATAAGTGAAAGTGCCCTAGGGTCTGTTGCTTTGTTTTTTGGATGTTTCAGGAAACACCATACACTTCTCCAGAGTGGCTTCTGGCAATTTACATCCCGCCCGTCAGCATAACAGGGCTCCCAGTTCTCCATGGCCTGTCCTGCCTTTCTGGATTTTACACTTTTTTCAGATAGCCCTTTTGACCGGGGGGCAGTGAGACTTCATTGTAGTGCAGATTTCCTTTGCAAGCTTGCTTGGTTGGCCAAAAAGCGCGTATGCGTTTTTTCATGAATATATTCAGGAAAAAATGCATATGCGCTTTTTGGCCAAGTGCATCATTGTGGACGTTCTGCCTCTTTTCCTATGCTTTACATGCAATTCCAGTCTACCTCCTGAAATCGGTTCCCTGCAATTCTGCCCCGCATTCAACTCCTCTTGGCAGCCTTACTTCAATATATTTTTGGAAGATAGCTGTCATTTGTAACTCTGCAGGTTTGTGAATTACAGTGCCCCTGAGCTCCTTTCTTCAACTCGCTTTCTTGTGAGCTTGCCGCAACACCGCAGGATTGCTTCAGGCCCTAGTTTGGTTCTGGCACGGCATGCTGAGCCTTTGGTTAACTCCTCTTCCTGGTGGGAAATGAGAGTTAAATTTGCCCGTCCAGACACCTCCACCTAGTCTCTCATTGGTTCTCCCTATTCCTGTTCATTTTCCACAGAAATTGCAAACTGGGCCAAACAGGAGTTTAAAGGCACTGACTCTCCAATTGGGGAGAGTGTTAGTAAAGGGTCTGGAATGTTGCACCCGAGTACCAGGGGACGAAAACTGAGACACATTTGAACACGTTTTCCGATCACACGGTGGATCATACTCTGGGTTCCACATGCATGTTTTAGCTGAAGGAAGAATCCCTTAAACATGGAGAGTTGAGACCCATGGAATGGGTACCATGCAATATGACTTCAAAGGGTCTGCATTTGCTCACCGAACCTCACCAATCCTATCACTGCTGCATTTATGCCACTGTACACACGCTTGATTCTCTTTCGGAGACATATAAACAAATAGGTTTTAAGATTATTACTAGTCAGGTATATTCTTAGGCGTTTAATATGGGGTGTTGAGTCCACTTCGTTGAGCAAGGAGTAGCTCTTGTCTATTACATATTTGGCTTATGGAACGGTATCTGTGCTAATTTCAATCTCTGGTTTTATGCAGCACCCCAACTCACCTTTCCCCTTAAGCAAGCATAAGTTGGTTTTCTACATTTGACACCCTGTTCTGTTTTGTAATTCAGTTCTTGTGTAGCCAAGTTTACATTCCGTGTAGTAGTGATATCTTATGATGTTTCTTTTTCTGTGTGACTTATTTCACTTAGAATCATCGTACCTGAATCCACTCATTATGCTGCTACGGGCCTGATGACATAGATTTCATTGCTGAGTGATATTGCATTGTACGTAAGTACCACAACTTCTTTATCCATTTTTCGCTTTCTGTGATATTGAACTTGTACCGTAAACGAGGTTCTTGTAAACAGAGCCGTCCCAAACTTTGGGGTGGCTGTGTCTTTTTGATTTTAATTTCCCTAAGCTATAGGACCATAAGTGGAAGTGCCCTAGGCTCTGTTGCTTTGTTTTTTGGATGTTTCAGGAAACACCATACACTTCTCCACAGTGGCTGCTGACAATTTACATCACGCCCATCAGCATAACTAGGCTCCCAGTTCTCCATGGCCTGTCCTGCCTTTCTGGATTTTACACTTTTTTCAGATGGCCCTTTTGACCGGGGGGCAGTGAGACTTCATTGTAGTGCAGATTTCCTTTGCAAGCTTGCTTGGTTGGCCAAAAAGTGCGTATGCGTTTTTTCCTGAATATATTCAGGAAAAAACGCATACGCCCTTTTTGGCCAAGTGCATCATTGTGGACGTTCTGCCTCTTTTCCTATGCTTTACATGCAATTCCAGTCTACCTCCTGAAATCGGTTTCCTGCAATTCTGCCCCGCTTTCAATTCCTCTTGGCTGCCTTACTTCAATATATTTTTGGAAGATAGCTGTCATTTATAACTCTGCAGGTTTGTGAATTACAGTGCCCCTGAGCTCCTTTCTTCAACTTGCTTTCTTGTGAGCTGGCCGCAACACCGCAGGATTGCTTCAGGCCCTAGTTTGGTTCCGGCACAGCATTTTGAGCCTTTGGTTAATTCCTCTTCCTGGTGGGAAATGAGAGTTAAATTTGCCCGTCCAGACACCTCCACCTAGTCTCTCATTGGTTCTCCCTATTCCTGTTCATTTTCCACAGAAATTGCAAACTGGGCCAAACAGGAGGTTAAAGGCACCGACTCTCCAAGTGGGGAGAGTGTTAGTAAAGCGTCTGGAAATTTGCACCCGAGTACCAGGGGACGAAAACTGAGACACATTTGAACACGTTTCCCGATGACACCGTGGATCATACTCTGGGTTCCACATGCATGTTTTAGCTGAAGGAAGAATCCCTTAAACATGGAGAGTTGAGACTCATGGAATGGGTACCATGCAGTATGACTTCAAAGGGTCTGCATTTGCTCACCGAACCTCACCAGTCCTATCACTGCTGCGTTTATGCCGCTGTACACACGCTTGATTCTCTTTCGGAGACATATAAATCCATAGGTTTTAAGATTCTTACTAGTCAGGTATATTCTTAAGCGTTTAATATGGGGTGTTGAGTCCACTTCGTTGAGCAAGGAGTAGCTCTTGTCTATTACATATTTGGCTTATGGAACGGTATCTGTGCTAATTTCAATCTCTGGTTTTATGCAGCACCCCAACTCACCTTTCCCCTTAAGCAAGCATAAGTTGGTTTTCTACATTTGACACCCTGTTCTGTTTTGTAATTCAGTTCTTGTGTAGCCAAGTTTACATTCCTTGTAGTAGTGATATCTTATGATGTTTCTTTTTCTGTGTGACTTATTTCACTTAGAATCATCGTACCTGAATCCACTCATTATGCTGCTATGGGCCTGATGACATAGATTTCATTGCTGAGTGATATTGCATTGTACGTAAGTACCACCACTTCTTTATCCATTTTTCGCTTTCTGTGATATTCAACTTGTACCGTAAACGAGGTTCTTGTAAACAGAGCCGTCCCAAACTTTGGGGTGGCTGTGTCTTTTTGATTTTAATTTCCCTAAGCTATAGGACTGTAAGTGGAAGTGCCCTAGGCTCTGTTGCTTTGTTTTTTGGATGTTTCAGGAAACACCATACACTTCTCCACAGTGGCTGCTGGCAATTTACATCACGCCCATCAGCATAACTAGGCTCCCAGTTCTCCATGGCCTGTCCTGCCTTTCTGGATTTTACAGTTTTTTCAGATGGCCCTTTTGACCGGGGAGCAGTGAGACTTTATTGTAGTGCACATTTCCTTTGCAAGCTTGCTTGGTTGGCCAAAAAGGGCGTATGTGTTTTTTCCTGAATATATTCAGGAAAAAACGCATACGCACTTTTTGGCCAAGTGCATCATTGTGGACGTTCTGCCTCTTTTCCTATGCTTTACATGCAATTCCAGTCTACCTCCTGAAATCGGTTTCCTGCAATTCTGCCCCGCTTTCAACTCCTCTTGGCAGCCTTACTTCAATATATTTTTGGAAGATAGCTGTCATTTATAACTCTGCAGGTTTGTGAATTACAGTGCCCCTGAGCTCCTTTCTTCACCTCGCTTTCTTGTGAGCTGGCCGCAACACCGCAGGATTGCTTCAGGCCCTAGTTTGGTTCCGGCATGGCACGCTGAGCCTTTGGTTAATTCCTCTTCCTGGTGGGAAATGAGAGTTAAATTTGCCCGTCCAGACACCTCCACCTAGTCTCTCATTGGTTCTCCCTATTCCTGTTCATTTTCCACAGAAATTGCAAACTGGGCCAAACAGGAGGTTAAAGGCACCGACTCTCCAAGTGGGGAGAGTGTTAGTAAAGCGTCTGGAATGTTGCACCCGAGTACCAGGGGACGAAAACTGAGACACATTTGAACACGTTTTCCGATCACACGGTGGATCATACTGTGGGTTCCACATGCATGTTTTAGCTGAAGGAAGAATCCCTTAAACATGGAGAGTTGAGACCCATGGATGGGTACCATGCAATATGACTTCAAAGGGTCTGCATTTGCTCACCGAACCTCACCAATACTATTACTGCTGCGTTTATGCCACTGTACACACGCTTGATTCTCTTTCGGAGACATATAAATCCATAGGTTTTAAGATTCTTACTAGTCAGGTATATTCTTAGGCGTTTAATATGGGGTGTTGAGTCCACTTCGTTGAGCAAGGAGTAGCTCTTGTCTATTACATATTTGGCTTATGGAACGGTATCTGTGCTAATTTCAATCTCTTGTTGTATGCAGCACCCCAACTCACCTTTCCCCTTAAGCAAGCATAAGTTGGTTTTCTACATTTGACACCCTGTTCTGTTTTGTAATTCAGTTCCTGTGTAGCCAAGTTTACATTCCGTGTAGTAGTGATATCTTATGATGTTTCTTTTTCTGTGTGACTTATTTCACTTAGAATCATCGTACCTGAATCCACTCATTATGCTGCTATGGGCCTGATGACATAGATTTCATTGCTGAGTGATATTGCATTGTACGTAAGTACCACAACTTCTTTATCCATTTTTCGCTTTCTGTGATATTCAACTTGTACCGTAAACGAGGTTCTTGTAAACAGAGCCGTCCCAAATTTTGGGGTGGCTGTGTCTTTTTGATTTTAATTTCCCTAAGCTATAGGACCATAAGTGGAAGTGCCCTAGGCTCTGTTGCTTTGTTTTTTGGATGTTTCAGGAAACACCATACACTTCTCCAGAGTGGCTGCTGGCAATTTACATCCCGCCCATCAGCATAACAAGGCTCCCAGTTCTCCATGGCCTGTCCTGCCTTTCTGGATTTTACACTTTTTTCAGATGGCCCTTTTGACCGGGGGGCAGTGAGACTTCATTGTAGTGCAGATTTCCTTTGCAAGCTTGCTTGGTTGGCCAAAAAGGGCATATGCGTTTTTTCCTGAATATATTCAGGAAAAAACGCATACGCCCTTTTTGACCAAGTGCATCATTGTGGATGTTCTGCCTCTTTTCCTATGCTTTACTTGCAATTCCAGTCTACCTCCTGAAATCGGTTTCCTGCAATTCTGCACCGCTTTCAACTACTCTTGGCAGCCTTCCTTCAATATATTTTTGGAAGATAGCTGTCATTTATCACTCTGCAGGTTTGTGAATTACAGTGCCCCTGAGCTCCTTTCTTCAACTCGCTTTCTTGTGAGCTGGCCGCAACACCGCAGGATTGCTTCAGGCCCTAGTTTGGTTCCGGCACGGCATGCTGAGCCTTTGGTTAATTCCTCTTCCTGGTGGGAAATGAGAGTTAAATTTGCCCGTCCACACACCTCCACCTAGTCTCTCATTGGTTCTCCCTATTCCTGTTCATTTTCCACAGAAATTGCAAACTGGGCCAAACAGGAGGTTAAAGGCACTGACTCTCCAATTGGGGAGAGTGTTAGTAAAGCGTCTGGAATGTTGCACCCGAGTACCAGGGGACGAAAACTGAGACACATTTGAACACGTTTTCCGATTACACGGTGGATCATACTCTGGGTTCCACATGCATGTTTTAGCTGAAGGAAGAATCCCTTAAACATGGAGAGTTGAGACCCATGGAATGGGTACCATGCAATATGACTTCAAAGGGTCTGCATTTGCTCACCGAACCTCACCAATCCTATCACTGCTGCGTTTATGCCACTGTACACACGCTTGATTCTCTTTCGGAAACATATAAATCCATAGGTTTTAAGAGTCTTACTAGTCATGTATATTGTTAGGCGTTTAATATGGGGTGTTGAGTCCACTTCGTTGAGCAAGGAATAGCTCTTGTCTATTACATATTTGGCTTATGGAACGGTATCTGTGCTAATTTCAATCTCTTGTTGTATGTCGCACCCCAACTCACCTTTCCCCTTAAGCAAGCATAAGTGGGTTTTCTACATTTGACACCCTGTTCTGTTTTGTAATTCAGTTCCTGTGTAGCCAAGTTTACATTCCGTGTAGTAGTGATAACTTATGATGTTTCTTTTTCTGTGTGACTCATTTCACTTAGAATCATCGTACCTGAATCCACTCATTATGCTGCTACGGGCCTGATGACATAGATTTCATTGCTGAGTGATATTGCATTGTACGTAAGTACCACAACTTCTTTATCCATTTTTCGCTTTCTGTGATATTGAACTTGTACCGTAAACGAGGTTCTTGTAAACAGAGCCGTCCCAAACTTTGGGGTGGCTGTGTCTTTTTGATTTTACTTTCCCTAAGCTATAGGACCATAAGTGGAAATACCCTAGGCTCTGTTGCTTTGTTTTTTGGATGTTTCAGGAAACACCATACACTTCTCCAGAGTGGCTGCTGGCAATTTACATCCCGCCCATCAGCATAAGAAGGCTCCTAGTTCTCCTTGGCCTGTCCTGCCTTTCTGGATTTTACACTTTTTTCAGATGGCCCTTTTGACCGGGGGGCAGTGAGACTTCATTGTAGTGCAGATTTCCTTTGCAAGCTTGCTTGGTTGGCCAAAAAGGGCGTATGCGTTTTTTCCTGAATATATTCAGGAAAAAACGCATACGCCCTTTTTGGCCAAGTGCATAATTGTGGACGTTCTGCCTCTTTTCCTATGCTTTACATGCAATTCCAGTCTACCTCCTGAAATCGGTTTCCTGCAATTCTGCCCCGCTTTCAATTCCTCTTGGCTGCCTTACTTCAATATATTTTTGGAAGATAGCTGTCATTTATAACTCTGCAGGTTTGTGAATTACAGTGCCCCTGAGCTCCTTTCTTCAACTTGCTTTCTTGTGAGCTGGCCGCAACACCGCAGGATTGCTTCAGGCCCTAGTTTGGTTCCGGCACAGCATTTTGAGCCTTTGGTTAATTCCTCTTCCTGGTGGGAAATGAGAGTTAAATTTGCCCGTCCAGACACCTCCACCTAGTCTCTCATTGGTTCTCCCTATTCCTGTTCATTTTCCACAGAAATTGCAAACTGGGCCAAACAGGAGGTTAAAGGCACCGACTCTCCAAGTGGGGAGAGTGTTAGTAAAGCGTCTGGAAATTTGCACCCGAGTACCAGGGGACGAAAACTGAGACACATTTGAACACGTTTCCCGATGACACCGTGGATCATACTCTGGGTTCCACATGCATGTTTTAGCTGAAGGAAGAATCCCTTAAACATGGAGAGTTGAGACTCATGGAATGGGTACCATGCAGTATGACTTCAAAGGGTCTGCATTTGCTCACCGAACCTCACCAGTCCTATCACTGCTGCGTTTATGCCGCTGTACACACGCTTGATTCTCTTTCGGAGACATATAAATCCATAGGTTTTAAGATTCTTACTAGTCAGGTATATTCTTAAGCGTTTAATATGGGGTGTTGAGTCCACTTCGTTGAGCAAGGAGTAGCTCTTGTCTATTACATATTTGGCTTATGGAACGGTATCTGTGCTAATTTCAATCTCTGGTTTTATGCAGCACCCCAACTCACCTTTCCCCTTAAGCAAGCATAAGTTGGTTTTCTACATTTGACACCCTGTTCTGTTTTGTAATTCAGTTCTTGTGTAGCCAAGTTTACATTCCTTGTAGTAGTGATATCTTATGATGTTTCTTTTTCTGTGTGACTTATTTCACTTAGAATCATCGTACCTGAATCCACTCATTATGCTGCTATGGGCCTGATGACATAGATTTCATTGCTGAGTGATATTGCATTGTACGTAAGTACCACCACTTCTTTATCCATTTTTCGCTTTCTGTGATATTCAACTTGTACCGTAAACGAGGTTCTTGTAAACAGAGCCGTCCCAAACTTTGGGGTGGCTGTGTCTTTTTGATTTTAATTTCCCTAAGCTGTAGGACTGTAAGTGGAAGTGCCCTAGGCTCTGTTGCTTTGTTTTTTGGATGTTTCAGGAAACACCATACACTTCTCCACAGTGGCTGCTGGCAATTTACATCACGCCCATCAGCATAACTAGGCTCCCAGTTCTCCATGGCCTGTCCTGCCTTTCTGGATTTTACAGTTTTTTCAGATGGCCCTTTTGACCGGGGAGCAGTGAGACTTTATTGTAGTGCACATTTCCTTTGCAAGCTTGCTTGGTTGGCCAAAAAGGGCGTATGTGTTTTTTCCTGAATATATTCAGGAAAAAACGCATACGCCCTTTTTGGCCAAGTGCATCATTGTGGACGTTCTGCCTCTTTTCCTATGCTTTACATGCAATTCCAGTCTACCTCCTGAAATCGGTTTCCTGCAATTCTGCCCCGCTTTCAACTCCTCTTGGCAGCCTTACTTCAATATATTTTTGGAAGATAGCTGTCATTTATAACTCTGCAGGTTTGTGAATTACAGTGACCCTGAGCTCCTTTCTTCAACTCGCTTTCTTGTGAGCTGGCCGCAACACCGCAGGATTGCTTCAGGCCCTAGTTTGGTTCCGACATGGCACGCTGAGCCTTTGGTTAATTCCTCTTCCTGGTGGGAAATGAGAGTTAAATTTGCCCGTCCAGACACCTCCACCTAGTCTCTCATTGGTTCTCCCTATTCCTGTTCATTTTCCACAGAAATTGCAAACTGGGCCAAACAGGAGGTTAAAGGCACCGACTCTCAAAGTGGGGAGAGTGTTAGTAAAGCGTCTGGAATGTTGCACCCGAGTACCAGGGGACGAAAACTGAGACACATTTGAACACGTTTTCCGATCACACGGTGGATCATACTGTGGGTTCCACATGCATGTTTTAGCTGAAGGAAGAATCCCTTAAACATGGAGAGTTGAGACCCATGGATGGGTACCATGCAATATGACTTCAAAGGGTCTGCATTTGCTCACCGAACCTCACCAATACTATTACTGCTGCGTTTATGCCACTGTACACACGCTTGATTCTCTTTCGGAGACATATAAATCCATAGGTTTTAAGATTCTTACTAGTCAGGTATATTCTTAGGCGTTTAATATGGGGTGTTGAGTCCACTTCGTTGAGCAAGGAGTAGCTCTTGTCTATTACATATTTGGCTTATGGAACGGTATCTGTGCTAATTTGAATCTCTGGTTTTATGCAGCACCCCAACTCACCTTTCCCCTTAAGCAAGCATAAGTTGGTTTTCTACATTTGACACCCTGTTCTGTTTTGTAATTCAGTTTTTGTGTAGCCAAGTTTACATTCCTTGTAGTAGGGATATCTTATGATGTTTCTTTTTCTGTGTGACTTATTTCACTTAGAATCATCGTACCTGAATCCACTCATTATGCTGCTATGGGCCTGATGACATAGATTTCATTGCTGAGTGATATTGCATTGTACGTAAGTACCACCACTTCTTTATCCATTTTTCGCTTTCTGTGATATTCAACTTGTACCGTAAACGAGGTTCTTGTAAACAGAGCCGTCCCAAACTTTGGGGTGGCTGTGTCTTTTTGATTTTAATTTCCCTAAGCTATAGGACCATAAGTGGAAGTGCCCTAGGTCTGTTGCTTTGTTTTTTGGATGTTTCAGGAAACACCATACACTTCTCCACAGTGGCTACTGGCAATTTACATCACGCCCATCAGCATAACTAGGCTCCCAGTTCTCCATGGCCTGTCCTGCCTTTCTGGATTTTACAGTTTTTTCAGATGGCCCTTTTGACCGGGGAGCAGTGAGACTTTATTGTAGTGCACATTTCCTTTGCAAGCTTGCTTGGTTGGCCAAAAAGGGCGTATGCGTTTTTTCCTGAATATATTCAGGAAAAAACGCATACGCCCTTTTTGGCCAAGTGCATCATTGTGGACGTTCTGCCTCTTTTCCTATGCTTTACATGCAATTCCAGTCTACCTCCTGAAATCGGTTTCCTGCAATTCTGCCCCGCTTTCAACTCCTCTTGGCAGCCTTACTTCAATATATTTTTGGAAGATAGCTGTCATTTATAACTCTGCAGGTTTGTGAATTACAGTGCCCCTGAGCTCCTTTCTTCAACTCGCTTTCTTGTGAGCTGGCCGCAACACCGCAGGATTGCTTCAGGCCCTAGTTTCGTTCCGGCATGGCACGCTGAGCCTTTGGTTAATTCCTCTTCCTGGTGGGAAATGAGAGTTAAATTTGCCCGTCCAGACACCACCACCTAGTCTCTCATTGGTTCTCCCTATTCCTGTTCATTTTCCACAGAAATTGCAAACTGGGCCAAACGGGAGGTTAAAGGCACCGACTCTCCAAGTGGGGAGAGTGTTAGTAAAGCGTCTGGAATGTTGCACCCGAGTACCAGGGGACGAAAACTGAGACACATTTGAACACGTTTTCCGATCACACGGTGGATCATACTGTGGGTTCCACATGCATGTTTTAGCTGAAGGAAGAATCCCTTAAACATGGAGAGTTGAGACCCATGGATGGGTACCATGCAATATGACTTCAAAGGGTCTGCATTTGCTCACCGAACCTCACCAATACTATTAGTGCTGCGTTTATGCCACTGTACACACGCTTGATTCTCTTTCGGAGACATATAAATCCATAGGTTTTATGATTCTTACTAGTCAGGTATATTCTTAGGCGTTTAATATGGGGTGTTGAGTCCACTTCGTTGAGCAAGGAGTAGCTCTTGTCTATTACATATTTGGCTTATGGAACGGTATCTGTGCTAATTTGAATCTCTGGTTTTATGCAGCACCCCAACTCACCTTTCCCCTTAAGCAAGCATAAGTTGGTTTTCTACATTTGACACCCTGTTCTGTTTTGTAATTCAGTTTTTGTGTAGCCAAGTTTACATTCCTTGTAGTAGTGATATCTTATGATGTTTCTTTTTCTGTGTGACTTATTTCACTTAGAATCATCGTACCTGAATCCACTCATTATGCTGCTACGGGCCTGATGACATAGATTTCATTGCTGAGTGATATTGCATTGTACGTAAGTACCACAACTTCTTTATCCATTTTTCGCTTACTGTGATATTCAACTTGTACCGTAAACGAGGTTCTTGTAAACAGAGCCGTCCCAAACTTTGGGGTGGCTGTGTCTTTTTGATTTTAATTTCCCTAAGCTATAGGACCATAAGTGGAAGTGCCCTAGGCTCTGTTGCTTTGTTTTTTGGATGTTTCAGGAAACACCATACACTTCTCCACAGTGGCTGCTGGCAATTTACATCACGCCCATCAGCATAACTAGGCTCCCAGTTCTCCATGGCCTGTCCTGCCTTTCTGGATTTTACACTTTTTTCAGATGGCCCTTTTGACCGGGGAGCAGTGAGACTTCATTGTAGTGCAGATTTCCTTTGCAAACTTGCTTGGTTGGCCAAAAAGGGCGTATGCGTTTTTTCCTGAATATATTCAGGAAAAAACGCATATGCGCTTTTTGGCCAAGTGCATCATTGTGGACGTTCTGCCTCTTTTCCTATGCTTTACATGCAATTCCAGTCTACCTCCTGAAATCTGTTTCCTGCAATTCTGCCCCGCTTTCAACTCCTCTTGGCAGCCTTACTTTAAGATATTTTTGGAAGATGGCTGTCATTTGTAACTCTGCAGGTTTGTGAATTACAGTGCCCCTGAGCTCCTTTCTTCAACTCGCTTTCTTGTGAGCTGGCCGCAACACCGCAGGATTGCTTCAGGCCCTAGTTTGGTTCTGGCACGGCATGCTGAGCCTTTGGTTAATTCCTCTTCCTGGTGGGAAATGAGAGTTAAATTTGCCCGTCCAGACACCTCCACCTAGTCTCTCATTGGTTCTCCCTATTCCTGTTCATTTTCCACAGAAATTGCAAACTGGGTCAAACAGGAGTTTAAAGGCACTGACTCTCCAATTGGGGAGAGTGTTAGTAAAGCGTCTGGAATGTTGCACCCGAGTACCAGGGTACGAAAACTGAGACACATTTGAACACGTTTTCCGATCACACGGTGGATCATACTCTGGGTTCCACATGCATGTTTTAGCTGAAGGAAGAATCCCTTAAACATAGAGAGTTGAGACCCATGGAATGGGTACCATGCAATATGACTTCAAAGGGTCTGCATTTGCTCACCGAACCTCACCAATCCTATCACTGCTGCATTTATGCCACTGTACACACGCTTGATTCTCTTTCGGAGACATATAAACCCATAGGTTTTAAGATTCTTACTAGTCAGGTATATTCTTAGGTGTTTAATATGGGGTGTTGTGTCCACTTCGTTGAGCAAGGAGTAGCTCTTGTCTATTACATATTTGGCTTATGGAACGGTATCTGTGCTAATTTCAATCTCTGGTTTTATGCAGCACCCCAACTCACCTTTCCCCTTAAGCAAGCATAAGTTGGTTTTCTACATTTGACACCCTGTTCTGTTTTGTAATTCAGTTCTTGTGTAGCCAAGTTTACATTCCGTGTAGTAGTGATATCTTATGATGTTTCTTTTTCTGTGTGACTTATTTCACTTAGAATCATCGTACCTGAATCCACTCATTATGCTGCTACGGGCCTGATGACATAGATTTCATTGCTGAGTGATATTGCATTGTACGTAAGTACCACAACTTCTTTATCCATTTTTCGATTTCTGTGATATTGAACTTGTACCGTAAACGAGGTTCTTGTAAACAGAGCCGTCCCAAACTTTGGGGTGGCTGTGTCTTTTTGATTTTAATTTCCCTAAGCTATAGGACCATAAGTGGAAGTGCCCTAGGCTCTGTTGCTTTGTTTTTTGGATGTTTCAGGAAACACCATACACTTCTCCACAGTGGCTGCTGACAATTTACATCACGCCCATCAGCATAACTAGGCTCCCAGTTCTCCATGGCCTGTCCTGCCTTTCTGGGTTTTACACTTTTTTCAGATGGCCCTTTTGACCGGGGGGCAGTGAGACTTCATTGTAGTGCAGATTTCCTTTGCAAGCTTGCTTGGTTGGCCAAAAAGGGCGTATGCGTTTTTTCCTGAATATATTCAGGAAAAAACGCATACGCCCTTTTTGGCCAAGTGCATCATTGTGGACGTTCTGCCTCTTTTCCTATGCTTTACATGCAATTCCAGTCTACCTCCTGAAATCGGTTTCCTGCAATTCTGCCCCGCTTTCAACTATTCTTGCTGCCTTACTTCAATATATTTTTGGAAGATAGCTGTCATTTATAACTCTGCAGGTTTGTGAATTACAGTGCCCCTGAGCTCCTTTCTTCAACTCGCTTTCTTGTGAGCTGGCCGCAACACCGCAGGATTGCTTCAGGCCCTAGTTTGGTTCTGGCATGGCATGTTGAGCCTTTGGTTAATTCCTCTTCCTGGTGGGAAATGAGAGTTAAATTTGCCCGTCCAGACACCTCCACCTAGTCTCTCATTGGTTCTCCCTATTCCTGTTCATTTTCCACAGAAATTGCAAACTGGGCCAAACAGGAGGTTAAAGGCACCGACTCTCCAAGTGGGGAGAGTGTTAGTAAAGCGTCTGGAATGTTGCACCCGAGTACCAGGGGATGAAAACTGAGACACATTTGAACACGTTTTCCGATCACACGGTGGATCATACTCTGGGTTCCACATGCATGTTTTAGCTGAAGGAAGAATCCCTTAAACATGGAGAGTTGAGACCCATGGATGTGTACCATGCAATATGATTTCAAAGGGTCTGCATTTGCTCACCGAACCTCACCAATACTATTACTGCTGCGTTTATGCCACTGTACACACGCTTGATTCTCTTTCGGAGACATATAAATCCATAGGTTTTAAGATTCTTACTAGTCAGGTATATTCTTAGGCGTTTAATATGGGGTGTTGAGTCCACTTCGTTGAGCAAGGAGTAGCTCTTGTCTATTACATATTTGGCTTATGGAACGGTATCTGTGCTAATTTCAATCTCTTGTTGTATGCAGCACCCCAACTCACCTTTCCCCTTAAGCAAGCATAAGTTGGTTTTCTACATTTGACACCCTGTTCTGTTTTGTAATTCAGTTCCTGTGTAGCCAAGTGTACATTCCCTGTAGTAGTGATATCTTATGATGTTTCTTTTTCTGTGTGACTTATTTCACTTAGAATCATCGTACCTGAATCCACTCATTATGCTGCTATGGGCCTGATGACATAGATTTCATTGCTGAGTGATATTGCATTGTACGTAAGTACCACAACTTCTTTATCCATTTTTCGCTTTCTGTGATATTCAACTTGTACCGTAAACGAGGTTCTTGTAAACAGAGCCGTCCCAAATTTTGGGGTGGCTGTGTCTTTTTGATTTTAATTTCCCTAAGCTATAGGACCATAAGTGGAAGTGCCCTAGGCTCTGTTGCTTTGTTTTTTGGATGTTTCAGGAAACACCATACACTTCTCCAGAGTGGCTGCTGGCAATTTACATCCCGCCCATCAGCATAACAAGGCTCCCAGTTCTCCATGGCCTGTCCTGCCTTTCTGGATTTTACACTTTTTTCAGATGGCCCTTTTGACCGGGGGGCAGTGAGACTTCATTGTAGTGCAGATTTCCTTTGCAAGCTTGCTTGGTTGGCCAAAAAGGGCGTATGCGTTTTTTCCTGAATATATTCAGGAAAAAACGCATACGCCCTTTTTGACCAAGTGCATCATTGTGGATGTTCTGCCTCTTTTCCTATGCTTTACTTGCAATTCCAGTCTACCTCCTGAAATCGGTTTCCTGCAATTCTGCCCCGCTTTCAACTCCTCTTGGCAGCCTTCCTTCAATATATTTTTGGAAGATAGCTGTCATTTATAACTCTGCAGGTTTGTGAATTACAGTGCCCCTGAGCTCCTTTCTTCAACTCGCTTTCTTGTGAGCTGGCCGCAACACCGCAGGATTGCTTCAGGCCCTAGTTTGGTTCCGGCACGGCATGCTGAGCCTTTGGTTAATTCCTCTTCCTGGTGGGAAATGAGAGTTAAATTTGCCCGTCCACACACCTCCACCTAGTCTCTCATTGGTTCTCCCTATTCCTGTTCATTTTCCACAGAAATTGCAAACTGGGCCAAACAGGAGGTTAAAGGCACTGACTCTCCAATTGGGGAGAGTGTTAGTAAAGCGTCTGGAATGTTGCACCCGAGTACCAGGGGACGAAAACTGAGACACATTTGAACACGTTTTCCGATCACACGGTGGATCATACTCTGGGTTCCACATGCATGTTTTAGCTGAAGGAAGAATCCCTTAAACATGGAGAGTTGAGACCCATGGAATGGGTACCATGCAATATGACTTCAAAGGGTCTGCATTTGCTCACCGAACCTCACCAATCCTATCACTGCTGCGTTTATGCCACTGTACACACGCTTGATTCTCTTTCGGAAACATATAAATCGATAGGTTTTAAGAGTCTTACTAGTCATGTATATTGTTAGGCGTTTAATATGGGGTGTTGAGTCCACTTCGTTGAGCAAGGAGTAGCTCTTGTCTATTACATATTTGGCTTATGGAACGGTATCTGTGCTAATTTCAATCTCTTGTTGTATGTAGCACCCCAACTCACCTTTCCCCTTAAGCAAGCATAAGTTGGTTTTCTACATTTGACACCCTGTTCTGTTTTGTAATTCAGTTCCTGTGTAGCCAAGTTTACATTCCGTGTAGTAGTGATAACTTATGATGTTTCTTTTTCTGTGTGACTCATTTCACTTAGAATCATCGTACCTGAATCCACTCATTATGCTGCTACGGGCCTGATGACATAGATTTCATTACTGAGTGATATTGCATTGTACGTAAGTACCACAACTTCTTTATCCATTTTTCGCTTTCTGTGATATTGAACTTGTACCGTAAACGAGGTTCTTGTAAACAGAGCCGTCCCAAACTTTGGGGTGGCTGTGTCTTTTTGATTTTACTTTCCCAAAGCTAAAGGACCATAAGTGGAAATACCCTAGGCTCTGTTGCTTTGTTTTTTGGATGTTTCAGGAAACACCATACACTTCTCCAGAGTGGCTGCTGGCAATTTACATCCCGCCCATCAGCATAAGAAGGCTCCTAGTTCTCCTTGGCCTGTCCTGCCTTTCTGGATTTTACACTTTTTTCAGATGGCCCTTTTGACCGGGGGGCAGTGAGACTTCATTGTAGTGCAGATTTCCTTTGCAAGCTTGCTTGGTTGGCCAAAAAGGGCGTATGCGTTTTTTCCTGGAAAAAACGCATACACCCTTTTTGGCCAAGTGCATCATTGTGGACGTTCTGCCTCTTTTCCTATGCTTTACATGCAATTCCAGTCTACCTCCTGAAATCGGTTTCCTGCAATTCTGCCCCGCTTTCAATTCCTCTTGGCTGCCTTACTTCAATATATTTTTGGAAGATAGCTGTCATTTATAACTCTGCAGGTTTGTGAATTACAGTGCCCCTGAGCTCCTTTCTTCAACTTGCTTTCTTGTGAGCTGGCCGCAACACCGCAGGATTGCTTCAGGCCCTAGTTTGGTTCCGGCACAGCATTTTGAGCCTTTGGTTAATTCCTCTTCCTGGTGGGAAATGAGAGTTAAATTTGCCCGTCCAGACACCTCCACCTAGTCTCTCATTGGTTCTCCCTATTCCTGTTCATTTTCCACAGAAATTGCAAACTGGGCCAAACAGGAGGTTAAAGGCACCGACTCTCCAAGTGGGGAGAGTGTTAGTAAAGCGTCTGGAAATTTGCACCCGAGTACCAGGGGACGAAAACTGAGACACATTTGAACACGTTTCCCGATGACACCGTGGATCATACTCTGGGTTCCACATGCATGTTTTAGCTGAAGGAAGAATCCCTTAAACATGGAGAGTTGAGACTCATGGAATGGGTACCATGCAGTATGACTTCAAAGGGTCTGCATTTGCTCACCGAACCTCACCAGTCCTATCACTGCTGTGTTTATGCCGCTGTACACACGCTTGATTCTCTTTCGGAGACATATAAATCCATAGGTTTTAAGATTCTTACTAGTCAGGTATATTCTTAAGCGTTTAATAAGGGGTGTTGAGTCCACTTCGTTGAGCAAGGAGTAGCTCTTGTCTATTACATATTTGGCTTATGGAACGGTATCTGTGCTAATTTCAATCTCTGGTTTTATGCAGCACCCCAACTCACCTTTCCCCTTAAGCAAGCATAAGTTGGTTTTCTACATTTGACACCCTGTTCTGTTTTGTAATTCAGTTCTTGTGTAGCCAAGTTTACATTCCTTGTAGTAGTGATATCTTATGATGTTTCTTTTTCTGTGTGACTTATTTCACTTAGAATCATCGTACCTGAATCCACTCATTATGCTGCTATGGGCCTGATGACATAGATTTCATTGCTGAGTGATATTGCATTGTAAGTAAGTACCACCACTTCTTTATCCATTTTTCGCTTTCTGTGATATTGAATTTGTACCGTAAACGAGGTTCTTGTAAACAGAGCCGTCCCAAACTTTGGGGTGGCTGTGTCTTTTTGATTTTAATTTCCCTAAGCTATAGGACCGTAAGTGGAAGTGCCCTAGGCTCTGTTGCTTTGTTTTTTGGATGTTTCAGGAGACACCATACACTTCTCCACAGTGGCTGCTGGCAATTTACATCACGCCCATCAGCATAACTAGGCTCCCAGTTCTCCATGGCCTGTCCTGCCTTTCTGGATTTTACAGTTTTTTCAGATGGCCCTTTTGACCGGGGAGCAGTGAGACTTTATTGTAGTGCACATTTCCTTTGCAAGCTTGCTTGGTTGGCCAAAAAGGGCGTATGCGTTTTTTCCTGAATATATTCAGGAAAAAACGCATACGCACTTTTTGGCCAAGTGCATCATTGTGGACGTTCTGCCTCTTTTCCTATGCTTTACATGCAATTCCAGTCTACCTCCTGAAATCGGTTTCCTGCAATTCTGCACCGCTTTCAACTCCTCTTGGCAGCCTTACTTCAATATATTTTTGGAAGATAGCTGTCATTTATAACTCTGCAGGTTTGTGAATTACAGTGCCCCTGAGCTCCTTTCTTCAACTCGCTTTCTTGTGAGCTGGCCGCAACACCGCAGGATTGCTTCAGGCCCTAGTTTGGTTCCGGCATGGCACGCTGAGCCTTTGGTTAATTCCTCTTCCTGGTGGGAAATGATAGTTAAATTTGCCCGTCCAGACACCTCCACCTAGTCTCTCATTGGTTCTCCCTATTCCTGTTCATTTTCCACAGAAATTGCAAACTGGGCCAAACGGGAGGTTAAAGGCACCGACTCTCCAAGTGGGGAGAGTGTTAGTAAAGCGTCTGGAATGTTGCACCCGAGTACCAGGGGACGAAAACTGAGACACATTTGAACACGTTTTCCGATCACACGGTGGATCATACTCTGGGTTCCACATGCATGTTTTAGCTGAAGGAAGAATCCCTTAAACATGGAGAGTTGAGACCCATGGATGGGTACCATGCAATATGACTTCAAAGGGTCTGCATTTGCTCACCGAACCTCACCAATACTATTACTGCTGCGTTTATGCCACTGTACACACGCTTGATTCTCTTTCGGAGACATATAAATCCATAGGTTTTAAGATTCTTACTAGTCAGGTATATTGTTAGGCGTTTAATATGTGGTGTTGAATCCACTTCGTTGAGCAAGGAGTAGCTCTTGTCTATTACATATTTGGCTTATGGAACGGTATCTGTGCTAATTTCAATCTCTTGTTGTATGCAGCACCCCAACTCACCTTTCCCCTTAAGCAAGCATAAGTTGGTTTTCTACATTTGACACCCTGTTCTGTTTTGTAATTCAGTTCCTGTGTAGCCAAGTTTACATTCCGTGTAGTAGTGATATCTTATGATGTTTCTTTTTCTGTGTGACTTATTTCACTTAGAATCATCGTACCTGAATCCACTCATTATGCTGCTATGGGCCTGATGACATAGATTTCATTGCTGAGTGATATTGCATTGTACGTAAGTACCACAACTTCTTTATCCATTTTTCGCTTTCTGTGATATTGAACTTGTACCGTAAACGAGGTTCTTGTAAACAGAGCCGTCCCAAACTTTGGTGTGGCTGTGTCTTTTTGATTTTAATTTCCCTAAGCTATAGGACCATAAGTGGAAGTGCCCTAGGCTCTGTTGCTTTGTTTTTTGGATGTTTCAGGAAACACCATACACTTCTCCAGAGTGGCTGCTGGCAATTTACATCCCGCCCATCAGCATAACAAGGCTCCCAGTTCTCCATGGCCTGTCCTGCCTTTCTGGATTTTACACATTTTTCAGATGGCCCTTTTGACCAGGGGGCAGTGAGACTTCATTGTAGTGCAGATTTCCTTTGCAAACTTGCTTGGTTGGCCAAAAAGGGCGTATGCGTTTTTTCCTGAATATATTCAGGAAAAAACGCATATGCGCTTTTTGGCCAAGTGCATCATTGTGGACGTTCTGCCTCTTTTCCTATGCTTTACATGCAATTCCAGTCTACCTCCTGAAATCGGTTCCCTGCAATTCTGCCCCGCATTCAACTCCTCTTGGCAGCCTTACTTCAATATATTTTTGGAAGATGGCTGTCATTTGTAACTCTGCAGGTTTGTGAATTACAGTGCCCCTGAGCTCCTTTCTTCAACTCGCTTTCTTGTGAGCTGGCCGCAACACCGCAGGATTGCTTCAGGCCCTAGTTTGGTTCTGGCCCGGCATGCTGAGCCTTTGGTTAATTCCTCTTCCTGGTGGGAAATGAGAGTTAAATTTGCCCGTCCAGACACCTCCACCTAGTCTCTCATTGGTTCTCCCTATTCCTGTTCATTTTCCACAGAAATTGCAAACTGGGCCAAACGGGAGGTTAAAGGCACCGACTCTCCAAGTGGGGAGAGTGTTAGTAAAGCGTCTGGAATGTTGCACCCGAGTACCAGGGGACGAAAACTGAGACACATTTGAACACGTTTTCCGATCACACGGTGGATCATACTCTGGGTTCCACATGCATGTTTTAGCTGAAGGAAGAATCCCTTAAACATGGAGAGTTGAGACCCATGGATGGGTACCATGCAATATGACTTCAAAGGGTCTGCATTTGCTCACCGAACCTCACCAATACTATTACTGCTGCGTTTATGCCACTGTACACACGCTTGATTCTCTTTCGGAGACATATAAATCCATAGGTTTTAAGATTCTTACTAGTCAGGTATATTCTTAGGCGTTTAATATGGGGTGTTGAGTCCACTTCGTTGAGCAAGGAGTAGCTCTTGTCTATTAGATATTTGGCTTATGGAACGGTATCTGTGCTAATTTGAATCTCTGGTTTTATGCAGCACCCCAACTCACCTTTCCCCTTAAGCAAGCATAAGTTGGTTTTCTACATTTGACACCCTGTTCTGTTTTGTAATTCAGTTTTTGTGTAGCCAAGTTTACATTCCTTGTAGTAGTGATATCTTATGATGTTTCTTTTTCTGTGTGACTTATTTCACTTAGAATCATCGTACCTGAATCCACTCATTATGCTGCTACGGGCCTGATGACATAGATTTCATTGCTGAGTGATATTGCATTGTATGTAAGTACCACAATTTCTTTATCCATTTTTCGCTTTCTGTGATATTCAACTTGTACCGTAAACGAGGTTCTTGTAAACAGAGCCGTCCCAAACTTTGGGGTGGCTGTGTCTTTTTGATTTTAATTTCCCTAAGCTATAGGACCATAAGTGGAAGTGCCCTAGGCTCTGTTGCTTTGTTTTTTGGATGTTTCAGGAAACACCATACACTTCTCCACAGTGGCTGCTGGCAATTTACATCACGCCCTTCAGCATAACTAGGCTCCCAGTTCTCCATGGCCTGTCCTGCCTTTCTGGATTTTACACTTTTTTCAGATGGCCCTTTTGACCGGGGGGCAGTGAGACTTCATTGTAGTGCAGATTTCCTTTGCAAGCTTGCTTGGTTGGCCAAAAAGGGCGTATGCGTTTTTTCCTGAATATATTCAGGAAAAAACGCATACGCCCTTTTTGGCCAAGTGCATCATTGTGGACGTTCTGCCTCTTTTCCTATGCTTTACATGCAATTCCAGTCTACCTCCTGAAATCGGTTTCCTGCAATTCTGCCCCGCTTTCAACTCCGCTTGGCAGCCTTACTTCAATATATTTTTGGAAGATAGCTGTCATTTATAACTCTGCAGGTTTGTGAATTACAGTGCCCCTGAGCTCCTTTCTTCAACTCGCTTTCTTGTGAGCTGGCCGCAACACCGCAGGATTGCTTCAGGCCCTAGTTTGGTTCCGGCATGGCATGTTGAGCCTTTGGTTAATTCCTCTTCCTGGTGGGAAATGAGAGTTAAGTTTGCCCGTCCAGACACCTCCACCAAGTCTCTCATTGGTTCTCCCTATTCCTGTTTATTTTCCACAGAAATTGCAAACTGGGTCAAACAGGAGGTTAAACGCACCGACTCTCCAAGTGGGGAGAGTGTTAGTAAAGCGTCTGGAATGTTGCACCCGAGTACCAGGGGATGAAAACTGAGACACATTTGAACACGTTTTCCGATCACACGGTGGATCATACTCTGGGTTCCACATGCATGTTTTAGCTGAAGGAAGAATCCCTTAAACATAGAGAGTTGAGACCCATGGATGGGTACCATGCAATATGACTTCAAAGGGTCTGCATTTGCTCACCGAACCTCACCAATACTATTACTGCTGCGTTTATGCCACTGTACACACGCTTGATTCTCTTTCGGAGACATATAAATCCATAGGTTTTAAGATTCTTACTAGTCAGGTATATTCTTAGGCGTTTAATATGGGGTGTTGTGTCCACTTTGTTGAGCAAGGAGTAGCTCTTGTCTATTACATATTTGGCTTATGGAACGGTATCTGTGCTAATTTCAATCTCTGGTTTTATGCAGCACCCCAACTCACCTTTCCCCTTAAGCAAGCATAAGTTGGTTTTCTACATTTGACACCCTGTTCTGTTTTGTAATTCAGTTCTTGTGTAGCCAAGTTTACATTCCGTGTAGTAGTGATATCTTATGATGTTTCTTTTTCTGTGTGACTTATTTCACTTAGAATCATCGTACCTGAATCCACTCATTATGCTGCTACGGGCCTGATGACATAGATTTCATTGCTGAGTGATATTGCATTGTACGTATGTACCACAACTTCTTTATCCATTTTTCGCTTTCTGTGATATTGAACTTGTACCGTAAACGAGGTTCTTGTAAACAGAGCCGTCCCAAACTTTGGGGTGGCTGTGTCTTTTTGATTTTAATTTCCCTAAGCTATAGGACCATAAGTGGAAGTGCCCTAGGCTCTGTTGCTTTGTTTTTTGGATGTTTCAGGAAACACCATACACTTCTCCACAGTGGCTGCTGACAATTTACATCACGCCCATCAGCATAACTAGGCTCCCAGTTCTCCATGGCCTGTCCTGCCTTTCTGGATTTTACACTTTTTTCAGATGGCCCTTTTGACCGGGGGGCAGTGAGACTTCATTGTAGTGCAGATTTCCTTTGCAAGCTTGCTTGGTTGGCCAAAAAGGGCGTATGCGTTTTTTCCTGAATATATTCAGGAAAAAACGCATACGCCCTTTTTGGCCAAGTGCATCATTGTGGACGTTCTGCCTCTTTTCCTATGCTTTACATGCAATTCCAGTCTACCTCCTGAAATCGGTTTCCTGCAATTCTGCCCCGCTTTCAACTATTCTTGCTGCCTTACTTCAATATATTTTTGGAAGATAGCTGTCATTTATAACTCTGCAGGTTTGTGAATTACAGTGCCCCTGAGCTCCTTTCTTCAACTCGCTTTCTTGTGAGCTGGCCGCAACACCGCAGGATTGCTTCAGGCCCTAGTTTGGTTCTGGCATGGCATGTTGAGCCTTTGGTTAATTCCTCTTCCTGGTGGGAAATGAGAGTTAAATTTGCCCGTCCAGACACCTCCACCTAGTCTCTCATTGGTTCTCCCTATTCCTGTTCATTTTCCACAGAAATTGCAAACTGGGCCAAACAGGAGGTTAAAGGCACCGACTCTCCAAGTGGGGAGAGTGTTAGTAAAGCGTCTGGAATGTTGCACCCGAGTACCAGGGGACGAAAAGTGAGACACATTTGAACACGTTTTCCGATCACACGGTGGATCATACTCTGGGTTCCACATGCATGTTTTAGCTGAAGGAAGAATCCCTTAAACATGGAGAGTTGAGACCCATGGATGAGTACCATGCAATATGATTTCAAAGGGTCTGCATTTGCTCACCGAACCTCACCAATACTATTACTGCTGCGTTTATGCCACTGTACACACGCTTGATTCTCTTTCGGAGACATATAAATCCATAGGTTTTAAGATTCTTACTAGTCAGGTATATTCTTAGGCGTTTAATATGGGGTGTTGAGTCCACTTCGTTGAGCAAGGAGTAGCTCTTGTCTATTACATATTTGGCTTATGGAACGGTATCTGTGCTAATTTCAATCTCTTGTTGTATGAAGCACCCCAACTCACCTTTCCCCTTAAGCAAGCATAAGTTGGTTTTCTACATTTGATACCCTGTTCTGTTTTGTAATTCAGTTCTTGTGTAGCCAAGTTTACATTCCTTGTAGTAGTGATATCTTATGATGTTTCTTTTTCTGTGTGACTTATTTCACTTAGAATCATCGTACCTGAATCCACTCATTATGCTGCTATGGGCCTGATGACATAGATTTCATTGCTGAGTGATATTGCATTGTACGTAAGTACCACCACTTCTTTATCCATTTTTCGCTTTCTGTGATATTCAACTTGTACCGTAAACGAGGTTCTTGTAAACAGAGCCGTCCCAAACTTTGGGGTGGCTGTGTCTTTTTGATTTTAATTTCCCTAAGCTATAGGACCGTAAGTGGAAGTGCCCTAGGCTCTGTTGCTTTGTTTTTTGGATGTTTCAGGAAACACCATACACTTCTCCACAGTGGCTGCTGGCAATTTACATCACGCCCATCAGCATAACTAGGCTCCCAGTTCTCCATGGCCTGTCCTGCCTTTCTGGATTTTACAGTTTTTTCAGATGGCCCTTTTGACCGGGGAGCAGTGAGACTTTATTGTAGTGCACATTTCCTTTGCAAGCTTGCTTGGTTGGCCAAAAAGGGCGTATGCGTTTTTTCCTGAATATATTCAGGAAAAAACGCATACGCCCTTTTTGGCCAAGTGCATCATTGTGGACGTTCTGCCTCTTTTCCTATGCTTTACATGCAATTCCAGTCTACCTCCTGAAATCGGTTTCCTGCAATTCTGCCCCGCTTTCAACTCCTCTTGGCAGCCTTCCTTCAATATATTTTTGGAAGATAGCTGTCATTTATAACTCTGCAGGTTTGTGAATTACAGTGCCCCTGAGCTCCTTTCTTCAACTCGCTTTCTTGTGAGCTGGCCACAACACCGCAGGATTGCTTCAGGCCCTAGTTTGGTTCCGGCATGGCACGCTGAGCCTTTGGTTAATTCCTCTTCCTGGTGGGAAATGAGAGTTAAATTTGCCTGTCCAGACACCTTCACCTAGTCTCTCATTGGTTCTCCCTATTCCTGTTCATTTTCCACAGAAATTGCAAACTGGGCCAAACGGGAGGTTAAAGGCACCGACTCTCCAAGTGGGGAGAGTGTTAGTAAAGCGTCTGGAATGTTGCACCCGAGTACCAGGGGACGAAAACTGAGACACATTTGAACACGTTTTCCGATCACACGGTGGATCATACTCTGGGTTCCACATGCATGTTTTAGCTGAAGGAAGAATCCCTTACACCTGGAGAGTTGAGACCCATGGAATGGGTACCATGCAATATGACTTCAAAGGGTCTGCATTTGCTCACCGAACCTCACCAATCCTATCACTGCTTCATTTATGCCACTGTACACACGCTTGATTCTCTTTCGGAGACATATAAACCCATAGGTTTTAAGATTCTTACTAGTCAGGTATATTCTTAGGCGTTTAATATGGGGTGTTGAGTCCACTTCGTTGAGCAAGGAGTAGCTCTTGTCTATTACATATTTGGCTTATGGAACGGTATCTGTGCTAATTTCAATCTCTGGTTTCATGCAGCACCCCAACTCACCTTTCCCCTTAAGCAAGCATAAGTTGGTTTTCTACATTTGACACCCTGTTCTGTTTTGTAATTCAGTTCTTGTGTAGCCAAGTTTACATTCCGTGTAGTAGTGATATCTTATGATGTTTCTTTTTCTGTGTGACTTATTTCACTTAGAATCATCGTACCTGAATCCACTCATTATGCTGCTACGGGCCTGATGACATAGATTTCATTGCTGAGTGATATTGCATTGTACGTAAGTACCACAACTTCTTTATCCATTTTTCGCTTTCTGTGATATTCAACTTGTACCGTAAACGAGGTTCTTTTAAACAGAGCCGTCCCAAACTTTGGGGTGGCTGTGTCTTTTTGATTTTAATTTCCCTAAGCTATAGGACCATAAGTGGAAGTGCCCTAGGCTCTGTTGCTTTGTTTTTTGGATGTTTCAGGAAACACCATACACTTCTCCACAGTGGCTGCTGACAATTTACATCACGCCCATCAGCATAACTAGGCTCCCAGTTCTCCATGGCCTGTCCTGCCTTTCTGGGTTTTACACTTTTTTCAGATGGCCCTTTTGACCGGGGGGCAGTGAGACTTCATTGTAGTGCAGATTTCCTTTGCAAGCTTGCTTGGTTGGCCAAAAAGGGCGTATGCGTTTTTTCCTGAATATATTCAGGAAAAAACGCATACGCCCTTTTTGGCCAAGTGCATCATTGTGGACGTTCTGCCTCTTTTCCTAGGCTTTACATGCAATTCCAGTCTACCTCCTGAAATCGGTTTCCTGCAATTCTGCCCCGCTTTCAACTATTCTTGCTGCCTTACTTCAATATATTTTTGGAAGATAGCTGTCATTTATAACTCTGCAGGTTTGTGAATTACAGTGCCCCTGAGCTCCTTTCTTCAACTCGCTTTCTTGTGAGCTGGCCGCAACACCGCAGGATTGCTTCAGGCCCTAGTTTGGTTCTGGCATGGCATGTTGAGCCTTTGGTTAATTCCTCTTCCTGGTGGGAAATGAGAGTTAAATTTGCCCGTCCAGACACCTCCACCTAGTCTCTCATTGGTTCTCCCTATTCCTGTTCATTTTCCACAGAAATTGCAAACTGGGCCAAACAGGAGGTTAAAGGCACCGACTCTCCAAGTGGGGAGAGTGCTAGTAAAGCGTCTGGAATGTTACACCCGAGTACCAGGGGATGAAAACTGAGACACATTTGAACACGTTTTCCGATCACAGGGTGGATCATACTCTGGGTTCCACATGCATGTTTTAGCTGAAGGAAGAATCCCTTAAACATGGAGAGTTGAGACCCATGGATGTGTACCATGCAATATGATTTCAAAGGGTCTGCATTTGCTCACCGAACCTCACCAATACTATTACTGCTGCGTTTATGCCACTGTACACACGCTTGATTCTCTTTCGGAGACATATAAATCCATAGGTTTTAAGATTCTTACTAGTCAGGTATATTCTTAGGCGTTTAATATGGGGTGTTGAGTCCACTTCGTTGAGCAAGGAGTAGCTCTTGTCTATTACATATTTGGCTTATGGAACGGTATCTGTGCTAATTTCAATCTCTTGTTGTATGCAGCACCCCAACTCACCTTTCCCCTAAAGCAAGCATAAGTTGGTTTTCTACATTTGACACCCTGTTCTGTTTTGTAATTCAGTTCCTGTGT
Source organism: Leucopleurus acutus (assembly GCF_964270905.1). Taxonomy (NCBI): domain Eukaryota; kingdom Metazoa; phylum Chordata; class Mammalia; order Artiodactyla; family Delphinidae; genus Leucopleurus; species Leucopleurus acutus. Next base: position 254,818 of record NW_028139036.1, on the reverse strand, counting down.
AGCCAAGTTTACATTCCGTGTAGTAGTGATATCTTATGATGTTTCTTTTTCTGTGTGACTTATTTCACTTAGAATCATCGTACCTGAATCCACTCATTATGCTTCTACGGGCCTGATGACATAGATTTCATTGCTGAGTGATATTGCATTGTACGTAAGTACCACAACTTCTTTATCCATTTTTCGCTTTCTGTGATATTCAACTTGTACCGTAAACGAGGTTCTTGTAAACAGAGCCGTCCCAAATTTTGGGGTGGCTGTGTCTTTTTGATTTTAATTTCCCTAAGCTATAGGACCATAAGTGGAAGTGCCCTAGGCTCTGTTGCTTTGCTTTTTGGATGTTTCAGGAAACACCATACACTTCTCCAGAGTGGCTGCTGGCAATTTACATCCCGCCCATCAGCATAACAAGGCTCCCAGTTCTCCATGGCCTGTCCTGCCTTTCTGGATTTTACACTTTTTTCAGATGGCCCTTTTGACCGGGGGGCAGTGAGACTTCATTGAAGTGCAGATTTCCTTTGCAAGCTTGCTTGGTTGGCCAAAAAGGGCGTATGCGTTTTTTCCTGAATATATTCAGGAAAAAACGCATACGCCCTTTTTGACCAAGTGCATCATTGTGGATGTTCTGCCTCTTTTCCTATGCTTTACTTGCAATTCCAGTCTACCTCCTGAAATCGGTTTCCTGCAATTCTGCACCGCTTTCAACTACTCTTGGCAGCCTTCCTTCAATATATTTTTGGAAGATAGCTGTCATTTATAACTCTGCAGGTTTGTGAATTACAGTGCCCCTGAGCTCCTTTCTTCAACTCGCTTTCTTGTGAGCTGGCCGCAACACCGCAGGATTGCTTCAGGCCCTAGTTTGGTTCCGGCACGGCATGCTGAGCCTTTGGTTAATTCCTCTTCCTGGTGGGAAATGAGAGTTAAATTTGCCCGTCCACACACCTCCACCTAGTCTCTCATTGGTTCTCCCTATTCCTGTTCATTTTCCACAGAAATTGCAAACTGGGCCAAACAGGAGGTTAAAGGCACTGACTCTCCAAGTGGGGAGAGTGTTAGTAAAGCGTCTGGAATGTTGCACCCGAGTACCAGGGAACGAAAACTGAGACACATTTGAACACGTTTTCCGATCACACGGTGGATCATACTCTGGGTTCCACATGCATGTTTTAGCTGAAGGAAGAATCCCTTAAACATGGAGAGTTGAGACCCATGGAATGGGTACCATGCAATACGACTTCAAAGGGTCTGCATTTGCTCACCGAACCTCACCAATACTATCACTGCTGCGTTTATGCCACTGTACACACGCTTGATTCTCTTTCGGAAACATATAAATCCATAGGTTTTCAGAGTCTTACTAGTCATGTATATTGTTAGGCGTTTAATATGGGGTGTTGAGTCCACTTCGTTGAGCAAGGAGTAGCTCTTGTCTATTACATATTTGGCTTATGGAACGGTATCTGTGCTAATTTCAATCTCTTGTTGTATGTAGCACCCCAACTCACCTTTCCCCTTAAGCAAGCATAAGTGGGTTTTCTACATTTGACACCCTGTTCTGTTTTGTAATTCAGTTCCTGTGTAGCCAAGTTTACATTCCGTGTAGTAGTGATAACTTATGATGTTTCTTTTTCTGTGTGACTCATTTCACTTAGAATCATCGTACCTGAATCCACTCATTATGCTGCTACGGGCCTGATGACATAGATTTCATTGCTGAGTGATATTGCATTGTACGTAAGTACCACAACTTCTTTATCCATTTTTCGCTTTCTGTGATATTGAACTTGTACCGTAAACGAGGTTCTTGTAAACAGAGCCGTCCCAAACTTTGGGGTGGCTGTGTCTTTTTGATTTTACTTTCCCAAAGCTATAGGACCATAAGTGGAAATACCCTAGGCTCTGTTGCTTTGTTTTTTGGATGTTTCAGGAAACACCATACACTTCTCCAGAGTGGCTGCTGGCAATTTACATCCCGCCCATCAGCATAAGAAGGCTCCTAGTTCTCCTTGGCCTGTCCTGCCTTTCTGGATTTTACACTTTTTTCAGATGGCCCTTTTGACCGGGGGGCAGTGAGACTTCATTGTAGTGCAGATTTCCTTTGCAAGCTTGCTTGGTTGGCCAAAAAGGGCGTATGCGTTTTTTCCTGAATATATTCAGGAAAAAACGCATACGCCCTTTTTGGCCAAGTGCATCATTGTGGACGTTCTGCCTCTTTTCCTATGCTTTACATGCAATTCCAGTCTACCTCCTGAAATCGGTTTCCTGCAATTCTGCCCCGCTTTCAATTCCTCTTGGCTGCCTTACTTCAATATATTTTTGGAAGATAGCTGTCATTTATAACTCTGCAGGTTTGTGAATTACAGTGCCCCTGAGCTCCTTTCTTCAACTTGCTTTCTTGTGAGCTGGCCGCAACACCGCAGGATTGCTTCAGGCCCTAGTTTGGTTCCGGCACAGCATTTTGAGCCTTTGGTTAATTCCTCTTCCTGGTGGGAAATGAGAGTTAAATTTGCCCGTCCAGACACCTCCACCTAGTCTCTCATTGGTTCTCCCTATTCCTGTTCATTTTCCACAGAAATTGCAAACTGGGCCAAACAGGAGGTTAAAGGCACCGACTCTCCAAGTGGGGAGAGTGTTAGTAAAGCGTCTGGAAATTTGCACCCGAGTACCAGGGGACGAAAACTGAGACACATTTGAACACGTTTCCCGATGACACCGTGGATCATACTCTGGGTTCCACATGCATGTTTTAGCTGAAGGAAGAATCCCTTAAACATGGAGAGTTGGGACCCATGGATGGGTACCATGCAATATGACTTCAAAGGGTCTGCATTTGCTCACCGAACCTCACCAATCCTATCACTGCTGCGTTTATGCCGCTGTACACACACTTGATCCTCTTTCGGAGACATATAAATCCATAGGTTTTAAGAGTCTTACTAGTCAGGTATATTCTTAGGCGTTTAATATGGGGTGTTGAGTCCACTTCGTTGAGCAAGGAGTAGCTCTTGTCTATTACATATTTGGCTTATGGAACGGTATCTGTGCTAATTTCAATCTCTTGTTGTATGAAGCACCCCAACTCACCTTTCCCCTTAAGCAAGCATAAGTTGGTTTTCTACATTTGACACCCTGTTCTGTTTTGTAATTCAGTTCTTGTGTAGCCAAGTTTACATTCCTTGTAGTAGTGATATCTTATGATGTTTCTTTTTCTGTGTGACTTATTTCACTTAGAATCATCGTACCTGAATCCACTCATTATGCTGCTATGGGCCTGATGACATAGATTTCATTGCTGAGTGATATTGCATTGTACGTAAGTACCACCACTTCTTTATCCATTTTTCGCTTTCTGTGATATTCAACTTGTACCGTAAACGAGGTTCTTGTAAACAGAGCCGTCCCAAACTTTGGGGTGGCTGTGTCTTTTTGATTTTAATTTCCCTAAGCTATAGAACCGTAAGTGGAAGTGCCCTAGGCTCTGTTGCTTTGTTTTTTGGATGTTTCAGGAAACACCATACACTTCTCCACAGTGGCTGCTGGCAATTTACATCACGCCCATCAGCATAACTAGGCTCCCAGTTCTCCATGGCCTGTCCTGCCTTTCTGGATTTTACAGTTTTTTCAGATGGCCCTTTTGACCGGGGAGCAGTGAGACTTTATTGTAGTGCACATTTCCTTTGCAAGCTTGCTTGGTTGGCCAAAAAGGGCGTATGCGTTTTTTCCTGAATATATTCAGGAAAAAACGCATACGCCCTTTTTGGCCAAGTGCATCATTGTGGACGTTCTGCCTCTTTTCCTATGCTTTACATGCAATTCCAGTCTACCTCCTGAAATCGGTTTCCTGCAATTCTGCCCCGCTTTCAACTCCTCTTGGCAGCCTTCCTTCAATATATTTTTGGAAGATAGCTGTCATTTATAACTCTGCAGGTTTGTGAATTACAGTGCCCCTGAGCTCCTTTCTTCAACTCGCTTTCTTGTGAGCTGGCCACAACACCGCAGGATTGCTTCAGGCCCTAGTTTGGTTCCGGCATGGCACGCTGAGCCTTTGGTTAATTCCTCTTCCTGGTGGGAAATGAGAGTTAAATTTGCCTGTCCAGACACCTTCACCTAGTCTCTCATTGGTTCTCCCTATTCCTGTTCATTTTCCACAGAAATTGCAAACTGGGCCAAACGGGAGGTTAAAGGCACCGACTCTCCAAGTGGGGAGAGTGTTAGTAAAGCGTCTGGAATGTTGCACCCGAGTACCAGGGGACGAAAACTGAGACACATTTGAACACGTTTTCCGATCACACGGTGGATCATACTCTGGGTTCCACATGCATGTTTTAGCTGAAGGAAGAATCCCTTACACCTGGAGAGTTGAGACCCATGGAATGGGTACCATGCAATATGACTTCAAAGGGTCTGCATTTGCTCACCGAACCTCACCAATCCTATCACTGCTTCATTTATGCCACTGTACACACGCTTGATTCTCTTTCGGAGACATATAAACCCATAGGTTTTAAGATTCTTACTAGTCAGGTATATTCTTAGGCGTTTAATATGGGGTGTTGAGTCCACTTCGTTGAGCAAGGAGTAGCTCTTGTCTATTACATATTTGGCTTATGGAACGGTATCTGTGCTAATTTCAATCTCTGGTTTCATGCAGCACCCCAACTCACCTTTCCCCTTAAGCAAGCATAAGTTGGTTTTCTACATTTGACACCCTGTTCTGTTTTGTAATTCAGTTCTTGTGTAGCCAAGTTTACATTCCGTGTAGTAGTGATATCTTATGATGTTTCTTTTTCTGTGTGACTTATTTCACTTAGAATCATCGTACCTGAATCCACTCATTATGCTGCTACGGGCCTGATGACATAGATTTCATTGCTGAGTGATATTGCATTGTACGTAAGTACCACAACTTCTTTATCCATTTTTCGCTTTCTGTGATATTCAACTTGTACCGTAAACGAGGTTCTTTTAAACAGAGCCGTCCCAAACTTTGGGGTGGCTGTGTCTTTTTGATTTTAATTTCCCTAAGCTATAGGACCATAAGTGGAAGTGCCCTAGGCTCTGTTGCTTTGTTTTTTGGATGTTTCAGGAAACACCATACACTTCTCCACAGTGGCTGCTGACAATTTACATCACGCCCATCAGCATAACTAGGCTCCCAGTTCTCCATGGCCTGTCCTGCCTTTCTGGGTTTTACACTTTTTTCAGATGGCCCTTTTGACCGGGGGGCAGTGAGACTTCATTGTAGTGCAGATTTCCTTTGCAAGCTTGCTTGGTTGGCCAAAAAGGGCGTATGCGTTTTTTCCTGAATATATTCAGGAAAAAACGCATACGCCCTTTTTGGCCAAGTGCATCATTGTGGACGTTCTGCCTCTTTTCCTAGGCTTTACATGCAATTCCAGTCTACCTCCTGAAATCGGTTTCCTGCAATTCTGCCCCGCTTTCAACTATTCTTGCTGCCTTACTTCAATATATTTTTGGAAGATAGCTGTCATTTATAACTCTGCAGGTTTGTGAATTACAGTGCCCCTGAGCTCCTTTCTTCAACTCGCTTTCTTGTGAGCTGGCCGCAACACCGCAGGATTGCTTCAGGCCCTAGTTTGGTTCTGGCATGGCATGTTGAGCCTTTGGTTAATTCCTCTTCCTGGTGGGAAATGAGAGTTAAATTTGCCCGTCCAGACACCTCCACCTAGTCTCTCATTGGTTCTCCCTATTCCTGTTCATTTTCCACAGAAATTGCAAACTGGGCCAAACAGGAGGTTAAAGGCACCGACTCTCCAAGTGGGGAGAGTGCTAGTAAAGCGTCTGGAATGTTACACCCGAGTACCAGGGGATGAAAACTGAGACACATTTGAACACGTTTTCCGATCACAGGGTGGATCATACTCTGGGTTCCACATGCATGTTTTAGCTGAAGGAAGAATCCCTTAAACATGGAGAGTTGAGACCCATGGATGTGTACCATGCAATATGATTTCAAAGGGTCTGCATTTGCTCACCGAACCTCACCAATACTATTACTGCTGCGTTTATGCCACTGTACACACGCTTGATTCTCTTTCGGAGACATATAAATCCATAGGTTTTAAGATTCTTACTAGTCAGGTATATTCTTAGGCGTTTAATATGGGGTGTTGAGTCCACTTCGTTGAGCAAGGAGTAGCTCTTGTCTATTACATATTTGGCTTATGGAACGGTATCTGTGCTAATTTCAATCTCTTGTTGTATGCAGCACCCCAACTCACCTTTCCCCTAAAGCAAGCATAAGTTGGTTTTCTACATTTGACACCCTGTTCTGTTTTGTAATTCAGTTCCTGTGTAGCCAAGTTTACATTCCGTGTAGTAGTGATATCTTATGATGTTTCTTTTTCTGTGTGACTTATTTCACTTAGAATCATCGTACCTGAATCCACTCATTATGCTTCTACGGGCCTGATGACATAGATTTCATTGCTGAGTGATATTGCATTGTACGTAAGTACCACAACTTCTTTATCCATTTTTCGCTTTCTGTGATATTCAACTTGTACCGTAAACGAGGTTCTTGTAAACAGAGCCGTCCCAAATTTTGGGGTGGCTGTGTCTTTTTGATTTTAATTTCCCTAAGCTATAGGACCATAAGTGGAAGTGCCCTAGGCTCTGTTGCTTTGCTTTTTGGATGTTTCAGGAAACACCATACACTTCTCCAGAGTGGCTGCTGGCAATTTACATCCCGCCCATCAGCATAACAAGGCTCCCAGTTCTCCATGGCCTGTCCTGCCTTTCTGGATTTTACACTTTTTTCAGATGGCCCTTTTGACCGGGGGGCAGTGAGACTTCATTGAAGTGCAGATTTCCTTTGCAAGCTTGCTTGGTTGGCCAAAAAGGGCGTATGCGTTTTTTCCTGAATATATTCAGGAAAAAACGCATACGCCCTTTTTGACCAAGTGCATCATTGTGGATGTTCTGCCTCTTTTCCTATGCTTTACTTGCAATTCCAGTCTACCTCCTGAAATCGGTTTCCTGCAATTCTGCACCGCTTTCAACTACTCTTGGCAGCCTTCCTTCAATATATTTTTGGAAGATAGCTGTCATTTATAACTCTGCAGGTTTGTGAATTACAGTGCCCCTGAGCTCCTTTCTTCAACTCGCTTTCTTGTGAGCTGGCCGCAACACCGCAGGATTGCTTCAGGCCCTAGTTTGGTTCCGGCACGGCATGCTGAGCCTTTGGTTAATTCCTCTTCCTGGTGGGAAATGAGAGTTAAATTTGCCCGTCCACACACCTCCACCTAGTCTCTCATTGGTTCTCCCTATTCCTGTTCATTTTCCACAGAAATTGCAAACTGGGCCAAACAGGAGGTTAAAGGCACTGACTCTCCAAGTGGGGAGAGTGTTAGTAAAGCGTCTGGAATGTTGCACCCGAGTACCAGGGAACGAAAACTGAGACACATTTGAACACGTTTTCCGATCACACGGTGGATCATACTCTGGGTTCCACATGCATGTTTTAGCTGAAGGAAGAATCCCTTAAACATGGAGAGTTGAGACCCATGGAATGGGTACCATGCAATACGACTTCAAAGGGTCTGCATTTGCTCACCGAACCTCACCAATACTATCACTGCTGCGTTTATGCCACTGTACACACGCTTGATTCTCTTTCGGAAACATATAAATCCATAGGTTTTCAGAGTCTTACTAGTCATGTATATTGTTAGGCGTTTAATATGGGGTGTTGAGTCCACTTCGTTGAGCAAGGAGTAGCTCTTGTCTATTACATATTTGGCTTATGGAACGGTATCTGTGCTAATTTCAATCTCTTGTTGTATGTAGCACCCCAACTCACCTTTCCCCTTAAGCAAGCATAAGTGGGTTTTCTACATTTGACACCCTGTTCTGTTTTGTAATTCAGTTCCTGTGTAGCCAAGTTTACATTCCGTGTAGTAGTGATAACTTATGATGTTTCTTTTTCTGTGTGACTCATTTCACTTAGAATCATCGTACCTGAATCCACTCATTATGCTGCTACGGGCCTGATGACATAGATTTCATTGCTGAGTGATATTGCATTGTACGTAAGTACCACAACTTCTTTATCCATTTTTCGCTTTCTGTGATATTGAACTTGTACCGTAAACGAGGTTCTTGTAAACAGAGCCGTCCCAAACTTTGGGGTGGCTGTGTCTTTTTGATTTTACTTTCCCAAAGCTATAGGACCATAAGTGGAAATACCCTAGGCTCTGTTGCTTTGTTTTTTGGATGTTTCAGGAAACACCATACACTTCTCCAGAGTGGCTGCTGGCAATTTACATCCCGCCCATCAGCATAAGAAGGCTCCTAGTTCTCCTTGGCCTGTCCTGCCTTTCTGGATTTTACACTTTTTTCAGATGGCCCTTTTGACCGGGGGGCAGTGAGACTTCATTGTAGTGCAGATTTCCTTTGCAAGCTTGCTTGGTTGGCCAAAAAGGGCGTATGCGTTTTTTCCTGAATATATTCAGGAAAAAACGCATACGCCCTTTTTGGCCAAGTGCATCATTGTGGACGTTCTGCCTCTTTTCCTATGCTTTACATGCAATTCCAGTCTACCTCCTGAAATCGGTTTCCTGCAATTCTGCCCCGCTTTCAATTCCTCTTGGCTGCCTTACTTCAATATATTTTTGGAAGATAGCTGTCATTTATAACTCTGCAGGTTTGTGAATTACAGTGCCCCTGAGCTCCTTTCTTCAACTTGCTTTCTTGTGAGCTGGCCGCAACACCGCAGGATTGCTTCAGGCCCTAGTTTGGTTCCGGCACAGCATTTTGAGCCTTTGGTTAATTCCTCTTCCTGGTGGGAAATGAGAGTTAAATTTGCCCGTCCAGACACCTCCACCTAGTCTCTCATTGGTTCTCCCTATTCCTGTTCATTTTCCACAGAAATTGCAAACTGGGCCAAACAGGAGGTTAAAGGCACCGACTCTCCAAGTGGGGAGAGTGTTAGTAAAGCGTCTGGAAATTTGCACCCGAGTACCAGGGGACGAAAACTGAGACACATTTGAACACGTTTCCCGATGACACCGTGGATCATACTCTGGGTTCCACATGCATGTTTTAGCTGAAGGAAGAATCCCTTAAACATGGAGAGTTGGGACCCATGGATGGGTACCATGCAATATGACTTCAAAGGGTCTGCATTTGCTCACCGAACCTCACCAATCCTATCACTGCTGCGTTTATGCCGCTGTACACACACTTGATCCTCTTTCGGAGACATATAAATCCATAGGTTTTAAGAGTCTTACTAGTCAGGTATATTCTTAGGCGTTTAATATGGGGTGTTGAGTCCACTTCGTTGAGCAAGGAGTAGCTCTTGTCTATTACATATTTGGCTTATGGAACGGTATCTGTGCTAATTTCAATCTCTGGTTTTATGAAGCACCCCAACTCACCTTTCCACTTAAGCAAGCATAAGTTGGTTTTCTACATTTGACACCCTGTTCTGTTTTATAATTCAGTTCCTGTGTAGCCAAGTTTACATTCCGTGTAGTAGTGATATCTTATGATGTTTCTTTTTCTGTGTGACTTATTTCACTTACAATCATCGTACCTGAATCCACTCATTATGCTGCTACGGACCTGATGACATAGATTTCATTGCTGAGTGATATTGCATTGTACGTAAGTACCACAACTTCTTTATCCATTTTTTGCTTTCTGTGATATTGAACTTGTACCGTAAACGAGGTTCTTGTAAACAGAGCCGTCCCAAAATTTGGGGTGGCTGTGTCTTTTTGATTTTAATTTCCCTAAGCTATAGGACCATAAGTGGATGTGCCCTAGGCTCTGTTGCTTTGTTTTTTGGATGTTTCAGGAAACACCATACACTTCTCCAGAGTGGCTGCTGGCAATTTACATCCCGCCCATCAGCATAACAAGGCTCCCAGTTTTCCATGGCCTGTCCTGCCTTTCTGGATTTTACACTTTTTTCAGATGGCCCTTTTGACCGGGGGGCAGTGAGACTTCATTGTAGTGCAGATTTCCTTTGCAAGCTTGCTTGGTTGGCCAAAAAGTGCGTATGCGTTTTTTCCTGAATATATTCAGGAAAAAACGCATACGCCCTTTTTGGCCAAGTGCATCATTGTGGACGTTCTGCCTCTTTTCCTATGCTTTACATGCAATTCCAGTCTACCTCCTGAAATCGGTTTCCTGCAATTCTGCCCCGCTTTCAACTCCTCTTGGCAGCCTTACTTCAATATATTTTAGGAAGATAGCTGTCATTTATAACTCTGCAGGTTTGTGAATTACAGTGCCCCTGAGCTCCTTTTTTCAACTCACTTTCTTGTGAGCTGGCCGCAACATCGCAGGATTACTTCAGGCCCTAGTTTGGTTCCGGCATGGCATGCTGCGACTTTGGTTTATTCCTCTTCCTGGTGGGAAATGAGAGTTAAATTTGCCCGTCCAGACACCTCCACCTAGTCTCTCATTGGTTCTCCCTATTCCTGTTCATTTTCCACAGAAATTGCAAACTGGGCCAAACAGGAGGGTAAAGGCACTGACTCTCCAAGAGGGGGAGTGTTAGTGAAGCGTCTGGAATGTTGCACCCGAGTACCAGGGGACGAAAACTGAGACACATTTGAACACGTTTTCCGATCACAGGGTGGATCATACTCTGGCTTCCACATGCATGTTTTAGCTGAAGGAAGAATCCCTTAAACCTGGAGAGTTGAGACCCATGGAATGGGTATCATGCAATATGACTTCAAAGGGTCTGCATTTGCTCACCGAACCTCACCAATCCTATCACTGCTGCGTTTATGCCGCTGTACACACGCTTGATTCTCTTTCGGAGACATATAAATCCATAGGTTTTAAGATTCTTACTAGTCAGGTATATTCTTAGGCATTTAATATGGGGTGTTGAGTCCACTTCGTTGAGCAAGGAGTAGCTCTTGTCTATTACATATTTGGCTTATGGAACGGTATCTGTGCTAATTTCAATCTCTGGTTTTATGCAGCACCACAACTCACCCTTCCCCTTAAGCAAGCATAAGTTGGTTTTCTACATTTGACACCCTGTTCTGTTTTGTAATTCAGTTCTTGTGTAGCCAAGTTTACATTCTGTGTATTAGTGATATCTTATGATGTTTCTTTTTCTGTGTGACTAATTTCACTTAGAATCGTCGTACCTGAATCCACTCATTATGCTGCTACGAGCCTGATGACATAGATTTCATTGCTGAGTGATATTGCATTGTACGTAAGTACCACAACTTCTTTATCCATTTTTCGCTTTCTGTGATATTCAACTTGTACCGTAAACGAGGTTCTTGTAAACAGAGCCGTCCCAAACTTTGGGGTGGCTGTGTCTTTTTGATTTTAATTTCCCTAAGCTATAGGACCATAAGTGGAAGTGCCCTAGGCTCTGTTGCTTTGTTTTTTGGATGTTTCAGGAAACACCATACACTTCTCCAGAGTGGCTGCTGGCAATTTACATCCCGCCCATCAGCATAACAAGGCTCCCAGTTCTCCATGGCCTGTCCTGCCTTTCTGGGTTTTACACTTTTTTCAGATGGCCCTTTTGACCGGGCGGCAGTGAGACTTCATTGTAGTGCAGATTTCCTTTGCAAGCTTGCTTGGTTGGCCAAAAAGGGCGTATGCGTTTTTTCCTGAATATATTCAGGTAAAAACGCATACGCCCTTTTTGGCCAAGTGCATCATTGTGGACGTTCTGCCTCTTTTCCTATGCTTTACATGCAATTCCAGTCTACCTCCTGAAATCGGTTTCCTGCAATTCTGCCCCGCTTTCAACTATTCTTGGCTGCCTTACTTCAATATATTTTTGGAAGATAGCTGTCATTTATAACTCTGCAGGTTTGTGAATTACAGTGCCCCTGAGCTCCTTTCTTCAACTCGCTTTCTTGTGAGCTGGCCGCAACACCGCAGGATTGCTTCAGGCCCTAGTTTGGTTCCGGCATGGCATGTTGAGCCTTTGGTTAATTCCTCTTCCTGGTGGGAAATGAGAGTTAAATTTGCCCGTCCAGACACCTCCACCTAGTCTCTCATTGGTTCTCCCTATTCCTGTTCATTTTCCACAGAAATTGCAAACTGGGCCAAACAGGAGGTTAAAGGCACCGACTCTCCAAGTGGGGAGAGTGTTAGTAAAGCGTCTGGAATGTTGCACCCGAGTACCAGGGGACGAAAACTGAGACACATTTGAACACGTTTTCCGATCACACGGTGGATCATACTCTGGGTTCCACATGCATGTTTTAGCTGAAGGAAGAATCCCTTAAACATGGAGAGTTGAGACCCATGGAATGGGTACCATGCAATATGATTTCAAAGGGTCTGCATTTGCTCACCGAACCTCACCAATCCTATCACTGCTGCGTTTATGCCGCTGTACACACGCTTGATCCTCTTTCGGAGACATATAAATCCATAGGTTTTAAGATTCTTACTAGTCAGGTATATTCTTAGGCGTTTAATATGGGGTGTTGAGTCCACTTCGTTGAGCAAGGAGTAGCTCTTGTCTATTACATATTTGGCTTATGGAACGGTATCTGTGCTAATTTCAATCTCTGGTTTTATGAAGCACCCCAACTCACCTTTCCACTTAAGCAAGCATAAGTTGGTTTTCTACATTTGACACCCTGTTCTGTTTTGTAATTCAGTTCCTGTGTAGCCAAGTTTACATTCCCTGTGTTAGTGATACCTTATGATGTTTCTTTTTCTGTGTGACTTATTTCACTTAGAATCATCGTACCTGAATCCACTCATTATGCTGCTACGGGCCTGATGACATAGATTTCATTGCTGAGTGATATTGCCTTGTACGTAAGTACCACAAATTCTTTATCCATTTTTCGCTTTCTGTGATATTCAACTTTTACCGTATACGAGGTTCTTGTAAACAGAGCCGTCCCAAACTTTGGGGTGGCTGTGTCTTTTTGATTTTAATTTCCCTAAGCTATAGGACCATAAGTTGAAGTGCCATAGGCTCTGTTGCTTTGTTTTTTGGATGTTTCAGGAAACACCATACACTTCTCCAGAGTGGCTGCTGGCAATTTACATCCCGCCCATCAGCATAACAAGGCTCCCAGTTCTCCATGGCCTGTCCTGCCTTTCTGGGTTTTACACTTTTTTCAGATGGCCCTTTTGACCGGGGGGCAGTGAGACTTCATTGTAGTGCAGATTTCCTTTGCAAGCTTGCTTGGTTGGCCAAAAAGGGCGTATGCGTTTTTTCCTGAATATATTCAGGAAAAAACGCATACGCCCTTCTTGGCCAAGTGCATCATTGTGGACGTTCTGCCTCTTTTCCTATGCTTTACATGCAATTCCAGTCTACCTCCTGAAATCGGTTTCCTGCAATTCTGCCCCGCTTTCAATTCCTCTTGGCTGCCTTACTTCAATATATTTTTGGAAGATAGCTGTCATTTATAACTCTGCAGGTTTGTGAATTACAGTGCCCCTGAGCTCCTTTCTTCAACTTGCTTTCTTGTGAGCTGGCCGCAACACCGCAGGATTGCTTCAGGCCCTAGTTTGGTTCCGGCACAGCATTTTGAGCCTTTGGTTAATTCCTCTTCCTGGTGGGAAATGAGAGTTAAATTTGCCCGTCCAGACACCTCCACCTAGTCTCTCATTGGTTCTCCCTATTCCTGTTCATTTTCCACAGAAATTGCAAACTGGGCCAAACAGGAGGTTAAAGGCACCGACTCTCCAAGTGGGGAGAGTGTTAGTAAAGCGTCTGGAAATTTGCACCCGAGTACCAGGGGACGAAAACTGAGACACATTTGAACACGTTTCCCGATGACACCGTGGATCATACTCTGGGTTCCACATGCATGTTTTAGCTGAAGGAAGAATCCCTTAAACATGGAGAGTTGGGACCCATGGATGGGTACCATGCAATATGACTTCAAAGGGTCTGCATTTGCTCACCGAACCTCACCAATCCTATCACTGCTGCGTTTATGCCGCTGTACACACACTTGATCCTCTTTCGGAGACATATAAATCCATAGGTTTTAAGATTCTTACTAGTCAGGTATATTCTTAGGCGTTTAATATGGGGTGTTGAGTCCACTTCGTTGAGCAAGGAGTAGCTCTTGTCTATTACATATTTGGCTTATGGAACGGTATCTGTGCTAATTTCAATCTCTGGTTTTATGAAGCACCCCAACTCACCTTTCCACTTAAGCAAGCATAAGTTGGTTTTCTACATTTGACACTCTGTTCTGTTTTGTAATTCAGTTCCTGTGTAGCCAAGTTTACATTCCGTGTAGTAGTGATATCTTATGATGTTTCTTTTTCTGTGTGACTTATTTCACTTAGAATCATCGTACCTGAATCCACTCATTATGCTTCTACGGGCCTGATGACATAGATTTCATTGCTGAGTGATATTGCATTGTACGTAAGTACCACAACTTCTTTATCCATTTTTCGCTTTCTGTGATATTCAACTTGTACCGTAAACGAGGTTCTTGTAAACAGAGCCGTCCCAAACTTTGGGGTGGCTGTGTCTTTTTGATTTTAATTTCCCTAAGCTATAGGACCATAAGTGGAAGTGCCCTAGGCTCTGTTGCTTTGTTTTTTGGATGTTTCAGGAAACACCATACACTTCTCCAGAGTGGCTGCTGGCAATTTACATCCCGCCCATCAGCATAACAAGGCTCCCAGTTCTCCATGGCCTGTCCTGCCTTTCTGGGTTTTACACTTTTTTCAGATGGCCCTTTTGACCGGGGGGCAGTGAGACTTCATTGTAGTGCAGATTTCCTTTGCAAGCTTGCTTGGTTGGCCAAAAAGGGCGTATGCGTTTTTTCCTGAATATATTCAGGAAAAAACGCATACGCCCTTTTTGGCCAAGTGCATCATTGTGGACGTTCTGCCTCTTTTCCTATGCTTTACATGCAATTCCAGTCTACCTCCTGAAATCGGTTTCCTGCAATTCTGCCCCGCTTTCAACTATTCTTGGCTGCCTTACTTCAATATATTTTTGGAAGATAGCTGTCATTTATAACTCTGCAGGTTTGTGAATTACAGTGCCCCTGAGCTCCTTTCTTCAACTCGCTTTCTTGTGAGCTGGCCGCAACACCGCAGGATTGCTTCAGGCCCTAGTTTGGTTCCGGCATGGCATGTTGAGCCTTTGGTTAATTCCTCTTCCTGGTGGGAAATGAGAGTTAAATTTGCCCGTCCAGACACCTCCACCTAGTCTCTCATTGGTTCTCCCTATTCCTGTTCATTTTCCACAGAAATTGCAAACTGGGCCAAACAGGAGGTTAAAGGCACCGACTCTCCAAGTGGGGAGAGTGTTAGTAAAGCGTCTGGAATGTTGCACCCGAGTACCAGGGGACGAAAACTGAGACACATTTGAACACGTTTTCCGATCACACGGTGGATCATACTCTGGGTTCCACATGCATGTTTTAGCTGAAGGAAGAATCCCTTAAACATGGAGAGTTGAGACCCATGGAATAGGTACCATGCAATATGACTTCAAAGGGTCTGCATTTGCTCACCGAACCTCACCAATCCTATCACTGCTGCGTTTATGCCGCTGTACACACGCTTGATCCTCTTTCGGAGACATATAAATCCATAGGTTTTAAGATTCTTACTAGTCAGGTATATTCTTAGGCGTTTAATATGGGGTGTTGAGTCCACTTCGTTGAGCAAGGAGTAGCTCTTGTCTATTACATATTTGGCTTATGGAACGGTATCTGTGCTAATTTCAATCTCTGGTTTTATGAAGCACCCCAACTCACCTTTCCACTTAAGCAAGCATAAGTTGGTTTTCTACATTTGACACCCTGTTCTGTTTTGTAATTCAGTTCCTGTGTAGCCAAGTTTGAATTCCGTGTAGTAGTGATATCTTATGATGTTTCTTTTTCTGTGTGACTTATTTCACTTAGAATCATCGTACCTGAATCCACTCATTATGCTTCTACGGGCCTGATGACATAGATTTCATTGCTGAGTGATATTGCATTGTACGTAAGTACCACAACTTCTTTATCCATTTTTCGCTTTCTGTGATATTCAACTTGTACCATAAACGAGGTTCTTGTAAACAGAGCCGTCCCAAACTTTGGGGTGGCTGTGTCTTTTTGATTTTAATTTCCCTAAGCTATAGGACCATAAGTGGAAGTGCCCTAGGCTCTGTTGCTTTGTTTTTTGGATGTTTCAGGAAACACCATACACTTCTCCAGAGTGGCTGCTGGCAATTTACATCCCGCCCATCAGCATAACAAGGCTCCCAGTTCTCCATGGCCTGTCCTGCCTTTCTGGGTTTTACACTTTTTTCAGATGGCCCTTTTGACCGGGGGGCAGTGAGACTTCATTGTAGTGCAGATTTCCTTTGCAAGCTTGCTTGGTTGGCCAAAAAGGGCGTATGCGTTTTTTCCTGAATATATTCAGGAAAAAACGCATACGCCCTTTTTGGCCAAGTGCATCATTGTGGACGTTCTGCCTCTTTTCCTATGCTTTACATGCAATTCCAGTCTACCTCCTGAAATCGGTTTCCTGCAATTCTGCCCCGCTTTCAACTATTCTTGGCTGCCTTACTTCAATATATTTTTGGAAGATAGCTGTCATTTATAACTCTGCAGGTTTGTGAATTACAGTGCCCCTGAGCTCCTTTCTTCAACTCGCTTTCTTGTGAGCTGGCCGCAACACCGCAGGATTGCTTCAGGCCCTAGTTTGGTTCCGGCATGGCATGTTGAGCCTTTGGTTAATTCCTCTTCCTGGTGGGAAATGAGAGTTAAATTTGCCCGTCCAGACACCTCCACCTAGTCTCTCATTGGTTCTCCCTATTCCTGTTCATTTTCCACAGAAATTGCAAACTGGGCCAAACAGGAGGTTAAAGGCACCGACTCTCCAAGTGGGGAGAGTGTTAGTAAAGCGTCTGGAATGTTGCACCCGAGTACCAGGGGACGAAAACTGAGACACATTTGAACACGTTTTCCGATCACACGGTGGATCATACTCTGGGTTCCACATGCATGTTTTAGCTGAAGGAAGAATCCCTTAAACATGGAGAGTTGAGACCCATGGAATAGGTACCATGCAATATGACTTCAAAGGGTCTGCATTTGCTCACCGAACCTCACCAATCCTATCACTGCTGCGTTTATGCCGCTGTACACACGCTTGATCCTCTTTCGGAGACATATAAATCCATAGGTTTTAAGATTCTTACTAGTCAGGTATATTCTTAGGCGTTTAATATGGGGTGTTGAGTCCACTTCGTTGAGCAAGGAGTAGCTCTTGTCTATTACATATTTGGCTTATGGAACGGTATCTGTGCTAATTTCAATCTCTGGTTTTATGAAGCACCCCAACTCACCTTTCCACTTAAGCAAGCATAAGTTGGTTTTCTACATTTGACACCCTGTTCTGTTTTGTAATTCAGTTCCTGTGTAGCCAAGTTTACATTCCGTGTAGTAGTGATATCTTATGATGTTTCTTTTTCTGTGTGACTTATTTCACTTAGAATCATCGTACCTGAATCCACTCATTATGCTGCTACGGGCCTGATGACATAGATTTCATTGCTGAGTGATATTGCATTGTACGTAAGTACCACAACTTCTTTATCCATTTTTCGCTTTCTGTGATATTGAACTTGTACGGTAAACGAGGTTCTTGTAAACAGAGCCGTCCCAATCTTTGGGGTGGCTGTGTCTTTTTGATTTTAATTTCCCTAAGCTATAGGACCATAAGAGGAAGTGCCCTAGGCTCTGTTGCTTTGTTTTTTGGATGTTTCAGGAAACACCATACACTTCTCCAGAGTGGCTGCTGGCAATTTACATCCCGCCCATCAGCATAACAAGGCTCCCAGTTCTCCATGGGCTGTCCTGCCTTTCTGGATTTTACACTTTTTTCAGATGACCCTTTTGACCGGGGGGCAGTGAGACTTCATTGTAGTGCAGATTTCCTTTGCAAGCTTGCTTGGTTGGCCAAAAAGGGCGTATGCGTTTTTTCCTGAATATATTCAGGAAAAAACGCATACGCCCTTTGTGGCCAAGTGCATCATTGTGGATGTTCTGCCTCTTTTCCTATGCTTTACATGCAATTCCAGTCTACCTCCTGAAATCGGTTTCCTGCAATTCTGCCCCGCTTTCAACTCCTCTTGGCAACCTTACTTCAATATATTTTTGGAAGATAGCTGTCATTTATAACTCTGCAGGTTTGTGAATTACAGTGCCCCTGAGCTCCTTTCTTCAACTCGCTTTCTTGTGAGCTGGCCGAAACACCGCAGGATCGCTTCTGGCCCTAGTGTGGTTCCGGCATGGCACGCTGAGCCTTTGGTTAATTCCTCTTCCTGGTGGGAACTGAGAGTTAAATTTGCCCGTCTGGACACCTCCAACTAGTCTCTCATTGGTTCTTCCTATTCCTGTTCATTTTCCACAGAAATTGCAAACTGGGCCAAACAGGAGGTTAAAGGCACTGACTCTCCAAGTGGGGAGAGTGTTAGTAAAGCGTCTGGAATGTTGCACCCGAGTACCAGGGGACCAAAACTGAGACACATTTGAACACGTTTCCTGATCACACGGTGGATCATACTCTGGGTTCCACATGCATGTTTTAGCTGAAGGAAGAATCCCTTAAACATGGAGAGTTGAGACCCATGGAATGGGTACCATGCAATATGACTTCAAAGGGTCTGCATTTGCTCACCGAACCTCAACAATCCTATCACTGCTGCGTTTATGCCGCTGTACACACGCTTGATTCTCTTTCGGAGGCATATAAATCCATAGGTTTTAAGATTCTTACTAGTCAGGTATATTGTTAGGCGTTTAATATGTGGTGTTGAGTCCACTTCGTTGAGCAAGGAGTACCTCTTCTCTATTACATATTTGGTTTATGGAATGTTATCTGTGCTAATTTCAATCTGTGGTTTTATGCCGCACCCCAACTCACCTTTCCCCTTAAGCAAGCATAAGTTGGTTTTCTACATTTGACAACCTGTTCTGTTTTGTAATTCAGTTCTTGTGTAGCCAAGTTTACTTTCCGTGTAGTAGTGATATCTTATGATGTTTCTTTTTCTGTGTGACTTATTTCACTTAGAATCATCGTACCTGAATCCACTCATTATGCTGCTACGGGCCTGATGACATAGATTTCATTGCTGAGTGATATTGCATTGTACGTAAGTACCACAACTTCTTTATCCATTTTTCACTTTCTGTGATATTTAACTTGTACAGTAAACGAGGTTTTTGTAAACAGAGCCATCCCAAACTTTGGGGTGGCTGTGTCTTTTTGATTTTAATTTCCCTAAGCAATAGGACCATAAGTGGAAGTGCCCTAGGCTCTGTTGCTTTGTTTTTTGGATGTTTCAGGAAACACCATACACTTCTCCAGAGTGGCTGCTGGCAATTTACATCCCGCCCATCAGCATAACAAGACTCCCAGTTCTCCATGGCCTGTCCTGCCTTTCTGGATTTTACACATTTTTCAGATGGCCCTTTTGACCGGGGGGCAGTGAGACTTCATTGTAGTGCAGATTTCCTTTGCAAGCTTGCTTGGTTGGCCAAAAAGTGCGTATGCGTCTTTTCCTGAATATATTCAGGAAAAAACGCATACGCCCTTTTTGGCCAAGTGCATCATTGTGGACGTTCTGCCTCTTTTCCTATGCTTTACATGCAATTCCAGTCTACCTTCTGAAATCGGTTTCCTGCAATTCTGCCCCGCTTTCAACTCCTCTTGGCTGCCTTACTTCAATATAATTTTGGAAGTTACCTGTCATTTATAACTCTGCAGGTTTGTGAATTACAGTGCCCCTGAGCTCCTTTCTTCAACTCGCTTTCTTGTGAGCTGGCCGCAACACCACAGGATTGCTTCGGACCCTAGTTTGGTTCCGGCACGGCATGCTGAGCCTTTAGTTAATTCCCCTTCCTGGTGGGAAATGAGAGTTAAATTTGCCCGTCCGGACACCTCCACCTAGTGTCTCATTGGTTCTCCCTATTCCTGTTCAATTTCCACAGAAATTGGAAATTGGGCCAAACAGGAGGTTAAAGGCACTGACTCTCCAAGTGGGGAGAGTGTTAGTAAAGCGTCTGGAATGTTGCACCCAAGTACCAGGGGACAAAAACTGAGACACATTTGAACACGTTTCCCGATCACACGGTGGATCATACTCTGGGTTCCACATGCATGTTTTAGCTGAAGGAAGAATCCCTTAAACCTGGAG
Source organism: Leucopleurus acutus (assembly GCF_964270905.1). Taxonomy (NCBI): domain Eukaryota; kingdom Metazoa; phylum Chordata; class Mammalia; order Artiodactyla; family Delphinidae; genus Leucopleurus; species Leucopleurus acutus. The sequence continues at coordinate 234,666 of NW_028139036.1, read as the reverse complement.
AGTTGAGACCCATGGAATGGGTACCATGCAATATGACTTCAAAGGGTCTGCATTTGCTCACCGAACCTCACCAATCCTATCACTGCTGCGTTTATGCCGCTGTACACACGCTTGATTCTGTTTCAGAGACATATAAATCCATAGGTTTTAAGATTCTTACTAGTCAAGTATATTCTTAGGGGTTTAATATGGGGTGTTGAGTCCACTTCGTTGAGCAAGGAGTAGCTCTTGTCTATTACATATTTGGCTTATGGAATGGTATCTGTGCTAATTTCAATCTCTGGTTTTATGCAGCACCCCAACTCACCTTTCCCCTTAAGCAAGCATAAGTTGGTTTTCTACATTTGACACCCTGTTCTGTTTTGTAATTCAGTTCCTGTTTAGCCAAGTTTACATTCCGTTTAGTAGTGATATCTTACGATGTTTCTTTTTCTGTGTGACTTATTTCACTTAGAATCATCGTACCTGAATCCACTCATTATGCTGCTATGGGCCTGATGACATAGATTTCATTGCTGAGTGATATTGCATTGTACGTAATTACCACAACTTCTTTATCCATTTTTTGCTTTGTGTGATATTGAACTTGTACCGTAAACGAGGTTCTTGTAAACAGAGCCGTCCCAAACTTTGGGGTGGCTGTGTCTTTTTGATTTTAATTTCCCTAAGCTATAGGACCATAAGTGGAAGTGCCCTAGGCTCTGTTGCTTTGTTTTTTGGATGTTTCAGGAAACACCATACACTTCTCCAGAGTGGCTGCTGACAATTTACATCCCGCCCATCACCATAACAAGGCTCCCAGTTCTCCATGGCCTGTCCTGCCTTTCTGGATTTTACACTTTTTTCAGATGGCCCTTTTGACCGGGGGTCAGTGAGACTTCATTGTAGTGCAGATTTCCTTTGCAAGCTTTCTTGGTTGGCCAAAAAGGGCGTATGCAGTTTTTCCTCAATATATTCAGGAAAAAACCCATATGCCCTTTTTGGCCAAGTGCATCGTTGTGGACGTTCTGCCTCTTTTCCTATGCTTTTCATGCAATTCCCATCTACCTCCTGAAATCGGTTTCCTGCAATTCTGCCCCGCTTTCTAGTCCTCTTGGCGGCCTTACTTCAATATATATTTGGACGATAGCTGTCATTTATTACTCTTCAGTTTTGTGAATTACAGTGCCCCTGAGCTCCTTTCTTCAACTCGTTTTCTTGTGAGCTGGCCGCAACACTGCAGGATTGCTTCAGGCCCTAGTGTGGTTCTGGCATGGCACACTGAGCCTTTGCTTAATTCCTCTTCCTGGTGGGAACTGAGAGTTAAATTATCTCGTCCAGACACCTCCAGCTAGTCTCTCATTGGTTCTCCCTATTCCTGTTCATCTTACACAGAAATTCCAACTGGGCCAAATAGGAGTTTAAAGGCACTGACTCTCCAAGTGGGGAGAGTGTTAGTAAAGCATCTGGAATGTTGCACCCGAGTACCAGGCGACGAAAAGTGAGACACATTTCAACACATTTAGCGATCACACGGTGGATCATACTCTGGGTTCCACATGCATGTTTTACCTGAAGGAAGAATCCCTTAAACCTGGAGAGTTGAGACCCATGGAATGGGTACCATGCAATATGACTTCAAAGGGTCTGCATTTGCTCACCGAACCTCACCAATCCTATCACTGCTGCGTTTATGCCGCTGTACACACGCTTGATTCTCTTTCGGAGACATATAAATCCGTAGGTTTTAAGATTATTTGTAGTCAGGTATATTCTTAGGCGTTTAATATGGGGTGTTGAGTCCACTTCGTTGAGCAAGGAGTAGCTCTTTTCTATTACATATTTGGCTTATGGAACGGTATCTGTGCTAATTTCAATCTCCGGTTTTATGCAGCACCCCAACTCACCTTTCCCCTTAAGCAAGCATAAGTTGGTTTTCTCCATTTGACACCCTGTTCTGTTTTGTAATTCAGTTCCTGTGTAGCCAAGTTTACATTCCGTGTAGTAGTGATATCTTATGATGTTTCTTTTTCTGTGTGACTTATTTCACTTAGAATCATCGTACCTGAATCCACTCATTATGCTGCTATGGGCCTGATGACATAGATTTCATTGCTGAGTGATATTGCATTGTACGTAAGTACCACAACTTCTTTATCCATTTTTCGCTTTGTGTGGTATTGAACTTGTACCGTAAACGAGGTTCTTGTAAACAGAGCCGTCCCAAACTTTGGAGTGGGTGTGTCTTTTTGATTTTAATTTTCCTAAGCTATAGGACCATAAGTGGAAGTGCCCTTGGCTTTGTTGCTTTGTTTTTTGGATGTTTCAGGAAACACCATACACTTCTCCAGAGTGGGTGCTGGCAATTTACATCCCGCCCATCAGCATAACAAGGCTCCCAGTTCTCCATGGCCTGTCCTGCCTTTCTGGATTTTACACTTTTTTCAGATGGCCCTTTTGACCGGGGGGCAGTGAGACTTCATTGTAGTGCAGATTTCCTTTGCAAGCTTGCTTGGTTGGCCAAAAAGGGCGTATGCGTCTTTTCCTGAATATATTCAGGAAAAGACGCATACGCCCTTTTTGGCCAAGTGCATCATTGTGGACGTTCTGCCTCTTTTCCTATGCTTTACATGCAATTCCAGTCTACCTTCTGAAATCGGTTTCCTGCAATTCTGCCCCGCTTTCAACTCCTCTTGGCTGCCTTACTTCAATATATTTTTGGAAGTTACCTGTCATTTATAACTCTGCAGATTTGTGAATTACAGTGCCCCTGAGCTCCTTTCTTCAACTCGCTTTCTTGTGAGCTGGCCGCAACACCACAGGATTGCTTCGGACCCTAGTTTGGTTCCGGCACGGCATGCTGAGCCTTTAGTTAATTCCTCTTCCTGGTGGGAAATGAGAGTTAAATTTGCCCGTCCGGACACCTCCACCTAGTGTCTCATTGGTTCTCCCTATTCCTGTTCAATTTCCACAGAAATTGGAAACTGGGCCAAACAGGAGGTTAAAGGCACTGACTCTCCAAGTGGGGAGAGTGTTAGTAAAGCGTCTGGAATGTTGCACCCAAGTACCAGGGGACAAAAACTGAGACACATTTGAACACGTTTCCCGATCACACGGTGGATCATACTCTGGGTTCCACATGCATGTTTTAGCTGAAGGAAGCATCCCTTAAACCTGGAGAGTTGAGACCCATGGAATGGGTACCATGCAATATGACTTCAAAGGGTCTGCATTTGCTCACCGAACCTCACCAATCCTATCACTGCTGCGTTTATGCCGCTGTACACACGCTTGATTCTCTTTCAGAGACATATAAATCCATAGGTTTTAAGATTCTTACTAGTCAGGTATATTCTTAGGGGTTTAATATGGGGTGTTGAGTCCACTTCGTTGAGCAAGGAGTAGCTCTTGTCTATTACATATTTGGCTTATGGAACGGTATCTGTGCTAATTTCAATCTCTGGTTTTATGCCGCACCCAACTCACCTTTCCACTTAAGCAAGCATAAGTTGATTTTCTACATTTGACACCCTGTTCTGTTTTGTAATTCAGTTCCTGTGTAGCCAAGTTTACATTCCGTGTAGTAGTGATATCTTATGATGTTTCTCTTTCTGTGTGAATTATTTCACTTAGAATCATCGTACCTGAATCCACTCATTATGCTGCTACGGGCCTGATGACATAGATTTCATTGCTGAGTGATATTGCATTGTACGTAAGTACCACAACTTCTATATCCATTTTTCGCTTTCTGTGATATTGAACTTGTACGGTAAACGAGGTTCTTGTAAACAGAGCCGTCCCAAACTTTGGGGTGGCTGTGTCTTTTTGATTTTAATTTCCCTAAGCTATAGGACCATAAGTGGAAGTGCCCTAGGCTCTGTTGCTTTGTTTTTTGGATGTTTCAGGAAACACCATACACTTCTCCAGAGTGGCTGCTGGCAATTTACATCCCGCCCATCATCATAACAAGGCTCCCAGTTCTCCATGGGCTGTCCTGCCTTTCTGGATTTTACACTTTTTTCAGATGACCCTTTTGACCGGGGGGCAGTGAGACTTCATTGTAATGCAGATTTCCTTTGCAAGCTTGCTTGGTTGGCCAAAAAGTGCGTATGCGTTTTTTCCTGAATATATTCAGGAAAGAACGCATACGCCCTTTTTGGCCAAGTGCATCATTGTCGACGTTCTGCCTCTTTTCCTAAGCTTTACATGCAATTCCAGTCTACCTCCTGCAATCGGTTTCCTATAATTCTGCCCCGCTTTCAAGTCCTCTTGGCAGCCTTACTTCAATATATTTTTGGAAGATAGCTGTCATTTATAACTCTGCAGGTTTGTGAATTACAGTGCCCCTGAGCTCCTTTCTTCAACTCGCTTTCTTGTGAGCTGGCCACAACACCGCAGGATTGCTTCAGGCCCTAGTTTGGTTCCGGCATGGCATGTTGAGCCTTTGGTTAATTCCTCTTCCTGGTGGGAAGTGAGAGTTAAATTTGCCCGTCTGGACACCTCCAACTAGTCTCTCATTGGTTCTTCCTATTCCTGTTCATTTTCCACAGAAATTGCAAACTGGGCCAAACAGGATGTTAAAGGCACTGACTCTCCAAGTGGGGAGAGTGTTAGTAAAGCGTCTGGAATTTTGCACCCGAGTACCAGGGGACCAAAACTCAGACACATTTGAACACGTTTCCTGATCACACGGTGGATCATACTCTGGGTTCCACATGCATGTTTTAGCTGAAGGAAGAATCCCTTAAACATGGAGAGTTGAGACCCATGGAATGGGTACCATGCAATATGACTTCAAAGGGTCTGCATTTGCTCACCGAACCTCACCAATCCTATCACTGCTGCGTTTATGCCGCTGTACACACGCTTGATTCTCTTTCGGAGGCGTATAAATCCATAGGTTTTAAGATTCTTACTAGTCAGGTATATTGTTAGGCGTTTAATATGTGGTGTTGAGTCCACTTCGTTGAGCAAGGAGTACCTCTTGTCTATTACATATTTGGTTTATGGAATGGTATCTGTGCTAATTTCAATCTGTGGTTTTATGCCGCACCCCAACTCACCTTTCCCCTTAAGCAAGCATAAGTTGGTTTTCTACATTTGACACCCTGTTCTGTTTTGTAATTCAGTTCTTGTGTAGCCAAGTTTACTTTCCGTGTAGTAGTGATATCTTATGATGTTTCTTTTTCTGTGTGACTTATTTCACTTAGAATCATCGTACCTTTATCCACTCATTATGCTGCTACGGGCCTGATGACATAGATTTCATTGCTGAGTGATATTGCATTGTACGTAAGTACCACAACTTCTTTATCCACTTTTCACTTTCTGTGATATTTAACTTGTACAGTAAACGAGGTTTTTGTAAACAGAGCCATCCCAAACTTTGGGGTAGCTGTGTCTTTTTGATTTTAATTTCCCTAAGCAATAGGACCATAAGTGGAAGTGCCCTAGGCTCTGTTGCTTTGTTTTTTGGATGTTTCAGGAAACACCATACACTTCTCCAGAGTGGCTGCTGGCAATTTACATCCCGCCCATCAGCATAACAAGACTCCCAGTTCTCCATGGCCTGTCCTGCCTTTCTGGATTTTACACATTTTTCAGATGGCCCTTTTGACCGGGGGGCAGTGAGACTTCATTGTAGTGCAGATTTCCTTTGCAAGCTTGCTTGGTTGGCCAAAAAGGGCGTATGCGTCTTTTCCTGAATATATTCAGGAAAAAACGCATACGCCCTTTTTGGCCAAGTGCATCATTGTGGACGTTCTGCCTCTTTTCCTATGCTTTACATGCAATTCCAGTCTACCTTCTGAAATCGGTTTCCTGCAATTCTGCCCCGCTTTCAACTCCTCTTGGCTGCCTTACTTCAATATATTTTTGGAAGTTACCTGTCATTTATAACTCTGCAGGTTTGTGAATTACAGTGCCCTTGAGCTCCTTTCTTCAACTCGCTTTCTTGTGAGCTGGCCGCAACACCACAGGATTGCTTCGGACCCTAGTTTGGTTCCGGCACGGCATGCTGAGCCTTTAGTTAATTCCTCTTCCTGGTGGGAAATGAGAGTTAAATTTGCCCGTCCGGACACCTCCACCTAGTGTCTCATTGGTTCTCCCTATTCCTGTTCAATTTCCACAGAAATTGGAAACTGGGCCAAACAGGAGGTTAAAGGCACTGACTCTCCAAGTGGGGAGAGTGTTAGTAAAGCGTCTGGAATGTTGCACCCAAGTACCAGGGGACAAAAACTGAGACACATTTGAACACGTTTCCCGATCACACGGTGGATCATACTCTGGGTTCCACATGCATGTTTTAGCTGAAGGAAGAATCCCTTAAACCTGGAGAGTTGAGACCCATGGAATGGGTACCATGCAATATGACTTCAAAGGGTCTGCATTTGCTCACCGAACCTCACCAATCCTATCACTGCTGCGTTTATGCCGCTGTACACACGCTTGATTCTCTTTCAGAGACATATAAATCCATAGGTTTTAAGATTCTTACTAGTCAGGTATATTCTTAGGGGTTTAATATGGGGTGTTGAGTCCACTTCGTTGAGCAAGGAGTAGCTCTTGTCTATTACATATTTGGCTTATGGAATGGTATCTGTGCTAATTTCAATCTCTGGTTTTATGCCGCACCCCAACTCACCTTTCCCCTTAAGCAAGCATAAGTTGGTTTTCTACATTTGACACCCTGTTCTGTTTTGTAATTCAGTTCCTGTTTAGCCAAGTTTACATTCCGTTTAGTAGTGATATCTTACGATGTTTCTTTTTCTGTGTGACTTATTTCACTTAGAATCATCGTACCTGAATCCACTCATTATCCTGCTACGGGCCTGATGACATAGATTTCATTGCTGAGTGATATTGCATTGTACGTAAGTACCACAACTTCTTTATCCATTTTTCGCTTTGTGTGATATTGAACTTGTACCGTAAACGAGGTTCTTGTAAACAGAGCCGTCCCAAACTTTGGGGTGGCTGTGTCTTTTTGATTTTAATTTCCCTAAGCTATAGGACCATAAGTGGAAGTGCCCTAGGCTCTGTTGCTTTGTTTTTTGGATGTTTCAGGAAACACCATACACTTCTCCAGAGTGGCTGCTGACAATTTACATCCCGCCCATCACCATAACAAGGCTCCCAGTTCTCCATGGCCTGTCCTGCCTTTCTGGATTTTACACTTTTTTCAGATGGCCCTTTTGACCGGGGGGCAGTGAGACTTCATTGTAGTGCAGATTTCCTTTGCAAGCTTTCTTGGTTGGCCAAAAAGGGCGTATGCAGTTTTTCCTCAATATATTCAGGAAAAAACCCATATGCCCTTTTTGGCCAAGTGCATCGTTGTGGACGTTCTGCCTCTTTTCCTATGCTTTTCATGCAATTCCCATCTACCTCCTGAAATCGGTTTCCTGCAATTCTGCCCCGCTTTCTAGTCCTCTTGGCGGCCTTAGTTCAATATATATTTGGACGATAGCTGTCATTTATTACTCTTCAGGTTTGTGAATTACAGTGCCCCTGAGCTCCTTTCTTCAACTCGCTTTCTTGTGAGCTGGCCGCAACACCACAGGATTGCTTCGGACCCTAGTTTGGTTCCGGCACGGCATGCTGAGCCTTTAGTTAATTCCTCTTCCTGGTGGGAAATGAGAGTTAAATTTGCCCGTCCGGACACCTCCACCTAGTGTCTCATTGGTTCTCCCTATTCCTGTTCAATTTCCACAGAAATTGGAAACTGGGCCAAACAGGAGGTTAAAGGCACTGACTCTCCAAGAGGGGAGAGTGTTAGTAAAGCGTCTGGAATGTTGCACCCAAGTACCAGGGGACAAAAACTGAGACACATTTGAACACGTTTCCCGATCACACGGTGGATCATACTCTGGGTTCCACATGCATGTTTTACCTGAAGGAAGAATCCCTTACACCTGGAGAGTTGAGACCCATGGAATGGGTACCATGCAATATGACTTCAAAGGGTCTGCATTTGCTCACCGAACCTCACCAATCCTATCACTGCTGCGTTTATGCCGCTGTACACACGCTTGATTCTCTTTCGGAGACATATAAATCCATAGGTTTTAAGATTCTTACTAGTCAGGTATATTCTTAGGGGTTTAATATGGGGTGTTGAGTCCACTTCGTTGAGCAAGGAGTAGCTCTTGTCTATTATATATTTGGCTTATGGAACGGTATCTGTGCTAATTTCAATCTCTGGTTTTATGCCGCACGCAACTCACCTTTCCACTTAAGCAAGCATAATTTGATTTTCTACATTTGACACCCTGTTCTGCTTTGTAATTCAGTGCTTGTGTAGCCAAGTTTATATTCCGTGTATTAGTGATATCTTATGATGTTTCTTTTTCTGTGTGACTTATTTCACTTAGAATCATCGTACCTGAATCCACTCATTATGCTGCTACGGGCCTGATGACATAGATTTCATTGCTGAGTGATATTGCATTGTACGTAAGTACCACAACTTCTTTATCCATTTTTCGCTTTCTGTGATATTGAACTTGTACGGTAAACGAGGTTCTTGTAAACAGAGCCGTCCCAAACTTTGGGGTGGCTGTGTCTTTTTGATTTTAATTTCCCTAAGCTATAGGACCATAAGAGGAAGTGCCCTAGGCTCTGTTGCTTTGTTTTTTGGATGTTTCAGGAAACACCATACACTTCTCCAGAGTGGCTGCTGGCAATTTACATCCCGCCCATCAGCATAACAAGACTCCCAGTTCTCCATGGCCTGTCCTGCCTTTCTGGATTTTACACATTTTTCAGATGGCCCTTTTGACCGGGGGGCAGTGAGACTTCATTGTAGTGCAGATTTCCTTTGCAAGCTTGCTTGGTTGGCCAAAAAGGGCGTATGCGTCTTTTCCTGAATATATTCAGGAAAAAACGCATACGCCCTTTTTGGCCAAGTGCATCATTGTGGACGTTCTGCCTCTTTTCCTATGCTTTACATGCAATTCCAGTCTACCTTCTGAAATCGGTTTCCTGCAATTCTGCCCCGCTTTCAACTCCTCTTGGCTGCCTTACTTCAATATATTTTTGGAAGTTACCTGTCATTTATAACTCTGCAGGTTTGTGAATTACAGTGCCCCTGAGCTCCTTTCTTCAACTCGCTTTCTTGTGAGCTGGCCGCAACACCACAGGATTGCTTCGGACCCTAGTTTGGTTCCGGCACGGCATGCTGAGCCTTTAGTTAATTCCTCTTCCTGGTGGGAAATGAGAGTTAAATTTGCCCGTCCGGACACCTCCACCTAGTGTCTCATTGGTTCTCCCTATTCCTGTTCAATTTCCACAGAAATTGGAAACTGGGCCAAACAGGAGGTTAAAGGCACTGACTCTCCAAGTGGGGAGAGTGTTAGTAAAGCGTCTGGAATGTTGCACCCAAGTACCAGGGGACAAAAACTGAGACACATTTGAACACGTTTCCCGATCACACGGTGGATCATACTCTGGGTTCCACATGCATGTTTTAGCTGAAGGAAGAATCCCTTAAACCTGGAGAGTTGAGACCCATGGAATGGGTACCATGCAATATGACTTCAAAGGGTCTGCATTTGCTCACCGAACCTCACCAATCCTATCACTGCTGCGTTTATGCCGCTGTACACACGCTTGATTCTCTTTCGGAGACATATAAATCCGTAGGTTTTAAGATTATTTGTAGTCAGGTATATTCTTAGGCGTTTAATATGGGGTGTTGAGTCCACTTTGTTGAACAAGGAGTAGCTCTTTTCTATTACATATTTGGCTTATGGAACGGTATCTGTGCTAATTTCAATCTCCGGTTTTATGCAGCACCCCAACTCACCTTTCCCCTTAAGCAAGCATAAGTTGGTTTTCTCCATTTGACACCCTGTTCTGTTTTGTAATTCAGTTCCTGTGTAGCCAAGTTTACATTCCGTGTAGTAGTGATATCTTATGATATTTCTTTTTCTGTGTGACTTATTTCACTTAGAATCATCGTACCTGAATCCACTCATTATGCTGCTATGGGCCTGATGAAATAGATTTCATTGCTGAGTGATACTGCATTGTACGTAAGTACCACAACTTCTTTATCCATTTTTCGCTTTGTGTGGTATTGAACTTGTACCGTAAACGAGGTTCTTGTAAACAGAGCCGTCCCAAACTTTGGAGTGGGTGTGTCTTTTTGATTTTAATTTTCCTAAGCTATAGGACCATAAGTGGAAGTGCCCTTGGCTTTGTTGCTTTGTTTTTTGGATGTTTCAGGAAACACCATACACTTCTCCAGAGTGGGTGCTGGCAATTTACATCCCGCCCATCAGCATAACAAGGCTCCCAGTTCTCCATGGCCTGTCCTGCCTTTCTGGATTTTACACTTTTTTCAGATGGCCCTTTTGACCGGGGGGCAGTGAGACTTCATTGTAGTGCAGATTTCCTTTGCAAGCTTGCTTGGTTGGCCAAAAAGGGCGTATGCGTCTTTTCCTGAATATATTCAGGAAAAGACGCATACGCCCTTTTTGGCCAAGTGCATCATTGTGGACGTTCTGCCTCTTTTCCTATGCTTTACATGCAATTCCAGTCTACCTTCTGAAATCGGTTTCCTGCAATTCTGCCCCGCTTTCAACTCCTCTTGGCTGCCTTACTTCAATATATTTTTGGAAGTTACCTGTCATTTATAACTCTGCAGATTTGTGAATTACAGTGCCCCTGAGCTCCTTTCTTCAACTCGCTTTCTTGTGAGCTGGCCGCAACACCACAGGATTGCTTCGGACCCTAGTTTGGTTCTGGCACGGCATGCTGAGCCTTTCGGTAATTCCTCTTCCTGGTGGGAAATGAGAGTTAAATTTGCCCGTCCGGACACCTCCACCTAGTGTCTCATTGGTTCTCCCTATTCCTGTTCAATTTCCACAGAAATTGGAAACTGGGCCAAACAGGAGGTTAAAGGCACTGACTCTCCAAGTGGGGAGAGTGTTAGTAAAGCGTCTGGAATGTTGCACCCGAGTACCAGGGGACGAAAACTGAGACACATTTGAAAACGTGTTCCGATCACACGGTGGATCATACTCTGGGTTCCACATGCATGTTTTAGCTGAAGGAAGAATCCCTTATACCTGGAGAGTTGAGACCCATGGAATGGGTACCATGCAATATGACTTCAAAGGGTCTGCATTTGCTCACCGAACCTCACCAATCCTATCACTGCTGCGTTTATGCCGCTGTACACATGCTTGATTCTCTTTCAGAGACATATAAATCCATAGGTTTTAAGATTCTTACTAGTCAGGTATATTCTTAGGGGTTTAATATGGGGTGTTGAGTCCACTTCGTTGAGCAAGGAGTAGCTCTTGTCTATTACATATTTGGCTTATGGAACGGTATCTGTGCTAATTTCAATCTCTGGTTTTATGCCGCACCCAACTCACCTTTCCACTTAAGCAAGCATAAGTTGATTTTCTACATTTGACACCCTGTTCTGTTTTGTAATTCAGTTCCTGTGTAGCCAAGTTTACATTCCGTGTAGTAGTGATATCTTATGATGTTTCTCTTTCTGTGTGAATTATTTCACTTAGAATCATCGTACCTGAATCCACTCATTATGCTGCTACGGGCCTGATGACATAGATTTCATTGCTGAGTGATATTGCATTGTACGTAAGTACCACAACTTCTATATCCATTTTTCGCTTTCTGTGATATTGAACTTGTACGGTAAACGAGGTTCTTGTAAACAGAGCCGTCCCAAACTTTGGGGTGGCTGTGTCTTTTTGATTTTAATTTCCCTAAGCTATAGGACCATAAGTGGAAGTGCCCTAGGCTCTGTTGCTTTGTTTTTTGGATGTTTCAGGAAACACCATACACTTCTCCAGAGTGGCTGCTGGCAATTTACATCCCGCCCATCAGCATAACAAGGCTCCCAGTTCTCCATGGGCTGTCCTGCCTTTCTGGATTTTACACTTTTTTCAGATGACCCTTTTGACCCGGGGGCAGTGAGACTTCATTGTAATGCAGATTTCCTTTGCAAGCTTGCTTGGTTGGCCAAAAAGTGCGTATGCGTTTTTTCCTGAATATATTCAGGAAAAAACGCATACGCCCTTTTTGGCCAAGTGCATCATTGTCGACGTTCTGCCTCTTTTCCTATGCTTTACATGCAATTCCAGTCTACCTCCTGCAATCGGTTTCCTATAATTCTGCCCCGCTTTCAAGTCCTCTTGGCAGCCTTACTTCAATATATTTTTGGAAGATAGCTGTCATTTATAACTCTGCAGGTTTGTGAATTACAGTGCCCCTGAGCTCCTTTCTTCAACTCGCTTTCTTGTGAGCTGGCCGCAACACCGCAGGATTGCTTCAGGCCCTAGTTTGGTTCCGGCAGGGCATGTTGAGCCTTTGGTTAATTCCTCTTCCTGGTGGGAAATGAGAGTTAAATCTGCCCGTCCAGACACCTCCACCTAGTCTCTCATTTGTTCTCCCTCTTCCTGTTCATCTTCCGCAGAAATTGCAAACTGGGCCAAACAGGAGGTTAAAGGCACTGACTCTCCAAGTGGGGAGAGTGTTAGTAAAGCGTCTGGAATGTTGCAGCCGAGTACCAGGGGACGAAACCTGAGACATATTTGAACACGTTTTCCGATCACATGGTGGATCATACTCTTGGTTCCACATGCATGTTTTAGCTGAAGGAAGAATCCCTTAAACATGGGGAGTTGAGACCCATGGAATGGGTACCATGCAATATGACTTCAAAGGGTCTGCATTTGCTCACCGAACCTCACCAATACTATCACTGCTGCGTTTATGCCACTGTACACACGCTTGATTCTCTTTCGGAGACATATAAATCCATAGGTTTTAAGATTCTTACTAGTCAGGTATATTCTTAGGCGTTTAATATGGGGTGTTGAGTCCACTTCATTGAGCAAGGAGTAGCTCTTGTCTATTACATATTTGGCTTATGGAATGGTATCTGTGCTAATTTCAATCTCTGGTTTTATGCAGCACCCAAACTCACCTTTCCCCTTAAGCAAGCATAAGTTGGTTTTCTACATTTGACACCCTGTTCTGTTTTGTAATTCAGTTCCTGTTTAGCCAAGTTTACATTCCGTTTAGTAGTGATATCTTACGATGTTTCTTTTTCTGTGTGACTTATTTCACTTAGAATCATCGTACCTGAATCCACTCATTATGCTGCTATGGGCCTGATGACATAGATTTCATTGCTGAGTGATATTGCATTGTACGTAAGTACCACAACTTCTTTATCCATTTTTCGCTTTGTGTGATAATGAACTTGTACCGTAAACGAGGTTCTTGTAAACAGAGCGGTCCCAAACTTTGGGGTGGCTGTGTCTTTTTGATTTTAATTTCCCTAAGCTATAGGACCATAAGTGGAAGTGCCCTAGGCTCTGTTGCTTTGTTTTTTGGATGTTTCAGGAAACACCATACACTTCTCCAGAGTTGCTGCTGGCAATTTACATCCCGCCCTTCACCATAACAAGGCTCCCAGTTCTCCATGGCCTGTCCTGCCTTTCTGGATTTTACACATTTTTCAGATGGCCCTTTTGACCGGGGGGCAGTGAGACTTCATTGTAGTGCAGATTTCCTTTGCAAGCTTTCTTGGTTGGCCAAAAAGGGCGTATGCAGTTTTTCCTCAATATATTCAGGAAAAAACCCATATGCCCTTTTTGGCCAAGTGCATCGTTGTGGACGTTCTGCCTCTTTTCCTATGCTTTTCATGCAATTCCCATCTACCTCCTGAAATCGGTTTCCTGCAATTCTGCCCCGCTTTCTAGTCCTCTTGGCGGCCTTACTTCAATATATATTTGGACGATAGCTGTCATTTATTACTCTTCAGGTTTGTGAATTACAGTGCCCCTGAGCTCCTTTCTTCAACTCGCTTTCTTGTGAGCTGGCCGCAACACTGCAGGATTGCTTCAGGCCCTAGTGTGGTTCTGGCATGGCACGCTGAGCCTTTGGTTAATTCCTTTTCCTGGTGGGAACTGAGAGTTAAATTATCCCGTCCAGACACCTCCAGCTAGTCTCTCATTGGTTCTCCCTATTCCTGTTCATCTTACACAGAAATTCCAACTGGGCCAAATAGGAGGTTAAAGGCACTGACTCTCCAAGTGGGGAGAGTGTTAGTAAAGCGTCTGGAATGTTGCACCCGAGTACCAGGCGACGAAAAGTGAGACACATTTCAACACATTTCCCGATCACACGGTGGATCATACTCTGGGTTCCACATGCATGTTTTACCTGAAGGAAGAATCCCTTAAACCTGGAGAGTTGAGACCCATGGAATGGGTACCATGCAATATGACTTCAAAGGGTCTGCATTTGCTCACCGAACCTCACCAATCCTATCACTGCTGCGTTTATGCCGCTGTACACACGCTTGATTCTCTTTCGGAGACATATAAATCCGTAGGTTTTAAGATTATTTCTAGTCAGGTATATTCTTAGGCGTTTAATATGGGGTGTTGAGTCCACTTCGTTGAGCAAGGAGTAGCTCTTTTCTATTACATATTTGGCTTATGGAACAGTATCTGTGCTAATTTCAATCTCTGCTTTTATGCAGCACCCCAACTCACCTTTCCCCTTAAGCAAGCATAAGTTGGTTTTCTACATTTGACACCCTGTTCTGTTTTGTAATTCAGTTCTTGTGTAGCCAAGTTTACATTCCGTGTAGTAGTGATATCTTATGATGTTTCTTTTTCTCTGTGACTTATTTCACTTAGAATCATCATACCTGAATCCACTCATTATGCTGCTACGGGCCTGATGACATAGATTTCATTGCTGAGTGATATTGCATTGTACGTAAGTACCACAACTTCTTTATCCATTTTTCGCTTTGTGTGGTATTGAACTTGTACCGTAAACGAGGTTCTTGTAAACAGAGCCGTCCCAAACTTTGGAGTGGGTGTGTCTTTTTGATTTTAATTTTCCTAAGCTATAGGACCATAAGTGGAAGTGCCCTTGGCTTTGTTGCTTTGTTTTTTGGATGTTTCAGGAAACACCATACACTTCTCCAGAGTGGCTGCTGGCAATTTACATCCCGCCCATCAGCATAACAAGGCTCCCAGTTCTCCATGGCCTGTCCTGCCTTTCTGGATTTTACACTTTTTTCAGATGGCCCTTTTGACCAGGGGGCAGTGAGACTTCATTGTAGTGCAGATTTCCTTTGCAAGCTTGCTTGGTTGGCCAAAAAGGGCGTATGCGTCTTTTCCTGAATATATTCAGGAAAAAACGCATACGCCCTTTTTGGCCAAGTGCATCATTGTGGACGTTCTGCCTCTTTTCCTATGCTTTACATGCAATTCCAGTCTACCTTCTGAAATCGGTTTCCTGCAATTCTGCCCCGCTTTCAACTCCTCTTGGCTGCCTTACTTCAATATATTTTTGGAAGTTACCTGTCATTTATAACTCTGCAGGTTTGTGAATTACAGTGCCCCTGAGCTCCTTTCTTCAACTCGCTTTCTTGTGAGCTGGCCGCAACACCACAGGATTGCTTCGGACCCTAGTTTGGTTCCGGCACGGCATGCTGAGCCTTTAGTTAATTCCTCTTCCTGGTGGGAAATGAGAGTTAAATTTGCCCGTCCGGACACCTCCACCTAGTGTCTCATTGGTTCTCCCTATTCCTGTTCAATTTCCACAGAAATTGGAAACTGGGCCAAACAGGAGGTTAAAGGCACTGACTCTCCAAGTGGGGAAAGTGTTAGTAAAGCGTCTGGAATGTTGCACCCAAGTACCAGGGGACAAAAACTGAGACACATTTGAACACGTTTCCCGATCACACGGTGGATCATACTCTGGGTTCCACATGCATGTTTTAGCTGAAGGAAGAATCCCTTAAACCTGGAGAGTTGAGACCCATGGAATGGGTACCATGCAATATGACTTCAAAGGGTCTGCATTTGCTCACCGAACCTCACCAATCCTATCACTGCTGCGTTTATGCCGCTGTACACACGCTTGATTCTCTTTCAGAGACATATAAATCCATAGGTTTTAAGATTCTTACTAGTCAGGTATATTCTTAGGGGTTTAATATGGGGTGTTGAGTCCACTTCGTTGAGCAAGGAGTAGCTCTTGTCTATTACATATTTGGCTTATGGAACGGTATCTGTGCTAATTTCAATCTCTGGTTTTATGCCGCACCCAACTCACCTTTCCACTTAAGCAAGCATAAGTTGATTTTCTACATTTGACACCCTGTTCTGTTTTGTAATTCAGTTCCTGTGTAGCCAAGTTTACATTCCGTGTAGTAGTGATATCTTATGATGTTTCTCTTTCTGTGTGAATTATTTCACTTAGAATCATCGTACCTGAATCCACTCATTATGCTGCTACGGGCCTGATGACATAGATTTCATTGCTGAGTGATATTGCATTGTACGTAAGTACCACAACTTCTTTATACATTTTTCGCTTTCTGTGATGTTTAACTTGTACGGTAAACGAGGTTCTTGTAAACAGAGCCGTCCCAAACTTTGGGGTGGCTGTGTCTTTTTGATTTTAATTTCCCTAAGCTATAGGACCATAAGTGGAAGTGCCCTAGGCTCTGTTGCTTTGTTTTTTGGATGTTTCAGGAAACACCATACACTTCTCCAGAGTGGCTGCTGGCAATTTACATCCCGCCCATCAGCATAACAAGGCTCCCAGTTCTCCATGGCCTGTCCTGCCTTTCTGGATTTTACACTTTTTTCAGATGGCCCTTTTGACCGGGGGGCAGTGAGACTTCATTGTAGTGCAGATTTCCTTTGCAAGCTTGTTTGGTTGGCCAAAAAGGGCGTATGCGTCTTTTCCTGAATATATTCAGGAAAAGACGCATACGCCCTTTTTGGCCAAGTGCATCATTGTGGACGTTCTGCCTCTTTTCCTATGCTTTACATGCAATTCCAGTCTACCTTCTGAAATCGGTTTCCTGCAATTCTGCCCCGCTTTCAACTCCTCTTGGCTGCCTTACTTCAATATATTTTTGGAAGTTACCTGTCATTTATAACTCTGCAGATTTGTGAATTACAGTGCCCCTGAGCTCCTTTCTTCAACTCGCTTTCTTGTGAGCTGGCCGCAACACCACAGGATTGCTTCGGACCCTAGTTTGGTTCTGGCACGGCATGCTGAGCCTTTAGTTAATTCCTCTTCCTGGTGGGAAATGAGAGTTAAATTTGCCCGTCCGGACACCTCCACCTAGTGTCTCATTGGTTCTCCCTATTCCTGTTCAATTTCCACAGAAATTGGAAACTGGGCCAAACAGGAGGTTAAAGGCACTGACTCTCCAAGTGGGGAGAGTGTTAGTAAAGCGTCTGGAATGTTGCACCCGAGTACCAGGGGACGAAAACTGAGACACATTTGAACACGTGTCCCGATCACACGGTGGATCATACTCTGGGTTCCACATGCATGTTTTAGCTGAAGGAAGAATCCCTTAAACCTGGAGAGTTGAGACCCATGGAATGGGTACCATGCAATATGACTTCAAAGGGTCTGCATTTGCTCACCGAACCTCACCAATCCTATCACTGCTGCGTTTATGCCGCTGTACACATGCTTGATTCTCTTTCAGAGACATATAAATCCATAGGTTTTAAGATTCTTACTAGTCAGGTATATTCTTAGGGGTTTAATATGGGGTGTTGAGTCCACTTCGTTGAGCAAGGAGTAGCTCTTGTCTATTACATATTTGGCTTATGGAACGGTATCTGTGCTAATTTCAATCTCTGGTTTTATGCCGCACCCAACTCACCTTTCCACTTAAGCAAGCATAAGTTGATTTTCTACATTTGACACCCTGTTCTGTTTTGTAATTCAGTTCCTGTGTAGCCAAGTTTACATTCCGTGTAGTAGTGATATCTTATGATGTTTCTCTTTCTGTGTGAATTATTTCACTTAGAATCATCGTACCTGAATCCACTCATTATGCTGCTACAGGCCTGATGACATAGATTTCATTGCTGAGTGATATTGCATTGTACGTAAGTACCACAACTTCTATATCCATTTTTCGCTTTCTGTGATATTGAACTTGTACGGTAAACGAGGTTCTTGTAAACAGAGCCGTCCCAAACTTTGGGGTGGCTGTGTCTTTTTGATTTTAATTTCCCTAAGCTATAGGACCATAAGTGGAAGTGCCCTAGGCTCTGTTGCTTTGTTTTTTGGATGTTTCAGGAAACACCATACACTTCTCCAGAGTGGCTGCTGGCAATTTACATCCCGCCCATCAGCATAACAAGGCTCCCAGTTCTCCATGGGCTGTCCTGCCTTTCTGGATTTTACACTTTTTTCAGATGACCCTTTTGACCCGGGGGCAGTGAGACTTCATTGTAATGCAGATTTCCTTTGCAAGCTTGCTTGGTTGGCCAAAAAGTGCTTATGCGTTTTTTCCTGAATATATTCAGGAAAGAACGAATACGCCCTTTTTGGCCAAGTGCATCATTGTCGACGTTCTGCCTCTTTTCCTATGCTTTACATGCAATTCCAGTCTACCTCCTGCAATCGGTTTCCTATAATTCTGCCCCGCTTTCAAGTCCTCTTGGCAGCCTTACTTCAATATATTTTTGGAAGATAGCTGTCATTTATAACTCTGCAGGTTTGTGAATTACAGTGCCCCTGAGCTCCTTTCTTCAACTCGCTTTCTTGTGAGCTGGCCGCAACACCGCAGGATTGCTTCAGGCCCTAGTTTGGTTCCGGCAGGGCATGTTGAGCCTTTGGTTAATTCCTCTTCCTGGTGGGAAATGAGAGTTAAATTTGCCCGTCCAGACACCTCCACCTAGTCTCCCATTTGTTCTCCCTCTTCCTGTTCATCTTCCGCAGAAATTGCAAACTGGGCCAAACAGGAGGTTAAAGGCACTGACTCTCCAAGTGGGGAGAGTGTTAGTAAAGCGTCTGGAATGTTGCAGCCGAGTACCAGGGGACGAAACCTGAGACATATTTGAACACGTTTTCCGATCACATGGTGGATCATACTCTTGGTTCCACATGCATGTTTTAGCTGAAGGAAGAATCCCTTAAACATGGGGAGTTGAGACCCATGGAATGGGTACCATGCAATATGACTTCAAAGGGTCTGCATTTGCTCACCGAACCTCACCAATACTATCACTGCTGCGTTTATGCCACTGTACACACGCTTGATTCTCTTTCGGAGACATATAAATCCATAGGTTTTAAGATTCTTACTAGTCAGGTATATTCTTAGGCGTTTAATATGGGGTGTTGAGTCCACTTCATTGAGCAAGGAGTAGCTCTTGTCTATTACATATTTGGCTTATGGAATGGTATCTGTGCTAATTTCAATCTCTGGTTTTATGCAGCACCCAAACTCACCTTTCCCCTTAAGCAAGCATAAGTTGGTTTTCTACATTTGACACCCTGTTCTGTTTTGTAATTCAGTTCCTGTTTAGCCAAGTTTACATTCCGTTTAGTAGTGATATCTTACGATGTTTCTTTTTCTGTGTGACTTATTTCACTTAGAATCATCGTACCTGAATCCACTCATTATGCTGCTATGGGCCTGATGACATAGATTTCATTGCTGAGTGATATTGCATTGTACGTAAGTACCACAACTTCTTTATCCATTTTTCGCTTTGTGTGATATTGAACTTGTACCGTAAACGAGGTTCTTGTAAACAGAGCCGTCCCAAACTTTGGGGTGGCTGTGTCTTTTTGATTTTAATTTCCCTAAGCTATAGGACCATAAGTGGAAGTGCCCTAGGCTCTGTTGCTTTGTTTTTTGGATGTTTCAGGAAACACCATACACTTCTCCAGAGTGGCTGCTGGCAATTTACATCCCGCCCTTCACCATAACAAGGCTCCCAGTTCTCCATGGCCTGTCCTGCCTTTCTGGATTTTACACTTTTTTCAGATGGCCCTTTTGACCGGGGGGCAGTGAGACTTCATTGTAGTGCAGATTTCCTTTGCAAGCTTGCTTGGTTGGCCAAAAAGGGCGTATGCGTTTTTTCCTGAATATATTCAGGAAAAAACGCATACGCCCTTTTTGGCCAAGTGCATCGTTGTGGACGTTCTGCCTCTTTTCCTATGCTTTACATGCAATTCCAGTCTACCTCCTGAAATCGGTTTCCTGCAATTCTGCCCCGCTTTCAACTCCTCTTGGCAGCCTTACTTTAATATATTTTTGGAAGATGGCTGTCATTTATAACTCTGCAGGTTTGTGAATTACAGTGCCCCTGAGCTCCTTTCTTCAACTCGCTTTCTTGTGAGCTGGCCGCAACACCGCAGGATTGCTTCGGGCCCTAGTGTGGTTCCGGCATGGCACGCTGAACCTTTGGTTAATTCCTCTTCCTGGTGGGAAATGAGAGTTAAATTTACCCGTCCGGACACCTCCACCTAGTCTCTCATTGGTTCTCCCTATTCCTGTTCATTTTCCACAGAAATTGCAAACTGTGCCAAACAGGAGTTTAAAGGCACTGACTCTCCAAGTGGGGAGAGTGTTAGTAAAGCATCTGGAATGTTACACCCGAGTACCAGGGGACGAAAACTGAGACACATTTGAACACGTTTTCCGATCACATGGTGGATCATACTCTGGGTTCCACATGCATGTTTTAGCTGAAGGAAGAATCCCTTAAACCTGGAGAGTTGAGACCCATGGAATGGGTACCATGCAATATGACTTCAAAGGGTCTGCATTTGCTCACCGAACCTCACCAATCCTATCACTGCTGCGTTTATGCCGCTGTACACATGCTTGATTCTCTTTCGGAGACATATAAATCCATAGGTTTTAAGATTCTTACTAGTCAGGTATATTCTTAGGCGTTTAATATGGGGTGTTGAGTCCACTTCGTTGAGCAAGGAGTAGCTCTTGTCTATTACATATTTGGCTTATGGAACGGTATCTGTGCTAATTTCAATCTCTGGTTTTATGCAGCACCCCAACTCACCTTTCCCCTTAAGCAAGCATAAGTTGGTTTTCTACATTTGAGGCCCTGTTCTGTTTTGTAATTCAGTTCTTGTGTAGCCAAGTTTACATTCCGTGTAGTAGTGATATCTTATGATGTTTCTTTTTCTGTGTGACTTATTTCACTTAGAATCATCGTACCTGAATCCACTCATTATGCTGCTACGGGCCTGATGACATAGATTTTATTGCTGAGTGATATTGCATTGTACGTAAGTACCACAACTTCTTTATCCATTTTTCGCTTTCTGTGATATTGAACTTGTACCGTAAACGAGGTTCTTGTAAACAGAGCCGGCCCAAACTTTGGGGTGGCTGTGTCTTTTGGATTTTAATTTCCCTAAGCTATAGGACCATAAGTGGAAGTGCCCTAGGCTCTGTTGCTTTGTTTTTTGGATGTTTCAGGAAACACCATACACTTCTCCAGAGTGGCTGTTGGCAATTTACATGCCGCCCATCAGCATAACAAGGCTCCCAGTTCTCCATGGCCTGTCCTGCCTTTCTGGATTTTACACTTTTTTCAGATAGCCCTTTTGACCGGGGGGCAGTGAGACTTCATTGTAGTGCAGATTTCCTTTGCAAGCTTGCTTGGTTGGCCAAAAAGGGCGTATGCGTTTTTTCCTGAATATATTCAGGAAAAAACGCATACGCCCTTTTTGGCCAAGTGCATCATTGTGGACGTTCTGCCTCTTTTCCTATGCTTTACATACAATTCCAGTCTACCTCCTGAAATCGGTTCCCTGCAATTCTGCCCCGCATTCAACTCCTCTTGGCAGCCTTACTGCAATATATTTTTGGAAGATAGCTGTCATTTATAAGTCTGTAGGTTTGTGAATTACAGTGCCCCTGAGCTCCTTTCTTCAACTCGCTTTCTTGTGAGCTGGCCGCAACACCGCAGGATCTCCTCAGGCCCTAATCTAGTTCCAGCATGGCACACGGAGCCTTTGGTTAATTCCTCTTCCTGGTGGGAAATGAGAGTTAAATTTGCCCGTCCAGACACCTCCACCTAGTCTCTCATTGGTTCTCCCTCTTCTTGTTTATCTTACGCAGAATTTGCAAACTGGGCCAAACAAGAGGTTAAAGGCACTGACTCTCCAAGTGGGGAGAGTGTTAGTAAAGCGTCTGGAATGTTGCACCCGAGTACCAGGGGACGAAAACTGAGACACATTTGAACACGTTTCCCGATCACACGGTGGATTATACTCTGGGTTCCACATGCATGTTTTAGCTGAAGGAAAAATCCCTTAAACATGGAGAGTTGAGACCCATGGAATGGGTACCATGCAATATGACTTCAAAGGGTCTGCATTTGCTCACCGAACCTCACCAATCCTATCACTGCTGCGTTTATGCCGCTGTACACACCCTTGATTCTCTTTCGGAGACATATAAATCCATAGGTTTTAAGATTCTTACTAGTCAGGTATATTCTTAGGCGTTTAATATTGGGTGTTGAGTCCACTTCGTTGAGCAAGGAGTAGCTCTTGTCTATTACATATTTGGCTTATGGACCGGTGTCTGTGCTAATTTCAATCTCTGGTTTCATGCAGCACCCCAACTCACCTTTCCCCTTAAGCAAGCATAAGTTGGTTTTCTACATTTGACACCCTGTTCTGTTTTGTAATTCAGTTCCTGTGTAGCCAAGTTTACATTCCGTGTAGTAGTGATATCTTATGATATTTCTTTTTCTGTGTGACTTATTTCTCTTAGAATCATCATACCTGAATCCACTCATTATGCTGTCACGGGCCTGATGACCTAGATTTCTTTGCTGAGTGATATTGCATTGTACGTAAGTACCACAATTTCTTTATCCATTTTTCGCTTTCTGCGATATTGAACCTGTACCGTAAACGAGGTTCTTGTAAACAGAGCCGTCCCAAACTTTGGGGAGGCTGTGTCTTTTTGATTATTATTTCCCTAAGCTATACGACCATAAGTGGAAATGCCGTAGGCTCTGTTGCTTGGTTTTTTGGATGTTTCAGGAAACACCATACACTTCTCCAGAGTGGTTGTTGGCAATTTACATCCCGCCCATCAGCATAACAAGGCTCCCAGTTCTCCATGGCCTGTCCTGCCTTTCTGGATTTTACACTTTTTTCGGATGGCTCTTTTGACCGGGGGGCAGTGAGACTTCATTGTAGTGCAGATTTCCTTTGCAAGCTTGCTTGGTTGGCCAAAAAGGGCGTATGCGTTTTTTCCTGAATATATTCAGGAAGAAACGCATACGCCCTTTTTGGCCAAGTGCATCATTGTGGACGTTCTGCCTCTTTTCCTATGCTTTACATGCAATTCCATTCTACCTCCTGCAATCGGTTTCCTGCAGTTCTGCCTTGCTCTCAGTGCCTCTTCATAGCCTTACCTCAATATACTTTTGGAAAATAGTTGGCCTTCATAACTCTGCAGGTTTTTGAATTGCAATGGCCCTTAGCTCCATTTTTCAGCTCTTATTTTTGTGATCTTGCCTCATATCCACAGGATTTCTTCAGGACCTATTCTTCTTCTGGGACGCCTTGCTCTGCCTTTGGTTAATTCTTCCTCCTGATGTGAAATTAGAGTGACATGTGCCCATTGAAACCGCTACAGCTATTTTCTCACTGGTTCCCCCTATTCCCATTCATTTTCCGCACTAACTGCAGACTGTGCGATTCCGGAACTTAAAGGCATTGACTCTCCATGTGGAGATGTTTTTAGTAAAGTGGCTGGAATGTTGATCCGGAGCCCCAGGAGAGGAAAATGAGGTGCATTTTAGAAACCTTTCCCGATCATATGGTATACCATCCGCTGGATTTCCCATGCATGGTTTAGCTCTAGGAAGATTCCCTTCAACTTGGAGTGTTGGGACCCTTGGAATAAGTAGCATGAAGTATTGCATTAAACTTTCGGCAGTTGCTCACCAAAGCTCACCAATCCTTTCAGCCCCAAGTGTCCAGCCTTATGTCTTATCCAGCTGTGGGTTTATATGTGGTCATTCTAGGTTGCATCACAGCCCCTGAGCGAATTTTGTAAGAATTTTTCTCTCTTTCATTGTTTCTGCGTTTTGGTTTTAAAATTTATTTCTATAATGGGGTTTAGCTCATTTTCACTACTGTGTTTGTGCCGCTCTGTGCACACTTGATTCCCTTATGGAGAGATATCAATACATGGGTTTTAAGATTCTTATTACTCAGATATATTTCTCTGCGGTGTATAGGGTGTGTTGAGGCCAGTTCATTGAGCAAGGTGTAGATCTTGTCTGATACCTATTTGGTTTATTGAACGGTATCTGTGCTAATTTCAAACTCTGGTTTTATGCATCACCCCACCTCTCCTTTCCCCTTAAGCTGACATAAGTGTGTTTTCTAAATGTGAGACACTGTTCTGTTTTGTAATTCATTTTTTGTGCAGCCATATTTATCCTCCCTCTATAAGTGATATCTTATGATATGTTTCTTTTTCTGTTTGACTTATTTCAAGTAGTATTATCGGACCTAAATCCACTCTTTATCCTTCTACTAGCCTTATTACATTGATTTCATGGTGAAGAGATATTCCATTGTACATAAGTACCACATTTTCTTTATCCATTGTTCTCTTTCCTGGGATATTTAAGGTGTACTGAAGTTGAGGTTCTTGTAAACAGAGTAGCCCTAAACTGTGGTGTGCTTGTGTCTTGTTGATTTTTAGACTTCCTTAGATATACTCCCGTGATTGGAAGTGCCCTATGCTCTGTCGCTCTGTTTTTTAGATGATTTAGGAACCACCATACACTTCTCCAGAGTGGCTCTCGGCAGTTCACACACTGTCCATCAGCGTATAAAGGCTCCCTGTTCTCCATGGCCTGTCCTGCATTTCTGGTGTTTACAATTTTTTCGGATGGCCCTTTTGACCGGTGGGAAATGAGACTTCTTTGTTGTGCACATTTGCATTGCTTGCTTGCTTGGTTGCCCATAAAGTGCGTATGCGTTTTTTCCTGGATATATTCAGGAAAAAACGCATACTCCCTTTTGGGCCAACTGCATCATTGTCGAAATTCTGCCGCTTTTCATGTGCTTTAAAGGCGAGTCCAATCTATCTCTTGAAATCTGTTTCTTGCAATTCTGTCTTGCATTCAGATCCTCTTCTTTGCCTTACCTCAACATATTTTTGGACGTTAGTTTTCATTTATAACTCTGCAGGTTTGTGAATTGCAGTGACCCTGAGCTCCATTTTTTAAGTTGCTCTTTTGTGAGCTGGCCTCAAAACCGCAGGATTGCTTCAGGCCCTATTTTGGCTCCGGCGAGGCGGGCTGAGCCTTTTTTTAATTCTTATTCTTAATGGGAAATTAGAGTGACATGTGCCCGTCCAAACCCCTACAACTATTCTCTCATTGGTTCCCCCTGTTCCCGTTCATCCTCCTCACAATTTGCAAAATGTGTGAAACAGAAGTTTAAATGTGCTGATTCTCTAAGTGGGGAGATTCTAAGTAACGTGGCTGGAATGATGAACAGGAGCACCAGGAGAGGATAAATGAGGTGCATTTTAGACACATCTCCCGATCACATGGTGTACAGTCCTCTGGGTTTTCCATGCATGTTTTAGCTGTAGGAAGATTCCTTGAACCTGCAGATTTGGGACCCATTGAATGGGTACCAGGTAGTATTACTTTAAAGGGTGTGCATTTCCTCACCCAACCTCACATTTCTCTTAGCGCGAGCAGTTTCCAGCCTTATGTCTCATCCTGCTGTGGGTCTAGATGTGTTCAATCCATGTTGCATCACCGTCCCTGAGGAAAAGTTGTAAGAGGTTTTCTCTGTCTCTCTGTCGTTTATTTTTTTCAATTTATTACTATATTCGTCATAGCTGATTTTCAAAGCTCTGTTTCTTGCTGCTGTACATCCACTTGATTCACGTACAGAGAGACATCAATAAATTCTTTTTCAGATTCTTACCAGTCATAGATATTCTTTTCCGGTGACTTGAGTGTGCTGAGTGCAGTTCTTTTAGCTACCGTGTAGGCCTTGTTGATTATCAGTTTGGTATTTGGAATGGTATCTTTGCTAATTTCAACCTCCTGGATGATGCCTCACCCCTCCCCACCTTTCCCGTTTAGCAGCCTCACGCGTATTTTCTACATATTTGACTATGTTTTTGTTTTGTAATTTATTTCATGTGTAGCCATTTTGGATTCCACCTTTAAGTGATATCTTATGATATGTGTCTTTTTCTTTTTGAATTACATCACTTAGAATGATCATACGTAACTCCTCCGGAGTTGTTACAACTGGCCATATTTCATTGATTTCCAGGCTGAGTAATATTCCACTCTACATAAGTACCACATCTCTATCCATTTTTTCCCTCCAGAGACATTTAAGTTATATCCTAGTCGAGGATCTTTTAAACAGAGGGGCAGTAAACATTGGGGTGCCTGTGTCCTCTCGATTTTTGTTTTTCCCAAGATATACGCCCATGAGTGCAAGTGCCCTATGCTCTGTAGCTCATTTTTTAGATGCTTTAGTAAACACAATACACTTCTCCAGAATGGCCGTTGGCAATATACATTTCCACTATAAGCCTCACAGGGCTCCCTCTTCTCCTTGCCCTGTCCTGCATTTCTGGCGTTTACACTTTATGAGGATGGCTCTTCTGACTGATGCGAAGTGATATCTTTTGTAGTATTGATTTCCAGTGCCCACCTGTTTGGTTGGCTAAAAAAGTGTATGCCCTTTTCTTGAATATATACAGAAAAAAACACATACAGCCTTTTTGGCCAACTGCAATGTCGGCAATGTTCAGCCCCTTTTCTTGTGCTTAATGGCGAGTCCTTTCTACCTCCTCAAATCCCTTTCCTGCCATTCTCCCTTGCTTGCCAATCCTTTTCTCTGACTTTCCTCAAGACATTTTTCAGTGATAGATATTTTCAACTCTGCAGTTTCGTGAATTTTACTGCCCCTGAGTTCCATTGTTCAACTTGTGTTTATGGGAACTGGCCACAAAGCAGTGGGATTTCCTCAAGCCCTATACTGTTTCCATGGGCAACCCTAGCCTTTGGTCAATTCATCTTCCTGATTGGAAATTAGAGTGACATGTGCCTGTCTGAACACCTAGGACTTGTCTCTCATTGTTCCTCATCCTTCCGCTTCATCCTCTGGACAAATTCCAAACTGTACGCAACAGGATGTTGACAGTGTTGACATCTCCAAGTGGGGAGACTGTTAGTAAAGACGCTGGAGGGGTGAACCCGAGCACCAGGAGATGAGGAGATGAGATGCCTTTTCCAAACTCTTCCCGATCAGACGGTATACCATCCTCTGGATGTGACAGACATGTTTTAGCAGTAGGAAGAGTCCCATTCATGTAAGGAGAACACCAGGGCTTTTTCAAAATCAGTGTCTCCCCGAAACCCAAACTGGGGAGTTTTTTAAGCTACGGCTACACATATGTTCATTAAGGGCCTTGGGAAGTAGGCAGAGTGCAAACTTTAGATGACTGAAGTCTTCAGGGTCAGAAGCACTCACCACTGGCTTCCCTTAGGTTACACTTTAACTGTCATTGATAGATGATGTCAATAAAAATATCTGTTCTTTTTCCGATTATTTCCCCTTATAGGTTATTGCACAATATTGAGTGTAGTTCCCTGTGCTATACAGTAGTTCCTTGTTGATGATCTATTTTATACATAGCAGTGTGTATGTGTTAATTCCAAACTGTTAATTTATCCCTCCTCCCACCTTTCCCCTTTGGTAATAATAAATTATAAGATTTTATACTTCTCAGAAATGGGGGAGCTGAAAGAGAGGTATCATTTTCAATGGAAAAGCATTTAAAACAAGATTGAAGCTTTAACCAAGATTATTAGATGTACATCCTTGGAAAGAAATCACTTCATTTCTCTAATATTGACCTGACAAATAAGACAAACCTTTTCACTGAACTTGCTTATAATAAAGTGATGGAAATATCAAATGGAAGTGTTAGAAACATCTTATTTTACCCGAGCCTTATAAACTGTTCTATGTTAACTACATTTTGGCTCACACATCTGTTCATTGAAGTTACAATAGTCTCAATTTCTGTTACTGATCCTCCAGAGTGGACCCCAACAAGGGTCCCCCTGCCCAGTGTCATTGGGGCCAACAGATCGAGACTGAGTTTGGTTCCCAAGCAAAGGAAACTTTATATTTTCATCAGAGAATGGAGAGGTGAGAGCATGCACTACCCCGTGGGCTGTGGGCTGGGCTGCTGTGTAGAGATCCTGTCAGAGTCAGTGGGAGGGAGGGGGCGGAGCTCTCAAGGGCCGGGTTGGCTGCAGCTCAGGCTCTATATCTCGGAGTCTGCACTGGGCCCCAGGAGCTGAGGTGTCGACCCAGCCATTCTGCACCAGGAAATCTGGTCTGAAGTGCCGGGTGTGGAACCTCTGCATGCGGGACCCTAGGAGCACGTGAAATTAGACAAAGCACAAAGGATAAAAAAGGTCAGACTTGACTTTATTGCCCAGATTGTATTTTTATCTCCCAGGGATTTTTAATGGGCTTTGCTGGGGACAAAACCCTCCTCTGCCTTTTGTCCCGTTCCTCATTCTTGGAGTGCTGAGGGTGCAGACCCTTCTTCTGTAACTGCTGAGTGCTGAGTTGGGAGCCCTCATACCAGGGGACGAGGGTCAGAACTTCTCCCCAGCAGCCTCCAGGTGACGTTGATTGGCCCCAGGACCCCTGCCTCCCTGCTCGTCCGCCTGAGCACCAGCATTGGAAGTGTTATAGATTCTAATGACCTTTAAGGGTCCAGGAAAGAGATGTGCAGAGACGCTGTGGGGGCCGGTTTCACCCTGCCCCACATTTGTTCGGCCACCTTAGGCTGACCGTTTCTGCCAGCCTAGATGCTCTGACCAGTAGTCTGCTCTTTCTTCAATTAGGCCCCTGAATTAATGTAAAAACAGCACCAGGTGTCAGAGCCCTGCCCGCTCAACTCCCAGACAGTCCAGGGTCAGTGGTGATCAAGGACCATGATGGCCACTGAGTCAACAGCCTTTTGAAGTAAACAGGAGTCCAGCCGGTCTTATTGGCCACCATCATCACGGTGTCTGTAGGCTTTTCTATGGTGACAGTGTGATATACGGTTCCCCCGCCAAGATTATTAGCTCCCCTCCGGGTGCAGGAAGTCCTGCAAGCAGTAGTCTACTCCTTCGGGACACACTATTGTTGTTTTATGAGAGAAACTCCAGGTCAAGTGATGTTCACACGAGTCGTCATGGTGCCCTGTTGCCCCCGGTTATCTCTCTGGATGTTGGAGTTGGAGGGCCTCCTCACTTGAGGTCGGTGTGCCCACGGAGCGAACCCTGCAACTTCAGGGCATGGTTGGTGATTAGGATCACCACGTGGGGTCCTTTTCCCTTAGGAGGGAGGTGGCCTTTTGGGCTGCTGATTTCCAGGTTTTTAGATACCGCCAGTATCTTGGCCAGATGTGGCAGTGGGCCAAGCCCCTTGGTGACTGTAGTTTATCCTACCTGGATGGCATTCTTGCGTTGTTCCATTTCAAGTGGTCCCAGTTTTTGCACTAATTCTCCAATGGCGATTCACCTTTCACCGGGAATGGAAAGGTCAAAGGGTTTAGCTCAATTAGGGAGTTCCAGGGCAAGGGTCTGAATTGACTGCTCTTTCCATTCTTGAAAGGCCACTTCTGGATTCTGTTCAAAAGGATCATCATCTTTTCCTTTCAGTGTTTCATATAGAGGCCCAGCTAGTAGACTGTAGTTAGGGGTGCAGAAGCAGCAAACCCTGGCCTCCCCAGGAACCCCTAAGCTGTCTTCTAGTTTTAGAAAGGGGTAAGGCTGCAAATGGTTTCTTCCCTTTCCTGGGATGGGCTTCTCTGACCTTGTGTGAGAATGAAGCCCAGGCAGGTCACCGCAGTCTGTGATATTTGAGCTTTTTCTTGGACAACTTCTATCCTTTATTGGCTTGGTAGTTCAGAGGCCTCCTTAGTAGGGCTGGCAATCAGAATGTCATCTGCATATTGAAGGAGGGTTTCCTTTTCCAGAGGTAGAACTTTTCGGTCTTTAGCTAAGCTTTCCCCAAAGATGGTGTGGGAATTTTTGAACCCTTGGGGCAAGACGGTCCGGAAGTATTGTTTTAGTTGTGTGTTGAGACCTGCCACCCACAAGCCAAAATTTCTTGTGACTCTGGGACTAATGGAATACAAAAGAAGGCATCATTGAAGACTAATACAGAATACCATGTCCTGGTGGTTGGTAGAATGACCAGCAGGGTGTAGGAATCAGGAGCAACTGGAGGTATATCCTCGGTGGCTTCACTGACTGTCCTGACATCCTTTACCAGGTCCCCAGCAGCCCATGGGGCTCTCGTGGTCAGGCCAATCCCAGGATATGGAGCTCTCCTGGGCAGGTACCCCACCCCCAACCCAGCCCACGGGGCTCTCATGGTCAGGCCCCTCCCAGGATACAGAGCTTCCCTTGCAGGTACCATGGCAGGGCTGGGCACACAGGAACCGTGCACATAGCCCTCATTGAAGAGCAGCCCCAGCTCACCTGTTGCTCAGAGCTGACACAGAGCACCTCAGAGCAGGACTTGAACTAACAAACAGCAGCTCCGACAGGTCTGTGACCCTGGGCATCACTCTGTGTGGCCTCCCTCCACCTGGTCTTCCAGAGACTTCCACTGCACCCAGAGCAGCAGGCCTCTGTCTCCAACCACCACCCACCCCTCCTCTCCCTGACTCCTGGGTTCGTCTCATTAGGAGAGGGTTTTCTTGAAGTTGTCTCCCACTCATGGGCCAGATAAAATGATTAGAAAACAAGCCAAAGCTGCAGCCCCTTGTCTATCCTGACTCTCAGGGGTCCACACCTGTTCCTTGGACATGGCCGATTCAGCAAGTTCCATTTTCTGCAACTGTGAGCCCCTGAGGGGTGATGATTGGCTGACCTGGGCAGCCTTACCGTGCCGGCCAGCCCTCTCCAGGTGTGCCTGGGTTGAGGTCAATATAAATACTACTCCAGGCAGCAAAAGCCCCTGCAGCTGTGCCTGACGCCATTTTCTCTGCCCTGTCAGCAGTCTCGGGGCTGGGCTGGTGGGAAGGAGTGAGAGGCCACGGCTTTGTGGGTGGCCCAGTGTTTGTGGGGCTCTGCTGGACTTTCTGCAGCAGTTGCCAGGCTGCCACCTGCTAAAGAAGAGGATGTGTCACCCATACCTGCTGCTGGAATTTCTCCCTGGGCAGAGGTGAGGAAGGGAAGAAGCAGTGGGGGCAGGGACAGGACGGGTATCTCAGGCAGGGAAATGGAAATCTTCCAGAAGAGCACCCAGGGCCAGGACCATCCTGGCTGGCCTGCAGGCACCAAGTCATCTGGCATGCTGTCACTCGTGTGGCTCCATGGCCCTTCCTCTAGGCTTTCAAGTCCTTGTATATATTCAGGTGTTTTACCTGGGAAGGGTGGGAACAGTTCAGCAGCAACTGGCCTGGGGCTCAGCTCACGTTTACTCACAGATGCCTCAGCACGGTGCCCCAGCTTTGCAATGAGGACGCTTGTCGTGTGGGGGCTGCTGGCTGAATGGGAGACGATTCCCCACCACTGACCAACTTCAGAATTGTTTACAACTGGAGCAAGTGCCCTGATACGGTTTTCCTCTGAGTAACTGGTGGGTTCTGTTTTTTTTTTCTCTTTTTCGTTTTTGGTTCAAGGTAGATTTTATTCCTCTTTTTTGTATTTACAGATATAAGCATGGAAATAATTTATTCATATAAATACATGTATGTGAAGGGAATAATTGTTTTTTCTGTTTTATTTTTTAAATTTTATTTCTTTTTAATTTTGAATTTTATTTTATATTTTTATACAGCAGGTTCTCATTGGTTATCTATTTTATACATATAAATGTTTACATGCCAATCCCAATCTCTCAACTCCTCCCACCACCACCCCTCCAAGAGCTTTCCCCCCTTGTTGTCCATACGATTGTTGTCTACATCTGTTGCTCTATTTATGCCTTGCAAAACGGTTAATCTGTACAGTTTTTCTAGGTTCCACATATATGCATGAATATACAAGATTTGTTTTTCTCTTTCTGACTTACTTCACTCTGTATGACAGTCTCTAGATCCATCGACGTCTCTACAAATGACCCAATTTCATTCCTTTCATGGCTTAGTAATATTCCATTTTATATATGTACCACATCTTTATGCATTCGTCTGTCTGTGGGCATTTAGGTTGCTTCCATTACCTCGATATTGTAAATAGTGATGCAATGAACATTGCGGTGAATGTCTCTTTTTGATTTATGGTTTTGTCTGGGTATATGTCCAGTCCTGGGATTGCTGTATCATATGGTAATTCTATTATTAGTTTCTTAAGAAACTCCATATTGTTCTCCATAGTGACTGTATCAATTTATATTCCCAACAATAGTGGAAGAGGGTTCCTTTTCTCCACACCCTTTCCAGCATTTGTTGTTTGTAGATTTTCAGATGATGCCCATTCTAACAGGTGTGAGGTGATACCTCATTGTTGAGTCCATTTCGTTGAGCAGGGGGTAGGTCTTGTCTATTACATATTTGGCTTATGGAACGGTATCTGTGCTAATTTCAAACTCTGGTTTTATGCAGCACCCCCTTAACTCACCTTTCCCCTTAAGCAAGCATAAGTTGGTTTTCTAATCTTGAGACCCTGTTCTGTTTTGTAATTCAGTTCATGTGTAGCCAAGTTTACATTCCGTGCATTAGTGATACCTTATGATGTTTCTTTTTCTGTGTGACTTATTTCACTTAGAATCATCATGCCTCAATCCACTCATTATGCTGGTACAGGCCTGGTGACACAGATTTCATTGCTGAGTGGTATTCTGTTGTACGTAAGTACCGCAATTTCTTTATCAATTATTTGTTCTCTGGGATATTTAACTCGTACTGTAGAAGAGGTTCCTGTAAACAGAGCCGTCCCAAATTTTGGGGTGGCTGTGTCTTTTTGATTTTAATTTCCTTAAGCTATAGGACCATAAGTGGAAATGCCCTAGACTCTGTTGCTTTGATTTTCAGATGTATCAGGAAACACCATACACTTCTCCAGAGTGGCTGTTGGCAATTTACATCCCGCCCATCAGCATAACAAGGCTCCTTTTTCCCCATGGCCTGTCTTGCCTTTCTGGATTTTACACTTTTCTCAGATGGCCCTTTAGACCGGGGGGAAGTGACACTTCATAGTAGTTCGGATTTCCATTGCAAGCTTGCTTGGTTTGCCAAAAAGGGCGTATGTGTTTTTTCCTGAATATATTCAGGAACAAACTCATACGCCCTTTGTTGCCAAGTGCATCATTGTCGATGTTCTGCCTCTTTTCCTATGCTTTAAATGCAAATCCAGTCTACCTCCTGAAATCGGTTTCCTGAAATTCTGCCCCACTTTCAAGTCCTCTTCGCAGCCTTACTTCAATATATTTTTGGACGTTATCTGTCATTTATAACTCTCCAGGTTTGTGAATTACAGGGCCCCTGAGCTCCTTTCTTCAGCTCGCTTTCTTGTGAGCTGGCCGCAAACCCGCAAGACTGCTTCAGGCCCTAATCTGCTTCTGGCAGGGCACGCTGAGCCTTTGGTTAATTTCTCTTCCTGGTGGGAAATGAGTGTTAAATATGCCCGTCCAGTCACCTACCTCACTCTCAACCCCTTGGTGATGTGGGTCCTCTGGTTTGTGGCCACCTTTGCTGGGTTCCTCACCTTTCGATGATGTGGCCCCACTAGTGTGAGGACACTCCTGCCTGGTTCTCATCCACGTGGTTATGTGGACCCCCTGGTGAGAGTCTGTTCCTGGCTTTGTTCCTCACCCACCTGTGAGGGAGACCCTCTGCTGATAGGTCACTCCTGCATGGCTGGCACACATTGCCTTGGTGAAGTCAGCCGTGTGGTGGCAGTTGGAGCGTGCTGGGAATCTCCTCCCCCCGGTGATGAGGGCCCTCTTGCGTCAGGCCCTAACTGCTGGGCTCACCAACTTTTCTTAGTGAGCCCAGTGATGCTTTGGCACTCCTCTTAGGATCCCATCTCCATGGGGATGTGGGCCTTCTGCTCTGAGGTCCCAACGGCTGGGTTGTTCACATTTTCATGATGTGGGCTCTCTGGTGTTCACAGAGGCCTGGATCCCATAGCCTCTGTGCTCTTGGCCGCCTGCTGGGAGGTTCCAACTGCTGGATTCCTCACTTTTTTAATTTTTTGGGCCCTCTGTTGTGAGGCTCCTCCTGCCTGCCTCACTCCCAGCCCCTTCGTGATGTGTGTCGTCTGGTTTGAGGCCACATGTGCTGGGTTCCTCACCTTTCGATGATGTGGGACCAATGGTCTTAGGAGACTCCTGCCTGGTTCACATCCCCTTGGTGATGTGGGCCCTCTGTTGAGAGTCTGATCCTGGCTGGGTTCCTCACCCATCTGTGAGGTGGGCCCTCTACTATCAGGTAACTCTTGCCTGGGTTGCTCACCTCGCCTTGTTGACATGAGCCCTCTGGTGGCAATTGGACCCTGCTGGGAGCCTCCTCAGCTCTGTGATGAGGGCCCTCTGACGTCAGGCCCTAACTGCTGGGCTCCCCAACTTTTCTTAGTGAGCCCAGTGTTGCTCAAGCACTCCTCTTAGGTTCCCATCCCCATGGGGATGTGGGCCTTCTGCTCTGAGGTTCCAACGGCTGGGTTGATCACAATTTCATGATGTGGGCTCTCTGGTGTTAGTTCACTGTGGCCTGGATCCCATAGCCTCTGTGGTCTTGGCTGCCTGCTGGGAGGTTCCAACTGCTCGATTCCTCAACTTTTGTATTCTATGGGTCCTGTGTTGTGATGCTCCTCCTGCCTGCCTCACTCGCAACCCCTTCGTGATGTGGGTCTTCTGGTTTGAGGCCACATGTGCTGGGTTAGGCAACTTTCAATGATGTGGCCCCACTGGTGTGAGGACACTCCTGCCTGGTTCCCATCCCCTTGGTGATGTGGGCCTTCTGGTGACAGTCTTATCCTGGCTGGGTTCCTCACTCTTCTGTGAGGTAGGCCCTCTGCTGTGAGGTCAATCCTGCCTGACTTGCACACATCACCTTGGCGACGTGGGCCCTCTGTTGGCACATGGAACCTGCTGGGAGCCTCCTGCCCTCGGTGATGACGGCCCTCTAGCATCAGGCTCTAACTGCTGGGCTCCCCACGTTTTCTGATGTGAGCCCAGTGATGCCAGGACACTCCTGTCAGGTTCCCATCCCCATGGGGATGTGGGCTTTCTGCTCTGAAGTCCCAACGCCTGGGTTGCTCACAGTTTCATGATGTGGGCTCTCTGGTGTTAGTTAACTCCTGCCTGCATCCCATAGCTTCTGTGCTCTCGGCCGCCTGCTGGGAGGTTCCAAATGCTGGATTCCTCACTTTTTTTATTCTTTGGGCCCTCTGTTTTTAGGCTACTCCTACCTGCCTCACTCCCATCCCCTTTGTGATGTATGTCCTCTGATATGAGGCCACATGTGCTGGGTTCCTCACCTTTCGATGATGTGGCCCCACTGGTGGGAGGACAGTCCTGACTGGTTCCCATCCCCTTGGTGTTGTGGGCCCTCTGGTGAGAGTCTCATCCTGCCTCGGTTCCTCACCCTTCTGTGAGATAGGCCCTCTGCTGTGAGGTCACTACTGCCTGGCTGGCGCATGCCACCTTGTAGACGTGGTCCCTCTGTTGGCAGTTGGAACCTGCTGGGAGTCTCCTCCCCTCAGTTATGAGGGCCCCCTGGCATCAGGCCCTAACTGCTGGGCTCCTAACATTTTCTGATATGTGCTAAGTGGTGCAAAGCCACTCCTGCCAGGTTCCCATCCCAATGGGGATGTGGGCCTTCTGTTCTGAGGTCCCAACAGCTGGGCTGCTCACAGGTTCATGATGTGGGCCCTCTGCTGTGAGTTCACTGTGGCCTGGATCCCATAGCCTCGGTGCTCTGGGCCACTTGCTGGGAGGTTCCAACTGCTGGATTCCTCAACTTTTATATTCTATGGACCCTGTGTTGTGAGGCCAGTCCTGCCAGCCTCATTCCGAACCCCTTGGTGATGTGGTTCCTCTGGTTTGAGGACACATGTGCTGGGATCCTCACCTTTCGATGATGTTGTCCCACTGGTGTGGGGACACTCCTGCCTGGTTCCCATCCCCTTGGTGATGTGGGCCCTCTGGTGAG
The DNA here is from genome assembly GCF_964270905.1 of Leucopleurus acutus. NCBI lineage: Eukaryota > Metazoa > Chordata > Mammalia > Artiodactyla > Delphinidae > Leucopleurus > Leucopleurus acutus. Next base: position 198,686 of record NW_028139036.1, on the reverse strand, counting down.
AGTCTGATCCTGGCTGTGTTCCTCACCCCTCTGTGAGGTGGGCCCTCTGCTGTGAGGTCACTCCTGCCAGGCTGGCCCACATCACCTTGGCGACGTTGGCCCTCTGGTGGCAGCTGGAGCCTGCTGGGAGCCTCCTCCTCTCGGTGATGAGTGCCCTCTAGCGTCAGGCCCTAACTTCTGAGCACTCCACGTTTTCTGATGTGAGCCCAGTGATGCCAGGACACTCCTGTCATGTTCCCATCACCATGGGGATGTGGGCCTTCTGCTCTGAGGTCCCAATGTCTGGGTTGCTCACAGTTTCATGATGTGGGCTGTCTGGTGTTAGTTCACTCTGGCCTGGTTCCTCTAGCCTCTGTGCTCTGGGCCGCCTGCTGGGAGGTTCCAACTGCTGGATTCCTCACCTTTCTTATTTTTGGGCCCTCTGTTATGAGGCTCCTCCTGCCTGCCTCACTCCCAGCCCCTTGGTGATGGGTGTCCTATGGTTTGAAGCCACATGTTCTGGTTTCCTCACCTTTAGATGATGTGGCCCTACTCATGTGAGGACACTCCTGCCTGGTTCCAATCCATTTGGTGATGTGGGCCCTCTGGTGCGAGTCTGATCCTGACTGGGTTCGTCACACTTCTCTGAGGTGGGCCCTCTGCTGTGAGGTCATTCATGCCTGGTTGGCACACATCGCCTTGGCGACGTCAGCCCTCTGGTGGCAGTTGGAGCCTGCTGGGAGCCTCCTTCCCTTGGTGATGAGGGTCCTCTGGCGTCAGGCCCTAACTGCTGGTCGCCCAAAATTTTCTGATACGTTCTCAGTGGTGCGAGGACACTCCTACCAGAATTCCATCCCCATGGGGATGTGGGCCTCCTGCTCTGAGGTCCCAATGGCTGGGTTGCTCAGTTTCATGACATGGGCCCTCTTTTGTGAGTTCACTGTGGCCTGGATCCCATAGCCTCGGTGCTCTGGGTCACCTGCTGGGAGGTTCCAACCGCTGGATTCCTCACTTTTTTATTCTATGGGCCCAGTGTTGTGAGGCTACTCCTGCCTGCCTCACTCCGAGGTCCTTGGTGATGTGGGTCCTCTGGTTTGAGGACACATGTGCTGAGTACCTCAGCTTTCGATGATGTGGCCCCACTGATGTGAAGACACTCCTGCCTGGTTCCCATCCCCTTGGTGATGTGGGCCCTCTGGTGAGAGTCTGATGTTGGCTGGGTTTCTCACCCTTCTGTGAGGTGGGACCTCTGCTGTGAGGTAACTCCTGCCTGGCATGCTCACGTTGCCTTGGCAATGTGAGCCCTCAGGTGGCAGTTGGAGCCTGCTGGGAATCTCCTCCCCTCAGTTATGAGAGCTCTGCATAAAACACATATGCCCGTTTTTGCCAAGTGCATTATTTTCCAAGTTCTGTCCCTTTTCCTATGCTTTAAGAGCTACTCCCGTGTACGTTCTGAAATCAGTTTCCAGCAATTCTGGCCCGCATTCAAGTCCTCTTCGCAGCCTTACTTCAGTATAATTTTGGATGATAGCTGTCATTTATAACTCCGCAGGTTTCTGAATTACAGTGCCCCTGAGCTCCTTTCTTCAACTCGCTTTCTTGTGAGCTGGCCGCAACACCGCAGGATCTCCTCAGGCCCTAATCTAGTTCCAGCATGGCAGGCGGAGCCTTTGGTTCATTTATCTTCCTGGTGGGAAATGAGAGTTAAATTTACCCGTCCAGACACCTACAGATAGTCTCCCATTGCTTCTCCTTATTCCTGTTCATCTTCCGAAGAAATTGCAAACTGGGTCAAACAGGAGGTTAAAGGCACTGACTCTCCAAGTGGGGAGAGTGTTAGTAATCGTCTGGAATGCTGCACCCGAGTACCAGGGGACGAAAACTGAGACACATTTGAACACGTTTCCCGATCACACGGTAGATCATACTCTGGGTTCCACATGCATGTTTTAGCTGAAGGAAGAATCCCTTAAACATGGAGAGTTGAGACCCATGGAATGGGTACCATGCAATATGACTTCAAAGGGTCTGCATTTGCTCAGCGAACCTCACCAATCCTATCACTGCTGCGTTTATGCCGCTGTACAGACGCTTGATTCTCTTTCGGAGACATATAAATCCAAAGGTTTTAAGATTCTTACTAGTCAGGTATATTCTTAGGTGTTTAATATGGGGTGTTGAGTCCACTTCGTTGAGCAAGGAGTAGCTCTTGTCTATTACATATTTGGCTTATGGAACGGTATCTGTGCTAATTTCAATCTCTGGTTTTATGCAGCACCCCAACTTACCTTTCCCCTTAAGCAAGCATAAGTTGGTTTTCTACATTTGAGACCCTGTTCTGTTTTGTAATTCAGTTCCTGTGTAGCCAAGTTTACATTCCGTGTAGTAGTGATATCTTATGATGTTTCTTTTTCTGTGTGACTTATTTCACTTAGAATCATCGTACCTGAATCTAATCATTATGCTTCTACGGGCCTGATGACATAGATTTCATTGCTGAGTGATATTGCATTGTACATAAGTACCACAACTTCTTTATCCATTTTTCGCTTTCTGTGATATTGAACTTGTTCCGTAAACGATGTTCTTGTAAACAGAGCCGTCCCAAACTTTGGGGTGGCTGTGTCTTTTTGATTTTAATTTCCCTAAGCTATAGGACCATAAGTGGAAGTGCCCTAGGCTCTGTTGCTTTGTTTTCTAGATGTTTCAGGAAACACCATACACTTCTCCAGAGTGGCTGCTGGCAATTTACATCCCGCCCATCAGCATAACAAGGCTCCCAGTTCTCCATGGCCTGTCCTGCCTTTCTGGATTTTACACTTTTTTCAGATGGCCCTTTTGACCAGGGGGCAGTGAGACTTCATTGTAGTGCAGATTTCCTTTGCAAGCTTGCTTGGTTGGCCAAAAAGTGCGTATGCGTTTTTTCCTGAATATATTCAGGAAAAAAGGCATACGCCCTTTTTGGTCAAGTGCAACATTGTGGACGTTCTGCCTCTTTTCCTATGCTTTACATGCAATTCCAGTCTACCTCCTGAAATCGGTTTCCTGCAATTCTGCCCCGCTTTCAAGTCCTCTTGGCAGCCTTCCTTCAATATATTTTTGGACGATAGCTGTCATTTATAACTCTGCAGGTTTGTGTATTACAGTGCCTCTGAGCTCCTTTCTTCAACTCGCTTTCTTGTGAGCTGGCCGCAACACCGCAGGATTGCTTCAGGCCCTAGTGTGGTTCCGGCATGGCACACTGAGCCTTTGCTTAATTCCTCTTCCTGGTGGGAAATGAGAGTTCAATTTGCCCGTCCAGACACCTCCAGCTAGTCTCTCATTGGTTCTCCCTATTCCTGCTCATTTTCCGCAGAAATTGCAAACTGGGCCAAACAGGAGGTTAAAGGCACTGACTCTCCAAGTGGGGAGAGTGTTAGTAAAGCGTCTGGAATGTTGCACCCGAGTACCAGGGGACGAAAACTGAGACACATTTGAACACGTTTTCCGATCACACGGTGGATCATACTCTGGGTTCCACATGCATGTTTTAGCTGAAGGAAGAATCCCTTAAACCTGGAGAGTTGAGACCCATGGAATGGGTACCATGCAATATGACTTCAAAGGGTCTGCATTTGCTCACCGAACCTCACCAATCCTATCAATGCTGCGCTTATGCCTCTGTACACACGCTTGATTCTCTTTCGGAGACATATAAATCCATAGGTTTTAAGATTCTTACTAGTCAGGTATATTATTAGGCGTTTGATATGGGGTGTTGTGTCCTCTTCGTTGAGCAAGGAGTAGCTCTTGTCTATTACATATTTGGCTTATGGAACGGTATCTGTGCTAATTTCAATCTCTGGTTTTATGCAACACCCCAACTCACCTTTCTCCTTAAGCAAGCATAAGTTGGTTTTCTACATTAGAGACCCTGTTCTGATTTGTAATTCAGTTCCTGTGTAACCAAGTTTACATTCCGTGTAGTAGTGATATCTTATGATGTTTCTTTTTCTGTGTAACTTATTTCACATAGAATCATCGTACCTGAATCCACTCATTATGCTGCTATGGACCTGATGACATAGATTTCATTGCTGAGTGATATTGCATTGTACGTAAGTACCACAACTTCTTTATCCATTTTTCGCTTTCTGCGATATTGAACTTGTACCGTAAACGAGGTTGTTGTAAACAGAGCCGTCCCAAACTTTGGGGTGGCTGTGTCTTTTTGATTTTAATTTCCCTAAGCTATAGGACCATAAGTGGAAGTGCCCTAGGCTCTGTTGCTTTGTTTTCTAGATGTTTCAGGAAACACCACTTCTCCAGAGTGGCTGTTGGCAATTTACATCCCGCCCATCAGCATAACAAGGCTCCTTTTTCCCCATGGCCTGTCTTGCCTTTCTGGATTTTACACTTTTCTCAAATGGCCCTTTAGACCGGGGGGAAGTGACACTTCATAGTAGTTCGGATTTCCATTGCAAGCTTGCTTGGTTTGCCAAAAAGTGCGTATGCGTTTTTTCCTGAATATATTCAGGAACAAACTCATACGCCCTTTGTTGCCAAGTGCATCATTGTCGATGTTCTGCCTCTTTTCCTATGCTTTAAATGCAAATCCAGTCTACCTCCTGAAATCGGTTTCCTGAAATTCTGCCCCACTTTCAAGTCCTCTTCGCAGCCTTACTTCAATATATTTTTGGACGTTATCTGTCATTTATAACTCTCCAGGTTTGTGAATTACAGGGCCCCTGAGCTCCTTTTTTCAGCTCGCTTTCTTGTGAGCTGGCCGCAAACCCGCAAGACTGCTTCAGGCCCTAATCTGCTTCTGGCAGGGCACGCTGAGCCTTTGGTTAATTTCTCTTCCTGGTGGGAAATGAGTGTTAAATATGCCCGTCCAGTCACCTACCTCACTCTCAACCCCTTGGTGATGTGGGTCCTCTGGTTTGTGGCCACCTTTGCTGGGTTCCTCACCTTTCGATGATGTGGCCCCACTAGTGTGAGGACACTCCTGCCTGGTTCTCATCCACGTGGTTATGTGGACCCCCTGGTGAGAGTCTGTTCCTGGCTTTGTTCCTCACCCACCTGTGAGGGAGTCCCTCTGCTGATAGGTCACTCCTGCATGGCTGGCACACATTGCCTTGGTGAAGTCAGCCGTGTGGTGGCAGTTGGAGCGTGCTGGGAATCTCCTCCCCCCGGTGATGAGGGCCCTCTTGCGTCAGGCCCTAACTGCTGGGCTCACCAACTTTTCTTAGTGAGCCCAGTGATGCTTTGGCACTCCTCTTAGGATCCCATCTCCATGGGGATGTGGGCCTTCTGCTCTGAGGTCCCAACGGCTGGGTTGTTCACATTTTCATGATGTGGGCTCTCTGGTGTTCACAGAGGCCTGGATCCCATAGCCTCTGTGCTCTTGGCCGCCTGCTGGGAGGTTCCAACTGCTGGATTCCTCACTTTTTTAATTTTTTGGGCCCTCTGTTGTGAGGCTCCTCCTGCCTGCCTCACTCCCAGCCCCTTCGTGATGTGTGTCGTCTGGTTTGAGGCCACATGTGCTGGGTTCCTCACCTTTCGATGATGTGGGACCAATGGTCTTAGGAGACTCCTGCCTGGTTCACATCCCCTTGGTGATGTGGGCCCTCTGTTGAGAGTCTGATCCTGGCTGGGTTCCTCACCCATCTGTGAGGTGGGCCCTCTACTATCAGGTAACTCTTGCCTGGGTTGCTCACCTCGCCTTGTTGACATGAGCCCTCTGGTGGCAATTGGACCCTGCTGGGAGCCTCCTCAGCTCTGTGATGAGGGCCCTCTGACGTCAGGCCCTAACTGCTGGGCTCCCCAACTTTTCTTAGTGAGCCCAGTGTTGCTCAAGCACTCCTCTTAGGTTCCCATCCCCATGGGGATGTGGGCCTTCTGCTCTGAGGTTCCAACGGCTGGGTTGATCACAATTTCATGATGTGGGCTCTCTGGTGTTAGTTCACTGTGGCCTGGATCCCATAGCCTCTGTGGTCTTGGCTGCCTGCTGGGAGGTTCCAACTGCTCGATTCCTCAACTTTTGTATTCTATGGGTCCTGTGTTGTGATGCTCCTCCTGCCTGCCTCACTCGCAACCCCTTCGTGATGTGGGTCTTCTGGTTTGAGGCCACATGTGCTGGGTTAGGCAACTTTCAATGATGTGGCCCCACTGGTGTGAGGACACTCCTGCCTGGTTCCCATCCCCTTGGTGATGTGGGCCTTCTGGTGACAGTCTTATCCTGGCTGGGTTCCTCACTCTTCTGTGAGGTAGGCCCTCTGCTGTGAGGTCAATCCTGCCTGACTTGCACACATCACCTTGGCGACGTGGGCCCTCTGTTGGCACATGGAACCTGCTGGGAGCCTCCTGCCCTCGGTGATGACGGCCCTCTGGCGTCAGGACCTAACTGCTGGGCTCCCCACGTTTTCTGATGTGAGCCCAGTGATGCCAGGACACTCCTGTCAGGTTCCCATCCCCATGGGGATGTGGGCTTTCTGCTCTGAAGTCCCAACGCCTGGGTTGCTCACAGTTTCATGATGTGGGCTCTCTGGTGTTAGTTAACTCCTGCCTGCATCCCATAGCTTCTGTGCTCTCGGCCGCCTGCTGGGAGGTTCCAAATGCTGGATTCCTCACTTTTTTTATTCTTTGGGCCCTCTGTTTTTAGGCTACTCCTACCTGCCTCACTCCCATCCCCTTTGTGATGTATGTCCTCTGATATGAGGCCACATGTGCTGGGTTCCTCACCTTTCGATGATGTGGCCCCACTGGTGGGAGGACAGTCCTGACTGGTTCCCATCCCCTTGGTGTTGTGGGCCCTCTGGTGAGAGTCTCATCCTGCCTCGGTTCCTCACCCTTCTGTGAGATAGGCCCTCTGCTGTGAGGTCACTACTGCCTGGCTGGCGCATGCCACCTTGTAGACGTGGTCCCTCTGTTGGCAGTTGGAACCTGCTGGGAGTCTCCTCCCCTCAGTTATGAGGGCCCCCTGGCATCAGCCCCTAACTGCTGGGCTCCTAACATTTTCTGATATGTGCTAAGTGGTGCAAAGCCACTCCTGCCAGGTTCCCATCCCAATGGGGATGTGGGCCTTCTGTTCTGAGGTCCCAACAGCTGGGCTGCTCACAGTTTCATGATGTGGGCCCTCTGCTGTGAGTTCACTGTGGCCTGGATCCCATAGCCTCGGTGCTCTGGGCCACTTGCTGGGAGGTTCCAACTGCTGGATTCCTCAACTTTTATATTCTATGGACCCTGTGTTGTGAGGCCAGTCCTGCCAGCCTCATTCCGAACCCCTTGGTGATGTGGTTCCTCTGGTTTGAGGACACATGTGCTGGGATCCTCACCTTTCGATGATGTTGTCCCACTGGTGTGGGGACACTCCTGCCTGGTTCCCATCCCCTTGGTGATGTGGGCCCTCTGGTGAGAGTCTGATCCTGGCTGTGTTCCTCACCCCTCTGTGAGGTGGGCCCTCTGCTGTGAGGTCACTCCTGCCAGGCTGGCCCACATCACCTTGGCGACGTTGGCCCTCTGGTGGCAGCTGGAGCCTGCTGGGAGCCTCCTCCTCTCGGTGATGAGTGCCCTCTAGCGTCAGGCCCTAACTTCTGAGCACCCCACGTTTTCTGATGTGAGCCCAGTGATGCCAGGACACTCCTGTCATGTTCCCATCACCATGGGGATGTGGGCCTTCTGCTCTGAGGTCCCAATGTCTGGGTTGCTCACAGTTTCATGATGTGGGCTGTCTGGTGTTAGTTCACTCTGGCCTGGTTCCTCTAGCCTCTGTGCTCTGGGCCGCCTGCTGGGAGGTTCCAACTGCTGGATTCCTCACCTTTCTTATTTTTGGGCCCTCTGTTATGAGGCTCCTCCTGCCTGCCTCACTCCCAGCCCCTTGGTGATGGGTGTCCTATGGTTTGAAGCCACATGTTCTGGTTTCCTCACCTTTAGATGATGTGGCCCTACTCATGTGAGGACACTCCTGCCTGGTTCCAATCCATTTGGTGATGTGGGCCCTCTGGTGCGAGTCTGATCCTGACTGGGTTCGTCACACTTCTCTGAGGTGGGCCCTCTGCTGTGAGGTCATTCATGCCTGGTTGGCACACATCGCCTTGGCGACGTCAGCCCTCTGGTGGCAGTTGGAGCCTGCTGGGAGCCTCCTTCCCTTGGTGATGAGGGTCCTCTGGCGTCAGGCCCTAACTGCTGGTCGCCCAAAATTTTCTGATACGTTCTCAGTGGTGCGAGGACACTCCTACCAGAATTCCATCCCCATGGGGATGTGGGCCTCCTGCTCTGAGGTCCCAATGGCTGGGTTGCTCAGTTTCATGACATGGGCCCTCTTTTGTGAGTTCACTGTGGCCTGGATCCCATAGCCTCGGTGCTCTGGGTCACCTGCTGGGAGGTTCCAACCGCTGGATTCCTCACTTTTTTATTCTATGGGCCCAGTGTTGTGAGGCTACTCCTGCCTGCCTCACTCCGAGGTCCTTGGTGATGTGGGTCCTCTGGTTTGAGGACACATGTGCTGAGTACCTCAGCTTTCGATGATGTGGCCCCACTGATGTGAAGACACTCCTGCCTGGTTCCCATCCCCTTGGTGATGTGGGCCCTCTGGTGAGAGTCTGATGTTGGCTGGGTTTCTCACCCTTCTGTGAGGTGGGACCTCTGCTGTGAGGTAACTCCTGCATGGCATGCTCACGTTGCCTTGGCAATGTGAGCCCTCAGGTGGCAGTTGGAGCCTGCTGGGAATCTCCTCCCCTCAGTTATGAGAGCTCTGCATAAAACACATATGCCCGTTTTTGCCAAGTGCATTATTTTCCAAGTTCTGTCCCTTTTCCTAAGCTTTAAGAGCTACTCCCGTGTACGTTCTGAAATCAGTTTCCAGCAATTCTGCCCCGCATTCAAGTCCTCTTCGCAGCCTTACTTCAGTATAATTTTGGATGATAGCTGTCATTTATAACTCCGCAGGTTTCTGAATTACAGTGCCCCTGAGCTCCTTTCTTCAACTCGCTTTCTTGTGAGCTGGCCGCAACACCGCAGGATCTCCTCAGGCCCTAATCTAGTTCCAGCATGGCAGGCGGAGCCTTTGGTTCATTTATCTTCCTGGTGGGAAATGAGAGTTAAATTTACCCGTCCAGACACCTAAGGATAGTCTCCCTTTGCTTCTCCTTATTCCTGTTCATCTTCCGAAGAAATTGCAAACTGGGTCAAACAGGAGGTTAAAGGCACTGACTCTCCAAGTGGGGAGAGTGTTAGTAATCGTCTGGAATGCTGCACCCGAGTACCAGGGGACGAAAACTGAGACACATTTGAACACGTTTCCCGATCACACGGTAGATCATACTCTGGGTTCCACATGCATGTTTTAGCTGAAGGAAGAATCCCTTAAACATGGAGAGTTGAGACCCATGGAATGGGTACCATGCAATATGACTTCAAAGGGTCTGCATTTGCTCAGCGAACCTCACCAATCCTATCACTGCTGCGTTTATGCCGCTGTACAGACGCTTGATTCTCTTTCGGAGACATATAAATCCAAAGGTTTTAAGATTCTTACTAGTCAGGTATATTCTTAGGCGTTTAATATGGGGTGTTGAGTCCACTTCGTTGAGCAAGGAGTAGCTCTTGTCTATTACATATTTGGCTTATGGAACGGTATCTGTGCTAATTTCAATCTCTGGTTTCATGCAGCACCCCAACTCACCTTTCCCCTTAAGCAAGCATAAGTTGGTTTTCTACATTTGAGACCCTGTTCTATTTTGTAATTCAGTTCCTGTGTAGCTAAGTTTACATTCTGTGTAGTAGTGATATCTTATGATGTTTCTTTTTCTGTGTGACTTATTTCACTTAGAAAAATCGTACCTGAATCCACTCATTATGCTGCTACGGGCCTGATGACATAGATTTCATTGCTGAGTGATATTGCATTGAACGTAAGTACCACAACTTCTTTATCCATTTTTCGCTTTCTGTGATATTGAACTTGTACCGTGAACGAGGTTCTTGTAAACAGAGCCGTCTCATCTTTGGGGTGGCTGTGTCTTTTTGATTTTAATTTCCCTAAGCTATAGAACCATAAGTGGAAGTGCCCTAGGCTCTGTTGCTTTGTTTTTTGGATGTTTCAGGAAACACCATACACTTCTCCAGATTGGCTGCTGGCAATTTACATCCCGCCTATCAGCATAACAAGGCTCCCAGTTCTCCTTGGCCTGTCCTGCCTTTCTGGATTTTACACTTTTTTCAGATGACCCTTTTGACCGGGGGGCAGTGAGACTTCTTTGTAGTGCAGATTTCCTTTGCAAGCTTGCTTGGTTGGCCAAAAAGGGCGTATGCGTTTTTTCCTGAATATATTCAGGAAAAAACGCATACGCCCTTTTTGGCCAAGTGCCTCATTGTGGACGTTCTGCCTCTTTTCCTATGCTTTACATGCAATTCCAGTCTACCTCCTGAAATCAGTTTCCTGCAATTCTGCCCCGCATTCAACTCCTCTTGGCAGCCTTACTTCAATATATTTTTGGAAGGTAGCTGTCATTTATAACTCTGCAGGTTTGTGAATTAGAGTGCCCCTGAGCTCCTTTCTTAAACTCGCTTTCTTGTGAGCTGGCCGCAAAACCGCAGGACTGCTTCAGGCCCTAGTTTTGTTCTGGCATGGCATGCTGAGCCTTTGGTTAATTCCTCTTCTTGGTGGGAAATGAGAGTTAAATTTGCCCGTCCAGACACCTCCACCTAGTCTCTCATTGGTTCTCCCTATTCCTGTTCATTTTCCACAGAAATTGCAAACTGGGCCAAACAGGAGGTTAAAGGCACTGACTCTCCAAGTGGGGAGAGTGTTAGTAAAGCGTCTGGAATGTTGCACCCGAGTACCAGGGGACGACAACTGAGACACATTTGAACACGTTTCGCGATCACACGGTGGATCGTACTCTGGGTTCCACATGCATGTTTTAGCTGAAGGAAGAATCCCTTAAACATGGAGAGTTGAGACCCATGGAATGGGTACCATGCAATATGACTTCAAAGGGTCTGCATTTGCTCAGCGAACCTCACAAATCCTATCACTGCTGCGTTTATGCCGCTGTACAGACGCTTGATTCTCTTTCGGAGACATATAAATCCAAAGGTTTTAAGATTCTTACTAGTCAGGTATATTCTTAGGCGTTTAATATGGGGTGTTGAGTCCACTTCGTTGAGCAAGGAGTAGCTCTTGTCTATTACATATTTGGCTTATGGAACGGTATCTGTGCTAATTTCAATCTCTGGTTTCATGCAGCACCCCAACTCACCTTTCCCCTTAAGCAAGCATAAGTTGGTTTTCTACATTTGAGACCCTGTTCTATTTTGTAATTCAGTTCCTGTGTAGCTAAGTTTACATTCTGTGTAGTAGTGATATCTTATGATGTTTCTTTTTCTGTGTGACTTATTTCACTTAGAAAAATCGTACCTGAATCCACTCATTATGCTGCTACGGGCCTGATGACATAGATTTCATTGCTGAGTGATATTGCATTGAACGTAAGTACCACAACTTCTTTATCCATTTTTCACTTTCTGTGATATTGAACTTGTACCGTGAACGAGGTTCTTGTAAACAGAGCCGTCTCATCTTTGGGGTGGCTGTGTCTTTTTGATTTTAATTTCCCTAAGCTATAGAACCATAAGTGGAAGTGCCCTAGGCTCTGTTGCTTTGTTTTTTGGATGTTTCAGGAAACACCATACACTTCTCCAGATTGGCTGCTGGCAATTTACATCCCGCCTATCAGCATAACAAGGCTCCCAGTTCTCCTTGGCCTGTCCTGCCTTTCTGGATTTTACACTTTTTTCAGATGACCCTTTTGACCGGGCGGCAGTGAGACTTCATTGTAGTGCAGATTTCCTTTGCAAGCTTGCTTGGTTGGCCAAAAAGGGCGTATGCGTTTTTTCGTGAATATATTCAGGAAAAAACGCATACACCCTTTTTGGCCAAGTGCATCATTGTGGACGTTCTGCCTCTTTTCCTATGCTTTACATGCAATTCCAGTCTACCTCCTGAAATCAGTTTCCTGCAATTCTGCCCCGCATTCAACTCCTCTTGGCAGCCTTACTTCAATATATTTTTGGAAGGTAGCTGTCATTTATAACTCTGCAGGTTTGTGAATTAGAGTGCCCCTGAGCTCCTTTCTTAAACTCGCTTTCTTGTGAGCTGGCCGCAAAACCGCAGGACTGCTTCAGGCCCTAGTTTTGTTCTGGCATGGCATGCTGAGCCTTTGGTTAATTCCTCTTCTTGGTGGGAAATGAGAGTTAAATTTGCCCGTCCAGACACCTCCAGCTACTTTCTCATTGGTTCTCCCTATTCCTGTTCATTTTCCACAGAAATTGCAAACTGGGCCAAACAGGAGGTTAAAGGCACTGACTCTCCAAGTGGGGAGAGTGTTAGTAAAGCGTCTGGAATGTTGCACCCGAGTACCAGGGGACGACAACTGAGACACATTTGAACACGTTTCGCGATCACACGGTGGATCGTACTCTGGGTTCCACATGCATGTTTTAGCTGAAGGAAGAATCCCTTAAACATGGAGAGTTGAGACCCATGGAATGGGTACCATGCAATATGACTTCAAAGGGTCTGCATTTGCTCACCGAATCTCACCAATCCTATCACTGCTGCATTTATGCCGCTGTACACACGCTTGATTCTCTTTCGGAGACATATGAATCCATAGGTTTTAAGATTCTTACTAGTCAGGTATATTCTTAGGTGTTTAATATGGGGTGTTGAGTCCACTTCGTTGAGCAAGGAGTAGCTCTTGTCTATTACATATTTGGCTTATGGAACGGTATCTGTGCTAATTTCAATCTCTGGTTTTATGCAGCACCCCAACTTACCTTTCCCCTTAAGCAAGCATAAGTTGGTTTTCTACATTTGAGACCCTGTTCTGTTTTGTAATTCAGTTCCTGTGTAGCCAAGTTTACATTCCGTGTAGTAGTGATATCTTATGATGTTTCTTTTTCTGTGTGACTTATTTCACTTAGAATCATCGTACCTGAATCTAATCATTATGCTTCTACGGGCCTGATGACATAGATTTCATTGCTGAGTGATATTGCATTGTACATAAGTACCACAACTTCTTTATCCATTTTTCGCTTTCTGTGATATTGAACTTGTTCCGTAAACGATGTTCTTGTAAACAGAGCCGTCCCAAACTTTGGGGTGGCTGTGTCTTTTTGATTTTAATTTCCCTAAGCTATAGGACCATAAGTGGAAGTGCCCTAGGCTCTGTTGCTTTGTTTTCTAGATGTTTCAGGAAACACCATACACTTCTCCAGAGTGGCTGCTGGCAATTTACATCCCGCCCATCAGCATAACAAGGCTCCCAGTTCTCCATGGCCTGTCCTGACTTTCTGGATTTTACACTTTTTTCAGATGGCCCTTTTGACCAGGGGGCAGTGAGACTTCATTGTAGTGCAGATTTCCTTTGCAAGCTTGCTTGGTTGGCCAAAATGTGCGTATGCGTTTTTTCCTGAATATATTCAGGAAAAAAGGCATACGCCCTTTTTGGTCAAGTGCAACATTGTGGACGTTCTGCCTCTTTTCCTATGCTTTACATGCAATTCCAGTCTACCTCCTGAAATCGGTTTCCTGCAATTCTGCCCCGCTTTCAAGTCCTCTTGGCAGCCTTCCTTCAATATATTTTTGGACGATAGCTGTCATTTATAACTCTGCAGGTTTGTGTATTACAGTGCCTCTGAGCTCCTTTCTTCAACTCGCTTTCTTGTGAGCTGGCCGCAACACCACAGGATTGCTTCAGGCCCTAGTGTGGTTCCGGCATGGCACGCTGAGCCTTTGGTTAATTCCTCTACCTGGTGGGAAATGAGAGTTCAATTTGCCCGTCCAGACACCTCCAGCTAGTCTCTCATTGGTTCTCCCTATTCCTGTTCATTTTCCGCAGAAATTGCAAACTGGGCCAAACAGGAGGTTAAAGGCACTGACTCTCCAAGTGGGGAGAGTGTTAGTAAATCGTCTGGAATGTTGCACCCGAGTACCAGGGGACGAAAACTGAGACACATTTGAACACGTTTTCCGATCACACGGTGGATCATACTCTGGGTTCCACATGCATGTTTTAGCTGAAGGAAGAATCCCTTAAACCTGGAGAGTTGAGACCCATGGAATGGGTACCATGCAATATGACTTCAAAGGGTCTGCATTTGCTCACCGAACCTCACCAATCCTATCAATGCTGCGCTTATGCCTCTGTACACACGCTTGATTCTCTTTCGGAGACATATAAATCCATAGGTTTTAAGATTCTTACTAGTCAGGTATATTATTAGGCGTTTGATATGGGGTGTTGCGTCCTCTTCGTTGAGCAAGGAGTAGCTCTTGTCTATTACATATTTGGCTTATGGAACGGTATCTGTGCTAATTTCAATCTCTGGTTTTATGCAACACCCCAACTCACCTTTCTCCTTAAGCAAGCATAAGTTGGTTTTCTACATTAGAGACCCTGTTCTGATTTGTAATTCAGTTCCTGTGTAACCAAGTTTACATTCCGTGTAGTAGTGATATCTTATGATGTTTCTTTTTCTGTGTAACTTATTTCACATAGAATCATCGTACCTGAATCCACTCATTATGCTGCTATGGACCTGATGACATAGATTTCATTGCTGAGTGATATTGCATTGTACGTAAGTACCACAACTTCTTTATCCATTTTTCGCTTTCTGCGATATTGAACTTGTACCGTAAACGAGGTTGTTGTAAACAGAGCTGTCCCAAACTTTGGGGTGGCTGTGTCTTTTTGATTTTAATTTCCCTAAGCTATAGGACCATAAGTGGAAGTGCCCTAGGCTCTGTTGCTTTGTTTTCTAGATGTTTCAGGAAACACCATACACTTCTCCAGAGTGGCTGTTGTCAATTTACATCCCGCCCATCAGCATAACAAGGCTCCCAGTTCTCCATGGACTGTCCTGCCTTTCTGGATTTTACACTTTTTTCAGATTGCCATTTTGACAGGGGGGCAGTGAGACTTCATTGTAGTGCAGATTTCTTTGCAAGCTTGCTTGGTTGGCCAAAAAGGGCGTATGCGTTTTTTCCTGAATATATTCAGGAAAAAACGCATACGCCCTTTTTGACCAAGTGCATCATTGTGGACGTTTTGCCTCTTTTCCTATGCTTTACATGCAATTCCAGTCTACCTCCTGAAATCGGTTTCCTGCAATTCTGCCCCGCTTTCAAGTCCTCTTGGCAGCCTTCCTTCAATATATTTTTGGACGATAGCTGTCATTTATAACTCTGCAGGTTAGTGTATTACAGTGCCTCTGAGCTCCTTTCTTCAATTCGCTTTCTTGTGAGCTGGCCGCAACACCGCAGGATTGCTTCAGGCCCTAGTGTGGTTCCGGCATGGCACACTGAGCCTTTGGTTAATTCCTCTTCCTGGTGGGAAATGAGAGTTCAATTTGCCCGTCCAGACACCTCCAGCTAGTCTCTCATTGGTTCTCCCTATTCCTGTTCATTTTCCGCAGAAATTGCAAACTGGGCCAAACAGGAGGTTAAAGGCACTGACTCTCCAAGTGGGGAGAGTGTTAGTAAAGCGTCTGGAATGTTGCACCCGAGTACCAGGGGACGAAAACTGAGACACATTTGAACACGTTTCCCGTTCACACGGTGGATCATACTCTGGGTTCCACATGCATGTTTTAGCTGAAGGAAGAATCCCTTAAACCTGGAGAGTTGAGACCCATGGAATGGGTACCATGTAATATGACTTCAAAGGGTCTGCATTTGCTCACTGATCCTCACCAATCCTATCACTGCTGTGCTTATGCCGCTGTACACACGCTTGATTCTCTTTCGGAGACATATAAATCCATAGGTTTTAAGATTCTTACTAGTCAAGTATATTCTTAGGCGTTTGATATGGGGTGTTGTGTCCTCTTCGTTGAGCAAGGAGTAGCTCTTGTCTATTACATATTTGTCTTATCGAACGGTATCTGTGCTAATTTCAATCTCTGGTTTTATGCAGCACCCCAACTCACCTTTGCCCTTAAGCAAGCATAAGTTGGTTTTCTACATTAGAGACCCTGTTCTGTTTTGTAATTCAGTTCCTGTATAGCCAAGTTTACATTCCGTGTAGTAGTGATATCTTATGCTGTTTCTTTTTCTGTGTGACTTATTTCACATAGAATCATCGTACCTGAATCCACTGATTATGCTGCTACGGGCCTGATGACATAGATTTCATTGCTGAGTGATATTGCATTGTACGTAAGTACCACAACTTCTTTATCCATTTTTCGCTTTCTGTGATATTGAACTTGTACAGTAAACGAGGTTCTTGTAAACAGAGCCGTCCCAAACTTTGGGGTGGCTGTGTCTTTTTGATTTTAATTTCCCTAAGCTATAGGACCATAAGTGGAAGTGCCCTAGGCTCTGTTGCTTTGTTTTCTAGATGTTTCAGGAAACACCATACACTTCTCCAGAGTGGCTGTTGGCAATTTACATCCCGCCCTTCAGCATAACAAGGCTCCTAGTTCTCCATGGCCTGTCCTGCCTTTCTGGATTTTACACTTTTTTCAGATGCCCCTTTTGACCGGGGGGCAGTGAGACTTCGTTGTAGTGCAGATTTCCTTTGCAAGCTTGCTTGGTTGGCCAAAAAGGGCGTATGCGTTTATTCCTGAATATATTCAGGAAAAAACGCATACGCCCTTTTTGGCCAAGTGCATCATTGTGGACGTTCTGCCTCTTTTCCTATGCTTTACATGCAATTCCAGTCTACCTCCTGAAATCGGTTTCCTGCAATTCTGCCCCACTTTCAAGTCCTCTTGGCAGCCTTCCTGCAATATATTTTTGGACGATAGCTGTCATTTATAACTCTGCAGGTTTGTGAATGACAGTGCCCCTGAGCTCCTTTCTTCAACTCGCTTTCTTGTGAGCTGGCCGCAACACCGCAGGATTGCTTCAGGCCCTAGTGTGGTTCCGGCATGGCACACTGAGCCTTTGCTTAATTCCTCTTCCTGGTGGGAAATGAGAGTTCAATTTGCCCGTCCAGACACCTCCAGCTAGTCTCTCATTGGTTCTCCCTATTCCTGCTCATTTTCCGCAGAAATTGCAAACTGGGCCAAACAGGAGGTTAAAGGCACTGACTCTCCAAGTGGGGAGAGTGTTAGTAAAGCGTCTGGAATGTTGCACCCGAGTACCAGGGGACGAAAACTGAGACACATTTGAACACGTTTCCCTATCACACGGTGGATCATACTCTGGGTTCCACATGCATGTTTTAGCTGAAGGAAGAATCCCTTAAACCTGGAGAGTTGAGACCCATGGAATGGGTACCATGCAAAATGACTTCAAAGGGTATGCATTTGCTCACCGAACCTCACCAATCCTATCAATGCTGTGCTTATGCCGCTGTACACACGCTTGATTCTCTTTCGGAGACATATAAATCCATAGGTTTTAAGATTTTTACTAGTCAGGTATATTCTTAGGCGTTTGATATGGGGTGTTGTGTCCTCTTCGTTGAGCAAGGAGTAGCTCTTGTCTATTACATATTTGGCTTATGGAACGGTATCTGTGCTAATTTCAATCTCTTGTTGTATGTAGCACCCCAACTCACCTTTCCCCTTAAGCAAGCATAAGTTGGTTTTCTACATTTGACACCCTGTTCTGTTTTGTAATTCAGTTCCTGTGTAGCCAAGTTTACATTCCGTGTAGTAGTGATAACTTATGATGTTTCTTTTTCTCTGTGACTCATTTCACTTAGAATCATCGTACCTGAATCCACTCATTATGCTGCTACGGGCCTGATGACATAGATTTCATTACTGAGTGATATTGCATTGTACGTAAGTACCACAACTTCTTTATCCATTTTTCGCTTTCTGTGATATTGAACTTGTACCGTAAACGAGGTTCTTGTAAACAGAGCCGTCCCAAACTTTGGGGTGGCTGTGTCTTTTTGATTTTACTTTCCCAAAGCTAAAGGACCATAAGTGGAAATACCCTAGGCTCTGTTGCTTTGTTTTTTGGATGTTTCAGGAAACACCATACACTTCTCCAGAGTGGCTGCTGGCAATTTACATCCCGCCCATCAGCATAAGAAGGCTCCTAGTTCTCCTTGGCCTGTCCTGCCTTTCTGGATTTTACACATTTTTCAGATGGCCCTTTTGACCGGGGGACAGTGAGACTTCATTGTAGTGCAGATTTCCTTTGCAAGCTTGCTTGGTTGGCCAAAAAGGGCGTATGCGTTTTTACCTGGAAAAAAAGCATACGCCCTTTTTGGCCAAGTGCATAATTGTGGACGTTCTGCCTCTTTTCCTATGCTTTACATGCAATTCCAGTCTACCTCCTGAAATCGGTTTCCTGCAATTCTGCCCTGCTTTCAATTCCTCTTGGCTGCCTTACTTCAATATATTTTTGGAAGATAGCTGTCATTTATAACTCTGCAGGTTTGTGAATTACAGTGCCCCTGAGCTCCTTTCTTCAACTTGCTTTCTTGTGAGCTGGCCGCAACACCGCAGGATTGCTTCAGGCCCTAGTTTGGTTCCGGCACAGCATTTTGAGCCTTTGGTTAATTCCTCTTCCTGGTGGGAAATGAGAGTTAAATTTGCCCGTCCAGACACCTCCACCTAGTCTCTCATTGGTTCTCCCTATTCCTGTTCATTTTCCACAGAAATTGCAAACTGGGCCAAACAGGAGGTTAAAGGCACCGACTCTCCAAGTGGGGAGAGTGTTAGTAAAGCGTCTGGAAATTTGCACCCGAGTACCAGGGGACGAAAACTGAGACACATTTGAACACGTTTCCCGATGACACCGTGGATCATACTCTGGGTTCCACATGCATGTTTTAGCTGAAGGAAGAATCCCTTAAACATGGAGAGTTGAGACTCATGGAATGGGTACCATGCAGTATGACTTCAAAGGGTCTGCATTTGCTCACCGAACCTCACCAGTCCTATCACTGCTGCGTTTATGCCGCTGTACACACGCTTGATTCTCTTTCGGAGACATATAAATCCATAGGTTTTAAGATTCTTACTAGTCAGGTATATTCTTAAGCGTTTAATATGGGGTGTTGAGTCCACTTCGTTGAGCAAGGAGTAGCTCTTGTCTATTACATATTTGGCTTATGGAACGGTATCTGTGCTAATTTCAATCTCTGGTTTTATGCAGCACCCCAACTCACCTTTCCCCTTAAGCAAGCATAAGTTGGTTTTCTACATTTGACACCCTGTTCTGTTTTGTAATTCAGTTCTTGTGTAGCCAAGTTTACATTCCTTGTAGTAGTGATATCTTATGATGTTTCTTTTTCTGTGTGACTTATTTCACTTAGAATCATCGTACCTGAATCCACTCATTATGCTGCTATGGGCCTGATGACATAGATTTCATTGCTGAGTGATATTGCATTGTAAGTAAGTACCACCACTTCTTTATCCATTTTTCGCTTTCTGTGATATTGAATTTGTACCGTAAACGAGGTTCTTGTAAACAGAGCCGTCCCAAACTTTGGGGTGGCTGTGTCTTTTTGATTTTAATTTCCCTAAGCTATAGGACCGTAAGTGGAAGTGCCCTAGGCTCTGTTGCTTTGTTTTTTGGATGTTTCAGGAAACACCATACACTTCTCCACAGTGGCTGCTGGCAATTTACATCACGCCCATCAGCATAACTAGGCTCCCAGTTCTCCATGGCCTGTCCTGCCTTTCTGGATTTTACAGTTTTTTCAGATGGCCCTTTTGACCGGGGAGCAGTGAGACTTTATTGTAGTGCACATTTCCTTTGCAAGCTTGCTTGGTTGGCCAAAAAGGGCGTATGCGTTTTTTCCTGAATATATTCAGGAAAAAACGCATACGCACTTTTTGGCCAAGTGCATCATTGTGGACGTTCTGCCTCTTTTCCTATGCTTTACATGCAATTCCAGTCTACCTCCTGAAATCGGTTTCCTGCAATTCTGCACCGCTTTCAACTCCTCTTGGCAGCCTTACTTCAATATATTTTTGGAAGATAGCTGTCATTTATAACTCTGCAGGTTTGTGAATTACAGTGCCCCTGAGCTCCTTTCTTCAACTCGCTTTCTTGTGAGCTGGCCGCAACACCGCAGGATTGCTTCAGGCCCTAGTTTGGTTCCGGCATGGCACGCTGAACCTTTGGTTAATTCCTCTTCCTGGTGGGAAATGATAGTTAAATTTGCCCGTCCAGACACCTCCACCTAGTCTCTCATTGGTTCTCCCTATTCCTGTTCATTTTCCACAGAAATTGCAAACTGGGCCAAACGGGAGGTTAAAGGCACCGACTCTCCAAGTGGGGAGAGTGTTAGTAAAGCGTCTGGAATGTTGCACCCGAGTACCAGGGGACGAAAACTGAGACACATTTGAACACGTTTTCCGATCACACGGTGGATCATACTCTGGGTTCCACATGCATGTTTTAGCTGAAGGAAGAATCCCTTAAACATGGAGAGTTGAGACCCATGGATGGGTACCATGCAATATGACTTCAAAGGGTCTGCATTTGCTCACCGAACCTCACCAATACTATTACTGCTGCGTTTATGCCACTGTACACACGCTTGATTCTCTTTCGGAGACATATAAATCCATAGGTTTTAAGATTCTTACTAGTCAGGTATATTGTTAGGCGTTTAATATGTGGTGTTGAATCCACTTCGTTGAGCAAGGAGTAGCTCTTGTCTATTACATATTTGGCTTATGGAACGGTATCTGTGCTAATTTCAATCTCTTGTTGTATGCAGCACCCCAACTCACCTTTCCCCTTAAGCAAGCATAAGTTGGTTTTCTACATTTGACACCCTGTTCTGTTTTGTAATTCAGTTCCTGTGTAGCCAAGTTTACATTCCGTGTAGTAGTGATATCTTATGATGTTTCTTTTTCTGTGTGACTTATTTCACTTAGAATCATCGTACCTGAATCCACTCATTATGCTGCTATGGGCCTGATGACATAGATTTCATTGCTGAGTGATATTGCATTGTACGTAAGTACCACAACTTCTTTATCCATTTTTCGCTTTCTGTGATATTGAACTTGTACCGTAAACGAGGTTCTTGTAAACAGAGCCGTCCCAAACTTTGGTGTGGCTGTGTCTTTTTGATTTTAATTTCCCTAAGCTATAGGACCATAAGTGGAAGTGCCCTAGGCTCTGTTGCTTTGTTTTTTGGATGTTTCAGGAAACACCATACACTTCTCCAGAGTGGCTGCTGGCAATTTACATCCCGCCCATCAGCATAACAAGGCTCCCAGTTCTCCATGGCCTGTCCTGCCTTTCTGGATTTTACACATTTTTCAGATGGCCCTTTTGACCAGGGGGCAGTGAGACTTCATTGTAGTGCAGATTTCCTTTGCAAACTTGCTTGGTTGGCCAAAAAGGGCGTATGCGTTTTTTCCTGAATATATTCAGGAAAAAACGCATATGCGCTTTTTGGCCAAGTGCATCATTGTGGACGTTCTGCCTCTTTTCCTATGCTTTACATGCAATTCCAGTCTACCTCCTGAAATCGGTTCCCTGCAATTCTGCCCCGCATTCAACTCCTCTTGGCAGCCTTACTTCAATATATTTTTGGAAGATGGCTGTCATTTGTAACTCTGCAGGTTTGTGAATTACAGTGCCCCTGAGCTCCTTTCTTCAACTCGCTTTCTTGTGAGCTGGCCGCAACACCGCAGGATTGCTTCAGGCCCTAGTTTGGTTCTGGCCCGGCATGCTGAGCCTTTGGTTAATTCCTCTTCCTGGTGGGAAATGAGAGTTAAATTTGCCCGTCCAGACACCTCCACCTAGTCTCTCATTGGTTCTCCCTATTCCTGTTCATTTTCCACAGAAATTGCAAACTGGGCCAAACGGGAGGTTAAAGGCACCGACTCTCCAAGTGGGGAGAGTGTTAGTAAAGCGTCTGGAATGTTGCACCCGAGTACCAGGGGACGAAAACTGAGACACATTTGAACACGTTTTCCGATCACACGGTGGATCATACTCTGGGTTCCACATGCATGTTTTAGCTGAAGGAAGAATCCCTTAAACATGGAGAGTTGAGACCCATGGATGGGTACCATGCAATATGACTTCAAAGGGTCTGCATTTGCTCACCGAACCTCACCAATACTATTACTGCTGCGTTTATGCCACTGTACACACGCTTGATTCTCTTTCGGAGACATATAAATCCATAGGTTTTAAGATTCTTACTAGTCAGGTATATTCTTAGGCGTTTAATATGGGGTGTTGAGTCCACTTCGTTGAGCAAGGAGTAGCTCTTGTCTATTACATATTTGGCTTATGGAACGGTATCTGTGCTAATTTGAATCTCTGGTTTTATGCAGCACCCCAACTCACCTTTCCCCTTAAGCAAGCATAAGTTGGTTTTCTACATTTGACACCCTGTTCAGTTTTGTAATTCAGTTTTTGTGTAGCCAAGTTTACATTCCTTGTAGTAGTGATATCTTATGATGTTTCTTTTTCTGTGTGACTTATTTCACTTAGAATCATCGTACCTGAATCCACTCATTATGCTGCTACGGGCCTGATGACATAGATTTCATTGCTGAGTGATATTGCATTGTACGTAAGTACCACAATTTCTTTATCCATTTTTCGCTTTCTGTGATATTGAACTTGTACCGTAAACGAGGTTCTTGTAAACAGAGCCGTCCCAAACTTTGGTGTGGCTGTGTCTTTTTGATTTTAATTTCCCTAAGCTATAGGACCATAAGTGGAAGTGCCCTAGGCTCTGTTGCTTTGTTTTTTGGATGTTTCAGGAAACACCATACACTTCTCCACAGTGGCTGCTGGCAATTTACATCACGCCCTTCAGCATAACTAGGCTCCCAGTTCTCCATGGCCTTTCCTGCCTTTCTGGATTTTACACTTTTTTCAGATGGCCCTTTTGACCGGGGGGCAGTGAGACTTCATTGTAGTGCAGATTTCCTTTGCAAGCTTGCTTGGTTGGCCAAAAAGGGCGTATGCATTTTTTCCTGAATATATTCAGGAAAAAACGCATACGCCCTTTTTGGCCAAGTGCATCATTGTGGACGTTCTGCCTCTTTTCCTATGCTTTACATGCAATTCCAGTCTACCTCCTGAAATCGGTTTCCTGCAATTCTGCCCCGCTTTCAACTCCGCTTGGCAGCCTTACTTCAATATATTTTTGGAAGATAGCTGTCATTTATAACTCTGCAGGTTTGTGAATTACAGTGCCCCTGAGCTCCTTTCTTCAACTCGCTTTCTTGTGAGCTGGCCGCAACACCGCAGGATTGCTTCAGGCCCTAGTTTGGTTCCGGCATGGCATGTTGAGCCTTTGGTTAATTCCTCTTCCTGGTGGGAAATGAGAGTTAAGTTTGCCCGTCCAGACACCTCCACCAAGTCTCTCATTGGTTCTCCCTATTCCTGTTTATTTTCCACAGAAATTGCAAACTGGGTCAAACAGGAGGTTAAAGGCACCGACTCTCCAAGTGGGGAGAGTGTTAGTAAAGCGTCTGGAATGTTGCACCCGAGTACCAGGGGATGAAAACTGAGACACATTTGAACACGTTTTCCGATCACACGGTGGATCATACTCTGGGTTCCACATGCATGTTTTAGCTGAAGGAAGAATCCCTTAAACATAGAGAGTTGAGACCCATGGATGGGTACCATGCAATATGACTTCAAAGGGTCTGCATTTGCTCACCGAACCTCACCAATACTATTACTGTTGCGTTTATGCCACTGTACACACGCTTGATTCTCTTTCGGAGACATATAAATCCGTAGGTTTTAAGATTCTTACTAGTCAGGTATATTCTTAGGCGTTTAATATGGGGTGTTGTGTCCACTTTGTTGAGCAAGGAGTAGCTCTTGTCTATTACATATTTGGCTTATGGAACGGTATCTGTGCTAATTTCAATCTCTGGTTTTATGCAGCACCCCAACTCACCTTTCCCCTTAAGCAAGCATAAGTTGGTTTTCTACATTTGACACCCTGTTCTGTTTTGTAATTCAGTTCTTGTGTAGCCAAGTTTACATTCCGTGTAGTAGTGATATCTTATGATGTTTCTTTTTCTGTGTGACTTATTTCACTTAGAATCATCGTACCTGAATCCACTCATTATGCTGCTACGGGCCTGATGACATAGATTTCATTGCTGAGTGATATTGCATTGTACGTAAGTACCACAACTTCTTTATCCATTTTTCGCTTTCTGTGATATTGAACTTGTACCGTAAACGAGGTTCTTGTAAACAGAGCCGTCCCAAACTTTGGGGTGGCTGTGTCTTTTTGATTTTAATTTCCCTAAGCTATAGGACCATAAGTGGAAGTGCCCTAGGCTCTGTTGCTTTGTTTTTTGGATGTTTCAGGAAACACCATACACTTCTCCACAGTGGCTGCTGACAATTTACATCACGCCCATCAGCATAACTAGGCTCCCAGTTTTCCATGGCCTGTCCTGCCTTTCTGGATTTTACACTTTTTTCAGATGGCCCTTTTGACCGGGGGGCAGTGAGACTTCATTGTAGTGCAGATTTCCTTTGCAAGCTTGCTTGGTTGGCCAAAAAGGGCGTATGCGTTTTTTCCTGAATATATTCAGGAAAAAACGCATACGCCCTTTTTGGCCAAGTGCATCATTGTGGACGTTCTGCCTCTTTTCCTATGCTTTACATGCAATTCCAGTCTACCTCCTGAAATCGGTTTCCTGCAATTCTGCCCCGCTTTCAACTATTCTTGCTGCCTTACTTCAATATATTTTTGGAAGATAGCTGTCATTTATAACTCTGCAGGTTTGTGAATTACAGTGCCCCTGAGCTCCTTTCTTCAACTCGCTTTCTTGTGAGCTGGCCGCAACACCGCAGGATTGCTTCAGGCCCTAGTTTGGTTCTGGCATGGCATGTTGAGCCTTTGGTTAATTCCTCTTCCTGGTGGGAAATGAGAGTTAAATTTGCCCGTCCAGACACCTCCACCTAGTCTCTCATTGGTTCTCCCTATTCCTGTTCATTTTCCACAGAAATTGCAAACTGGGCCAAACAGGAGGTTAAAGGCACCGACTCTCCAAGTGGGGAGAGTGTTAGTAAAGCGTCTGGAATGATGCACCCGAGTACCAGGGGACGAAAAGTGAGACACATTTGAACACGTTTTCCGATCACACGGTGGATCATACTCTGGGTTCCACATGCATGTTTTAGCTGAAGGAAGAATCCCTTAAACATGGAGAGTTGAGACCCATGGATGAGTACCATGCAATATGATTTCAAAGGGTCTGCATTTGCTCACCGAACCTCACCAATACTATTACTGCTGCGTTTATGCCACTGTACACACGCTTGATTCTCTTTCGGAGACATATAAATCCATAGGTTTTAAGATTCTTACTAGTCAGGTATATTCTTAGGCGTTTAATATGGGGTGTTGAGTCCACTTCGTTGAGCAAGGAGTAGCTCTTGTCTATTACATATTTGGCTTATGGAACGGTATCTGTGCTAATTTCAATCTCTTGTTGTATGAAGCACCCCAACTCACCTTTCCCCTTAAGCAAGCATAAGTTGGTTTTCTACATTTGACACCCTGTTCTGCTTTGTAATTCAGTTCCTGTGTAGCCAAGTTTACATTCCGTGTAGTAGTGATATCTTATGATGTTTCTTTTTCTGTGTGACTTATTTCACTTAGAATCATCGTACCTGAATCCACTCATTATGCTGCTATGGGCCTGATGACATAGATTTCATTGCTGAGTGATATTGCATTGTACGTAAGTACCAAAACTTCTTTATCCATTTTTCGCTTTCTGTGATATTCAACTTGTACCGTAAACGAGGTTCTTGTAAACAGAGCCGTCCCAAATTTTGGGGTGGCTGTGTCTTTTTGATTTTAATTTCCCTAAGCTATAGGACCATAAGTGGAAGTGCCCTAGGCTCTGTTGCTTTGTTTTTTGGATGTTTCAGGAAACACCATACACTTCTCCAGAGTGGCTGCTGGCAATTTACATCCCGCCCATCAGCATAACAAGGCTCCCAGTTCTCCATGGCCTGTCCTGCCTTTCTGGATTTTACACTTTTTTCAGATGGCCCTTTTGACCGGGGGGCAGTGAGACTTCATTGTAGTGCAGATTTCCATTGCAAGCTTGGTTGGTTGGCCAAAAAGGGCGTATGCGTTTTTTCCTGAATATATTCAGGAAAAAACGCATACGCCCTTTTTGACCAAGTGCATCATTGTGGATGTTCTGCCTCTTTTCCTATGCTTTACTTGCAATTCCAGTCTACCTCCTGAAATCGGTGTCCTGCAATTCTGCACCGCTTTCAACTACTCTTGGCAGCCTTCCTTCAATATATTTTTGGAAGATAGCTGTCATTTATAACTCTGCAGGTTTGTGAATTACAGTGCCCCTGAGCTCCTTTCTTCAACTCGCTTTCTTGTGAGCTGGCCGCAACACCGCAGGATTGCTTCAGGCCCTAGTTTGGTTCCGGCACGGCATGCTGAGCCTTTGGTTAATTCCTCTTCCTGGTGGGAAATGAGAGTTAAATTTGCCCGTCCACACACCTCCACCTAGTCTCTCATTGGTTCTCCCTATTCCTGTTCATTTTCCACAGAAATTGCAAACTGGGCCAAACAGGAGGTTAAAGGCACCGACTCTCCAATTGGGGAGAGTGTTAGTAAAGCGTCTGGAATGTTGCACCCGAGTACCAGGGGACGAAAACTGAGACACATTTGAACACGTTTTCCGATCACACGGTGGATCATACTCTGGGTTCCACATGCATGTTTTAGCTGAAGGAAGAATCCCTTAAACATGGAGAGTTGAGACCCATGGAATGGGTACCATGCAATATGACTTCAAAGGGTCTGCATTTGCTCACCGAACCTCACCAATCCTATCACTGCTGCGTTTATGCCACTGTACACACGCTTGATTCTCTTTCGGAAACATATAAATCCATAGGTTTTAAGAGTCTTACTAGTCATGTATATTGTTAGGCGTTTAATATGGGGTGTTGAGTCCACTTCGTTGAGCAAGGAGTAGCTCTTGTCTATTACATATTTGGCTTATGGAACGGTATCTGTGCTAATTTCAATCTCTTGTTGTATGTAGCACCCCAACTCACCTTTCCCCATAAGCAAGCATAAGTGGGTTTTCTACATTTGACACCCTGTTCTGTTTTGTAATTCAGTTCTTGTGTAGCCAAGTTTACATTCCTTGTAGTAGTGATATCTTATGATGTTTCTTTTTCTGTGTGACTTATTTCACTTAGAATCATCGTACCTGAATCCACTCATTATGCTGCTATGGGCCTGATGACATAGATTTCATTGCTGAGTGATATTGCATTGTACGTAAGTACCACCACTTCTTTATCCATTTTTCGCTTTCTGTGATATTCAACTTGTACCGTAAACGAGGTTCTTGTAAACAGAGCCGTCCCAAACTTTGGGGTGGCTGTGTCTTTTTGATTTTAATTTCCCTAAGCTATAGGACCGTAAGTGGAAGTGCCCTAGGCTCTGTTGCTTTGTTTTTTGGATGTTTCAGGAAACACCATACACTTCTCCACAGTGGCTGCTGGCAATTTACATCACGCCCATCAGCATAACTAGGCTCCCAGTTCTCCATGGCCTGTCCTGCCTTTCTGGATTTTACAGTTTTTTCAGATGGCCCTTTTGACCGGGGAGCAGTGAGACTTTATTGTAGTGCACATTTCCTTTGCAAGCTTGCTTGGTTGGCCAAAAAGGGCGTATGCGTTTTTTCCTGAATATATTCAGGAAAAAACGCATACGCCCTTTTTGGCCAAGTGCATCATTGTGGACGTTCTGCCTCTTTTCCTATGCTTTACATGCAATTCCAGTCTACCTCCTGAAATCGGTTTCCTGCAATTCTGCCCCGCTTTCAACTCCTCTTGGCAGCCTTCCTTCAATATATTTTTGGAAGATAGCTGTCATTTATAACTCTGCAGGTTTGTGAATTACAGTGCCCCTGAGCTCCTTTCTTCAACTCGCTTTCTTGTGAGCTGGCCACAACACCGCATGATTGCTTCAGGCCCTAGTTTGGTTCCGGCATGGCACGCTGAGCCTTTGGTTAATTCCTCTTCCTGGTGGGAAATGAGAGTTAAATTTGCCTGTCCAGACACCTTCACCTAGTCTCTCATTGGTTCTCCCTATTCCTGTTCATTTTCCACAGAAATTGCAAACTGGGCCAAACGGGAGGTTAAAGGCACCGACTCTCCAAGTGGGGAGAGTGTTAGTAAAGCGTCTGGAATGTTGCACCCGAGTACCAGGGGACGAAAACTGAGACACATTTGAACACGTTTTCCGATCACACGGTGGATCATACTCTGGGTTCCACATGCATGTTTTAGCTGAAGGAAGAATCCCTTACACCTGGAGAGTTGAGACCCATGGAATGGGTACCATGCAATATGACTTCAAAGGGTCTGCATTTGCTCACCGAACCTCACCAATCCTATCACTGCTTCATTTATGCCACTGTACACACGCTTGATTCTCTTTCGGAGACATATAAACCCATAGGTTTTAAGATTCTTACTAGTCAGGTATATTCTTAGGCGTTTAATATGGGGTGTTGAGTCCACTTCGTTGAGCAAGGAGTAGCTCTTGTCTATTACATATTTGGCTTATGGAACGGTATCTGTGCTAATTTCAATCTCTGGTTTCATGCAGCACCCCAACTCACCTTTCCCCTTAAGCAAGCATAAGTTGGTTTTCTACATTTGACACCCTGTTCTGTTTTGTAATTCAGTTCTTGTGTAGCCAAGTTTACATTCCGTGTAGTAGTGATATCTTATGATGTTTCTTTTTCTGTGTGACTTATTTCACTTAGAATCATCGTACCTGAATCCACTCATTATGCTGCTACGGGCCTGATGACATAGATTTCATTGATGAGTGATATTGCCTTGTACGTAAGTACCACAACTTCTTTATCCATTTTTCGCTTTCTGTGATATTCAACTTGTACCGTAAACGAGGTTCTTTTAAACAGAGCCGTCCCAAACTTTGGGGTGGCTGTGTCTTTTTGATTTTAATTTCCCTAAGCTATAGGACCATAAGTGGAAGTGCCCTAGGCTCTGTTGCTTTGTTTTTTGGATGTTTCAGGAAACACCATACACTTCTCCACAGTGGCTGCTGACAATTTACATCACGCCCATCAGCATAACTAGGCTCCCAGTTCTCCATGGCCTGTCCTGCCTTTCTGGGTTTTACACTTTTTTCAGATGGCCCTTTTGACCGGGGGGCAGTGAGACTTCATTGTAGTGCAGATTTCCTTTGCAAGCTTGCTTGGTTGGCCAAAAAGGGCGTATGCGTTTTTTCCTGAATATATTCAGGAAAAAACGCATACGCCCTTTTTGGCCAAGTGCATCATTGTGGACGTTCTGCCTCTTTTCCTATGCTTTACATGCAATTCCAGTCTACCTCCTGAAATCGGTTTCCTGCAATTCTGCCCCGCTTTCAACTATTCTTGCTGCCTTACTTCAATATATTTTTGGAAGATAGCTGTCATTTATAACTCTGCAGGTTTGTGAATTACAGTGCCCCTGAGCTCCTTTCTTCAACTCGCTTTCTTGTGAGCTGGCCGCAACACCGCAGGATTGCTTCAGGCCCTAGTTTGGTTCTGGCATGGCATGTTGAGCCTTTGGTTAATTCCTCTTCCTGGTGGGAAATGAGAGTTAAATTTGCCCGTCCAGACACCTCCACCTAGTCTCTCATTGGTTCTCCCTATTCCTGTTCATTTTCCACAGAAATTGCAAACTGGGCCAAACAGGAGGTTAAAGGCACCGACTCTCCAAGTGGGGAGAGTGTTAGTAAAGCGTCTGGAATGTTACACCCGAGTACCAGGGGATGAAAACTGAGACACATTTGAACACGTTTTCCGATCACAGGGTGGATCATACTCTGGGTTCCACATGCATGTTTTAGCTGAAGGAAGAATCCCTTAAACATGGAGAGTTGAGACCCATGGATGTGTACCATGCAATATGATTTCAAAGGGTCTGCATTTGCTCACCGAACCTCACCAATACTATTACTGCTGCGTTTATGCCACTGTACACACGCTTGATTCTCTTTCGGAGACATATAAATCCATAGGTTTTAAGATTCTTACTAGTCAGGTATATTCTTAGGCGTTTAATATGGGGTGTTGAGTCCACTTCGTTGAGCAAGGAGTAGCTCTTGTCTATTACATATTTGGCTTATGGAACGGTATCTGTGCTAATTTCAATCTCTTGTTGTATGCAGCACCCCAACTCACCTTTCCCCTTAAGCAAGCATAAGTTGGTTTTCTACATTTGACACCCTGTTCTGTTTTGTAATTCAGTTCCTGTGTAGCCAAGTTTACATTCCGTGTAGTAGTGATATCTTATGATGTTTCTTTTTCTGTGTGACTTATTTCACTTAGAATCATCGTACCTGAATCCACTCATTATGCTTCTACGGGCCTGATGACATAGATTTCATTGCTGAGTGATATTGCATTGTACGTAAGTACCACAACTTCTTTATCCATTTTTCGCTTTCTGTGATATTCAACTTGTACCGTAAACGAGGTTCTTGTAAACAGAGCCGTCCCAAATTTTGGGGTGGCTGTGTCTTTTTGATTTTAATTTCCCTAAGCTATAGGACCATAAGTGGAAGTGCCCTAGGCTCTGTTGCTTTGTTTTTTGGATGTTTCAGGAAACACCATACACTTCTCCAGAGTGGCTGCTGGCAATTTACATCCCGCCCATCAGCATAACAAGGCTCCCAGTTCTCCATGGCCTGTCCTGCCTTTCTGGATTTTACACTTTTTTCAGATGGCCCTTTTGACCGGGGGGCAGTGAGACTTCATTGAAGTGCAGATTTCCTTTGCAAGCTTGCTTGGTTGGCCAAAAAGGGCGTATGCGTTTTTTCCTGAATATATTCAGGAAAAAACGCATACGCCCTTTTTGACCAAGTGCATCATTGTGGATGTTCTGCCTCTTTTCCTATGCTTTACTTGCAATTCCATCTACCTCCTGAAATCGGTTTCCTGCAATTCTGCACCGCTTTCAACTACTCTTGGCAGCCTTCCTTCAATATATTTTTGGAAGATAGCTGTCATTTATAACTCTGCAGGTTTGTGAATTACAGTGCCCCTGAGCTCCTTTCTTCAACTCGCTTTCTTGTGAGCTGGCCGCAACACCGCAGGATTGCTTCAGGCCCTAGTTTGGTTCCGGCACGGCATGCTGAGCCTTTGGTTAATTCCTCTTCCTGGTGGGAAATGAGAGTTAAATTTGCCCGTCCACACACCTCCACCTAGTCTCTCATTGGTTCTCCCTATTCCTGTTCATTTTCCACAGAAATTGCAAACTGGGCCAAACAGGAGGTTAAAGGCACTGACTCTCCAAGTGGGGAGAGTGTTAGTAAAGCGTCTGGAATGTTGCACCCGAGTACCAGGGAACGAAAACTGAGACACATTTGAACACGTTTTCCGATCACACGGTGGATCATACTCTGGGTTCCACATGCATGTTTTAGCTGAAGGAAGAATCCCTTAAACATGGAGAGTTGAGACCCATGGAATGGGTACCATGCAATATGACTTCAAAGGGTCTGCATTTGCTCACCGAACCTCACCAATACTATCACTGCTGCGTTTATGCCACTGTACACACGCTTGATTCTCTTTCGGAAACATATAAATCCATAGGTTTTAAGAGTCTTACTAGTCATGTATATTGTTAGGCGTTTAATATGGGGTGTTGAGTCCAGTTCGTTGAGCAAGGAGTAGCTCTTGTCTATTACATATTTGGCTTATGGAACGGTATCTGTGCTAATTTCAATCTCTTGTTGTATGTAGCACCCCAACTCACCTTTCCCCTTAAGCAAGCATAAGTGGGTTTTCTACATTTGACACCCTGTTCTGTTTTGTAATTCAGTTCCTGTGTAGCCAAGTTTACATTCCGTGTAGTAGTGATAACTTATGATGTTTCTTTTTCTGTGTGACTCATTTCACTTAGAATCATCGTACCTGAATCCACTCATTATGCTGCTACGGGCCTGATGACATAGATTTCATTGCTGAGTGATATTGCATTGTACGTAAGTACCACAACTTCTTTATCCATTTTTCGCTTTCTGTGATATTGAACTTGTACCGTAAACGAGGTTCTTGTAAACAGAGCCGTCCCAAACTTTGGGGTGGCTGTGTCTTTTTGATTTTACTTTCCCAAAGCTATAGGACCATAAGTGGAAATACCCTAGGCTCTGTTGCTTTGTTTTTTGGATGTTTCAGGAAACACCATACACTTCTCCAGAGTGGCTGCTGGCAATTTACATCCCGCCCATCAGCATAAGAAGGCTCCTAGTTCTCCTTGGCCTGTCCTGCCTTTCTGGATTTTACACTTTTTTCAGATGGCCCTTTTGACCGGGGGGCAGTGAGACTTCATTGTAGTGCAGATTTCCTTTGCAAGCTTGCTTGGTTGGCCAAAAAGGGCGTATGCGTTTTTTCCTGAATATATTCAGGAAAAAACGCATACGCCCTTTTTGGCCAAGTGCATCATTGTGGACGTTCTGCCTCTTTTCCTATGCTTTACATGCAATTCCAGTCTACCTCCTGAAATCGGTTTCCTGCAATTCTGCCCCGCTTTCAATTCCTCTTGGCTGCCTTACTTCAATATATTTTTGGAAGATAGCTGTCATTTATAACTCTGCAGGTTTGTGAATTACAGTGCCCCTGAGCTCCTTTCTTCAACTTGCTTTCTTGTGAGCTGGCCGCAACACCGCAGGATTGCTTCAGGCCCTAGTTTGGTTCCGGCACAGCATTTTGAGCCTTTGGTTAATTCCTCTTCCTGGTGGGAAATGAGAGTTAAATTTGCCCGTCCAGACACCTCCACCTAGTCTCTCATTGGTTCTCCCTATTCCTGTTCATTTTCCACAGAAATTGCAAACTGGGCCAAACAGGAGGTTAAAGGCACCGACTCTCCAAGTGGGGAGAGTGTTAGTAAAGCGTCTGGAAATTTCCACCCGAGTACCAGGGGACGAAAACTGAGACACATTTGAACACGTTTCCTGATGACACCGTGGATCATACTCTGGGTTCCACATGCATGTTTTAGCTGAAGGAAGAATCCCTTAAACATGGAGAGTTGGGACCCATGGATGGGTACCATGCAATATGACTTCAAAGGGTCTGCATTTGCTCACCGAACCTCACCAATCCTATCACTGCTGCGTTTATGCCGCTGTACACACACTTGATCCTCTTTCGGAGACATATAAATCCATAGGTTTTAAGAGTCTTACTAGTCAGGTATATTCTTAGGCGTTTAATATGGGGTGTTGAGTCCACTTCGTTGAGCAAGGAGTAGCTCTTGTCTATTACATATTTGGCTTATGGAACGGTATCTGTGCTAATTTCAATCTCTGGTTTTATGAAGCACCCCAACTCACCTTTCCACTTAAGCAAGCATAAGTTGGTTTTCTACATTTGACACCCTCTTCTGTTTTATAATTCAGTTCCTGTGTAGCCAAGTTTACATTCCGTGTAGTAGTGATATCTTATGATGTTTCTTTTTCTGTGTGACTTATTTCACTTACAATCATCGTACCTGAATCCACTCATTATGCTGCTACGGACCTGATGACATAGATTTCATTGCTGAGTGATATTGCATTGTACGTAAGTACCACAACTTCTTTATCCATTTTTCGCTTTCTGTGATATTGAACTTGTACCGTAAACGAGGTTCTTGTAAACAGAGCCGTCCCAAAATTTGGGGTGGCTGTGTCTTTTTGATTTTAATTTCCCTAAGCTATAGGACCATAAGTGGATGTGCCCTAGGCTCTGTTGCTTTGTTTTTTGGATGTTTCAGGAAACACCATACACTTCTCCAGAGTGGCTGCTGGCAATTTACATCCCGCCCATCAGCATAACAAGGCTCCCAGTTTTCCATGGCCTGTCCTGCCTTTCTGGATTTTACACTTTTTTCAGATGGCCCTTTTGACCGGGGGGCAGTGAGACTTCATTGTAGTGCAGATTTCCTTTGCAAGCTTGCTTGGTTGGCCAAAAAGTGCGTATGCGTTTTTTCCTGAATATATTCAGGAAAAAACGCATACGCCCTTTTTGGCCAAGTGCATCATTGTGGACGTTCTGCCTCTTTTCCTATGCTTTACATGCAATTCCAGTCTACCTCCTGAAATCGGTTTCCTGCAATTCTGCCCCGCTTTCAACTCCTCTTGGCAGCCTTACTTCAATATATTTTAGGAAGATAGCTGTCATTTATAACTCTGCAGGTTTGTGAATTACAGTGCCCCTGAGCTCCTTTTTTCAACTCACTTTCTTGTGAGCTGGCCGCAACATCGCAGGATTACTTCAGGCCCTAGTTTGGTTCCGGCACGGCATGCTGCGACTTTGGTTTATTCCTCTTCCTGGTGGGAAATGAGAGTTAAATTTGCCCGTCCAGACACCTCCACCTAGTCTCTCATTGGTTCTCCCTATTCCTGTTCATTTTCCACAGAAATTGCAAACTGGGCCAAACAGGAGGGTAAAGGCACTGACTCTCCAAGAGGGGGAGTGTTAGTGAAGCGTCTGGAATGTTGCACCCGAGTACCAGGGGACGAAAACTGAGACACATTTGAACACGTTTTCCGATCACAGGGTGGATCATACTCTGGCTTCCACATGCATGTTTTAGCTGAAGGAAGAATCCCTTAAACCTGGAGAGTTGAGACCCATGGAATGGGTATCATGCAATATGACTTCAAAGGGTCTGCATTTGCTCACCGAACCTCACCAATCCTATCACTGCTGCGTTTATGCCGCTGTACACACGCTTGATTCTCTTTCGGAGACATATAAATCCATAGGTTTTAAGATTCTTACTAGTCAGGTATATTCTTAGGCATTTAATATGGGGTGTTGAGTCCACTTCGTTGAGCAAGGAGTAGCTCTTGTCTATTACATATTTGGCTTATGGAACGGTATCTGTGCTAATTTCAATCTCTGGTTTTATGCAGCACCACAACTCACCCTTCCCCTTAAGCAAGCATAAGTTGGTTTTCTACATTTGACACCCTGTTCTGTTTTGTAATTCAGTTCTTGTGTAGCCAAGTTTACATTCCGTGTATTAGTGATATCTTATGATGTTTCTTTTTCTGTGTGACTAATTTCACTTAGAATCGTCGTACCTGAATCCACTCATTATGCTGCTACGAGCCTGATGACATAGATTTCATTGCTGAGTGATATTGCATTGTACGTAAGTACCACAACTTCTTTATCCATTTTTCGCTTTCTGTGATATTCAACTTGTACCGTAAACGAGGTTCTTGTAAACAGAGCCGTCCCAAACTTTGGGGTGGCTGTGTCTTTTTGATTTTAATTTCCCTAAGCTATAGGACCATAAGTGGAAGTGCCCTAGGCTCTGTTGCTTTGTTTTTTGGATGTTTCAGGAAACACCATACACTTCTCCAGAGTGGCTGCTGGCAATTTACATCCCGCCCATCAGCATAACAAGGCTCCCAGTTCTCCATGGCCTGTCCTGCCTTTCTGGGTTTTACACTTTTTTCATATGGCCCTTTTGACCGGGGGGCAGTGAGACTTCATTGTAGTGCAGATTTCCTTTGCAAGCTTGCCTGGTTGGCCAAAAAGGGCGTATGCGTTTTTTCCTGAATATATTCAGGAAAAAACGCATACGCCCTTTTTGGCCAAGTGCATCATTGTGGACGTTCTGCCTCTTTTCCTATGCTTTACATGCAATTCCAGTCTACCTCCTGAAATCGGTTTCCTGCAATTCTGCCCCGCTTTCAACTATTCTTGGCTGCCTTACTTCAATATATTTTTGGAAGATAGCTGTCATTTATAACTCTGCAGGTTTGTGAATTACAGTGCCCCTGAGCTCCTTTCTTCAACTCGCTTTCTTGTGAGCTGGCCGCAACACCGCAGGATTGCTTCAGGCCCTATTTTGGTTCCGGCATGGCATGTTGAGCCTTTGGTTAATTCCTCTTCCTGGTGGGAAATGAGAGTTAAATTTGCCCGTCCAGACACCTCCACCTAGTCTCTCATTGGTTCTCCCTATTCCTGTTCATTTTCCACAGAAATTGCAAACTGGGCCAAACAGGAGGTTAAAGGCACCGACTCTCCAAGTGGGGAGAGTGTTAGTAAAGCGTCTGGAATGTTGCACCCGAGTACCAGGGGACGAAAACTGAGACACATTTGAACACGTTTTCCGATCACACGGTGGATCATACTCTGGGTTACACATGCATGTTTTAGCTGAAGGAAGAATCCCTTAAATATGGAGAGTTGAGACCCATGGAATGGGTACCATGCAATATGATTTCAAAGGGTCTGCATTTGCTCACCGAACCTCACCAATCCTATCACTGCTGCGTTTATGCCGCTGTACACACGCTTGATCCTCTTTCGGAGACATATAAATCCATAGGTTTTAAGATTCTTACTAGTCAGGTATATTCTTAGGCGTTTAATATGGGGTGTTGAGTCCACTTCGTTGAGCAAGGAGTAGCTCTTGTCTATTACATATTTGGCTTATGGAACGGTATCTGTGCTAATTTCAATCTCTGGTTTTATGAAGCACCCCAACTCACCTTTCCACTTAAGCAAGCATAAGTTGGTTTTCTACATTTGACACCCTGTTCTGTTTTGTAATTCAGTTCCTGTGTAGCCAAGTTTACATTCCCTGTGTTAGTGATACCTTATGATGTTTCTTTTTCTGTGTGACTTATTTCACTTAGAATCATCGTACCTGAATCCACTCATTATGCTGCTACGGGCCTGATGACATAGATTTCATTGCTGAGTGATATTGCCTTGTACGTAAGTACCACAAATTCTTTATCCATTTTTCGCTTTCTGTGATATTCAACTTTTACCGTATACGAGGTTCTTGTAAACAGAGCCGTCCCAAACTTTGGGGTGGCTGTGTCTTTTTGATTTTAATTTCCCTAAGCTATAGGACCATAAGTTGAAGTGCCATAGGCTCTGTTGCTTTGTTTTTTGGATGTTTCAGGAAACACCATACACTTCTCCAGAGTGGCTGCTGGCAATTTACATCCCGCCCATCAGCATAACAAGGCTCCCAGTTCTCCATGGCCTGTCCTGCCTTTCTGGGTTTTACACTTTTTTCAGATGGCCCTTTTGACCGGGGGGCAGTGAGACTTCATTGTAGTGCAGATTTCCTTTGCAAGCTTGCTTGGTTGGCCAAAAAGGGCGTATGCGTTTTTTCCTGAATATATTCAGGAAAAAACGCATACGCCCTTTTTGGCCAAGTGCATCATTGTGGACGTTCTGCCTCTTTTCCTATGCTTTACATGCAATTCCAGTCTACCTCCTGAAATCGGTTTCCTGCAATTCTGCCCCACTTTCAATTCCTCTTGGCTGCCTTACTTCAATATATTTTTGGAAGATAGCTGTCATTTATAACTCTGCAGGTTTGTGAATTACAGTGCCCCTGAGCTCCTTTCTTCAACTTGCTTTCTTGTGAGCTGGCCGCAACACCGCAGGATTGCTTCAGGCCCTAGTTTGGTTCCGGCACAGCATTTTGAGCCTTTGGTTAATTCCTCTTCCTGGTGGGAAATGAGAGTTAAATTTGCCCGTCCAGACACCTCCACCTAGTCTCTCATTGGTTCTCCCTATTCCTGTTCATTTTCCACAGAAATTGCAAACTGGGCCAAACAGGAGGTTAAAGGCACCGACTCTCCAAGTGGGGAGAGTGTTAATAAAGCGTCTGGAAATTTGCACCCGAGTACCAGGGGACGAAAACTGAGACACATTTGAACACGTTTCCCGATGACACCGTGGATCATACTCTGGGTTCCACATGCATGTTTTAGCTGAAGGAAGAATCCCTTAAACATGGAGAGTTGGGACCCATGGATGGGTACCATGCAATATGACTTCAAAGGGTCTGCATTTGCTCACCGAACCTCACCAATCCTATCACTGCTGCGTTTATGCCGCTGTACACACACTTGATCCTCTTTCGGAGACATATAAATCCATAGGTTTTAAGATTCTTACTAGTCAGGTATATTCTTAGGCGTTTAATATGGGGTGTTGAGTCCACTTCGTTGAGCAAGGAGTAGCTCTTGTCTATTACATATTTGGCTTATGGAACGGTATCTGTGCTAATTTCAATCTCTGGTTTTATGAAGCACCCCAACTCACCTTTCCACTTAAGCAAGCATAAGTTGGTTTTCTACATTTGACACCCTGTTCTGTTTTATAATTCAATTCCTGTGTAGCCAAGTTTACATTCCGTGTAGTAGTGATATCTTATGATGTTTCTTTTTCTGTGTGACTTATTTCACTTACAATCATCGTACCTGAATCCACTCATTATGCTGCTACGGACCTGATGACATAGATTTCATTGCTGAGTGATATTGCATTGTACGTAAGTACCACAACTTCTTTATCCATTTTTCGCTTTCTGTGATATTGAACTTGTACCGTAAACGAGGTTCTTGTAAACAGAGCCGTCCCAAAATTTGGGGTGGCTGTGTCTTTTTGATTTTAATTTCCCTAAGCTATAGGACCATAAGTGGATGTGC
Organism: Leucopleurus acutus; assembly: GCF_964270905.1. NCBI lineage: Eukaryota > Metazoa > Chordata > Mammalia > Artiodactyla > Delphinidae > Leucopleurus > Leucopleurus acutus. The sequence continues at coordinate 160,242 of NW_028139036.1, read as the reverse complement.
CCTAGGCTCTGTTGCTTTGTTTTTTGGATGTTTCAGGAAACACCATACACTTCTCCAGAGTGGCTGCTGGCAATTTACATCCCGCCCATCAGCATAACAAGGCTCCCAGTTTTCCATGGCCTGTCCTGCCTTTCTGGATTTTACACTTTTTTCAGATGGCCCTTTTGACCGGGGGGCAGTGAGACTTCATTGTAGTGCAGATTTCCTTTGCAAGCTTGCTTGGTTGGCCAAAAAGTGCGTATGCGTTTTTTCCTGAATATATTCAGGAAAAAACGCATACGCCCTTTTTGGCCAAGTGCATCATTGTGGACGTTCTGCCTCTTTTCCTATGCTTTACATGCAATTCCAGTCTACCTCCTGAAATCGGTTTCCTGCAATTCTGCCCCGCTTTCAACTCCTCTTGGCAGCCTTACTTCAATATATTTTAGGAAGATAGCTGTCATTTATAACTCTGCAGGTTTGTGAATTACAGTGCCCCTGAGCTCCTTTTTTCAACTCACTTTCTTGTGAGCTGGCCGCAACATCGCAGGATTACTTCAGGCCCTAGTTTGGTTCCGGCACGGCATGCTGCGACTTTGGTTTATTCCTCTTCCTGGTGGGAAATGAGAGTTAAATTTGCCCGTCCAGACACCTCCACCTAGTCTCTCATTGGTTCTCCCTATTCCTGTTCATTTTCCACAGAAATTGCAAACTGGGCCAAACAGGAGGGTAAAGGCACTGACTCTCCAAGAGGGGGAGTGTTAGTGAAGCGTCTGGAATGTTGCACCCGAGTACCAGGGGACGAAAACTGAGACACATTTGAACACGTTTTCCGATCACAGGGTGGATCATACTCTGGCTTCCACATGCATGTTTTAGCTGAAGGAAGAATCCCTTAAACCTGGAGAGTTGAGACCCATGGAATGGGTATCATGCAATATGACTTCAAAGGGTCTGCATTTGCTCACCGAACCTCACCAATCCTATCACTGCTGCGTTTATGCCGCTGTACACACGCTTGATTCTCTTTCGGAGACATATAAATCCATAGGTTTTAAGATTCTTACTAGTCAGGTATATTCTTAGGCATTTAATATGGGGTGTTGAGTCCACTTCGTTGAGCAAGGAGTAGCTCTTGTCTATTACATATTTGGCTTATGGAACGGTATCTGTGCTAATTTCAATCTCTGGTTTTATGCAGCACCACAACTCACCCTTCCCCTTAAGCAAGCATAAGTTGGTTTTCTACATTTGACACCCTGTTCTGTTTTGTAATTCAGTTCTTGTGTAGCCAAGTTTACATTCCGTGTATTAGTGATATCTTATGATGTTTCTTTTTCTGTGTGACTAATTTCACTTAGAATCGTCGTACCTGAATCCACTCATTATGCTGCTACGAGCCTGATGACATAGATTTCATTGCTGAGTGATATTGCATTGTACGTAAGTACCACAACTTCTTTATCCATTTTTCGCTTTCTGTGATATTCAACTTGTACCGTAAACGAGGTTCTTGTAAACAGAGCCGTCCCAAACTTTGGGGTGGCTGTGTCTTTTTGATTTTAATTTCCCTAAGCTATAGGACCATAAGTGGAAGTGCCCTAGGCTCTGTTGCTTTGTTTTTTGGATGTTTCAGGAAACACCATACACTTCTCCAGAGTGGCTGCTGGCAATTTACATCCCGCCCATCAGCATAACAAGGCTCCCAGTTCTCCATGGCCTGTCCTGCCTTTCTGGGTTTTACACTTTTTTCAGATGGCCCTTTTGACCGGGGGGCAGTGAGACTTCATTGTAGTGCAGATTTCCTTTGCAAGCTTGCTTGGTTGGCCAAAAAGGGCGTATGCGTTTTTTCCTGAATATATTCAGGAAAAAACGCATACGCCCTTTTTGGCCAAGTGCATCATTGTGGACGTTCTGCCTCTTTTCCTATGCTTTACATGCAATTCCAGTCTACCTCCTGAAATCGGTTTCCTGCAATTCTGCCCCGCTTTCAACTATTCTTGGCTGCCTTACTTCAATATATTTTTGGAAGATAGCTGTCATTTATAACTCTGCAGGTTTGTGAATTACAGTGCCCCTGAGCTCCTTTCTTCAACTCGCTTTCTTGTGAGCTGGCCGCAACACCGCAGGATTGCTTCAGGCCCTAGTTTGGTTCCGGCATGGCATGTTGAGCCTTTGGTTAATTCCTCTTCCTGGTGGGAAATGAGAGTTAAATTTGCCCGTCCAGACACCTCCACCTAGTCTCTCATTGGTTCTCCCTATTCCTGTTCATTTTCCACAGAAATTGCAAACTGGGCCAAACAGGAGGTTAAAGGCACCGACTCTCCAAGTGGGGAGAGTGTTAGTAAAGCGTCTGGAATGTTGCACCCGAGTACCAGGGGACGAAAACTGAGACACATTTGAACACGTTTTCCGATCACACGGTGGATCATACTCTGGGTTCCACATGCATGTTTTAGCTGAAGGAAGAATCCCTTAAACATGGAGAGTTGAGACCCATGGAATGGGTACCATGCAATATGATTTCAAAGGGTCTGCATTTGCTCACCGAACCTCACCAATCCTATCACTGCTGCGTTTATGCCGCTGTACACACGCTTGATCCTCTTTCGGAGACATATAAATCCATAGGTTTTAAGATTCTTACTAGTCAGGTATATTCTTAGGCGTTTAATATGGGGTGTTGAGTCCACTTCGTTGAGCAAGGAGTAGCTCTTGTCTATTACATATTTGGCTTATGGAACGGTATCTGTGCTAATTTCAATCTCTGGTTTTATGAAGCACCCCAACTCACCTTTCCACTTAAGCAAGCATAAGTTGGTTTTCTACATTTGACACCCTGTTCTGTTTTGTAATTCAGTTCCTGTGTAGCCAAGTTTACATTCCCTGTGTTAGTGATACCTTATGATGTTTCTTTTTCTGTGTGACTTATTTCACTTAGAATCATCGTACCTGAATCCACTCATTATGCTGCTACGGGCCTGATGACATAGCTTTCATTGCTGAGTGATATTGCCTTGTACATAAGTACCACAAATTCTTTATCCATTTTTCGCTTTCTGTGATATTCAACTTTTACCGTATACGAGGTTCTTGTAAACAGAGCCGTCCCAAACTTTGGGGTGGCTGTGTCTTTTTGATTTTAATTTCCCTAAGCTATAGGACCATAAGTTGAAGTGCCATAGGCTCTGTTGCTTTGTTTTTTGGATGTTTCAGGAAACACCATACACTTCTCCAGAGTGGCTGCTGGCAATTTACATCCCGCCCATCAGCATAACAAGGCTCCCAGTTCTCCATGGCCTGTCCTTCCTTTCTGGGTTTTACACTTTTTTCAGATGGCCCTTTTGACCGGGGGGCAGTGAGACTTCATTGTAGTGCAGATTTCCTTTGCAAGCTTGCTTGGTTGGCCAAAAAGGGCGTATGCGTTTTTTCCTGAATATATTCAGGAAAAAACGCATACGCCCTTTTTGGCCAAGTGCATCATTGTGGACGTTCTGCCTCTTTTCCTATGCTTTACATGCAATTCCAGTCTACCTCCTGAAATCGGTTTCCTGCAATTCTGCCCCGCTTTCAACTATTCTTGGCTGCCTTACTTCAATATATTTTTGGAAGATAGCTGTCATTTATAACTCTGCAGGTTTGTGAATTACAGTGCCCCTGAGCTCCTTTCTTCAACTCGCTTTCTTGTGAGCTGGCCGCAACACCGCAGGATTGCTTCAGGCCCTAGTTTGGTTCCGGCATGGCATGTTGAGCCTTTGGTTAATTCCTCTTCCTGGTGGGAAATGAGAGTTAAATTTGCCCGTCCAGACACCTCCACCTAGTCTCTCATTGGTTCTCCCTATTCCTGTTCATTTTCCACAGAAATTTCAAACTGGGCCAAACAGGAGGTTAAAGGCACCGACTCTCCAAGTGGGGAGAGTGTTAGTAAAGCGTCTGGAATGTTGCACCCGAGTACCAGGGGACGAAAACTGAGACACATTTGAACACGTTTTCCGATCACACGGTGGATCATACTCAGGGTTCCACATGCATGTTTTAGCTGAAGGAAGAATCCCTTAAACATGGAGAGTTGAGACCCATGGAATGGGTACCATGCAATATGACTTCAAAGGGTCTGCATTTGCTCACCGAACCTCACCAATCCTATCACTGCTGCGTTTATGCCGCTGTACACACGCTTGATCCTCTTTCGGAGACATATAAATCCATAGGTTTTAAGATTCTTACTAGTCAGGTATATTGTTAGGCGTTTAATATGGGGTGTTGAGTCCACTTCGTTGAGCAAGGAGTAGCTCTTGTCTATTACATATTTGGCTTATGGAACGGTATCTGTGCTAATTTCAATCTCTGGTTTTATGAAGCACCCCAACTCACCTTTCCACTTAAGCAAGCATAAGTTGGTTTTCTACATTTGACACTCTGTTCTGTTTTGTAATTCAGTTCCTGTGTAGCCAAGTTTACATTCCGTGTAGTAGTGATATCTTATGATGTTTCTTTTTCTGTGTGACTTATTTCACTTAGAATCATCGTACCTGAATCCACTCATTATGCTTCTACGGGCCTGATGACATAGATTTCATTGCTGAGTGATATTGCATTGTACGTAAGTACCACAACTTCTTTATCCATTTTTCGCTTTCTGTGATATTGAACTTGTACCGTAAACGAGGTTCTTGTAAACAGAGCCGTCCCAATCTTTGGGGTGGCTGTGTCTTTTTGATTTTAATTTCCCTAAGCTATAGGACCATAAGTGGAAGTGCCCTAGGCTCTGTTGCTTTGTTTTTTGGATGTTTCAGGAAACACCATACACTTCTCCAGAGTGGCTGCTGGCAATTTACATCCCGCCCATCAGCATAACAAGGCTCCCAGTTCTCCATGGCCTGTCCTGCCTTTCTGGGTTTTACACTTTTTTCAGATGGCCCTTTTGACCGGGGGGCAGTGAGACTTCATTGTAGTGCAGATTTCCTTTGCAAGCTTGCTTGGTTGGCCAAAAAGGGCGTATGCGTTTTTTCCTGAATATATTCAGGAAAAAACGCATACGCCCTTTTTGGCCAAGTGCATCATTGTGGACGTTCTGCCTCTTTTCCTATGCTTTACATGCAATTCCAGTCTACCTCCTGAAATCGGTTTCCTGCAATTCTGCCCCGCTTTCAACTATTCTTGGCTGCCTTACTTCAATATATTTTTGGAAGATAGCTGTCATTTATAACTCTGCAGGTTTGTGAATTACAGTGCCCCTGAGCTCCTTTCTTCAACTCGCTTTCTTGTGAGCTGGCCGCAACACCGCAGGATTGCTTCAGGCCCTAGTTTGGTTCCGGCATGGCATGTTGAGCCTTTGGTTAATTCCTCTTCCTGGTGGGAAATGAGAGTTAAATTTGCCCGTCCAGACACCTCCACCTAGTCTCTCATTGGTTCTCCCTATTCCTGTTCATTTTCCACAGAAATTGCAAACTGGGCCAAACAGGAGGTTAAAGGCACCGACTCTCCAAGTGGGGAGAGTGTTAGTAAAGCGTCTGGAATGTTGCACCCGAGTACCAGGGGACGAAAACTGAGACACATTTGAACACGTTTTCCGATCACACGGTGGATCATACTCTGGGTTCCACATGCATGTTTTAGCTGAAGGAAGAATCCCTTAAACATGGAGAGTTGAGACCCATGGAATAGGTACCATGCAATATGACTTCAAAGGGTCTGCATTTGCTCACCGAACCTCACCAATCCTATCACTGCTGCGTTTATGCCGCTGTACACACGCTTGATCCTCTTTCGGAGACATATAAATCCATAGGTTTTAAGATTCTTACTAGTCAGGTATATTCTTAGGCGTTTAATATGGGGTGTTGAGTCCACTTCGTTGAGCAAGGAGTAGCTCTTGTCTATTACATATTTGGCTTATGGAACGGTATCTGTGCTAATTTCAATCTCTGGTTTTATGAAGCACCCCAACTCACCTTTCCACTTAAGCAAGCATAAGTTGGTTTTCTACATTTGACACCCTGTTCTGTTTTGTAATTCAGTTCCTGTGTAGCCAAGTTTGCATTCCGTGTAGTAGTGATATCTTATGATGTTTCTTTTTCTGTGTGACTTATTTCACTTAGAATCATCGTACCTGAATCCACTCATTATGCTTCTACGGGCCTGATGACATAGATTTCATTGCTGAGTGATATTGCATTGTACGTAAGTACCACAACTTCTTTATCCATTTTTCGCTTTCTGTGATATTCAACTTGTACCATAAACGAGGTTCTTGTAAACAGAGCCGTCCCAAACTTTGGGGTGGCTGTGTCTTTTTGATTTTAATTTCCCTAAGCTATAGGACCATAAGTGGAAGTGCCCTAGGCTCTGTTGCTTTGTTTTTTGGATGTTTCAGGAAACACCATACACTTCTCCAGAGTGGCTGCTGGCAATTTACATCCCGCCCATCAGCATAACAAGGCTCCCAGTTCTCCATGGCCTGTCCTGCCTTTCTGGGTTTTACACTTTTTTCAGATGGCCCTTTTGACCGGGGGGCAGTGAGACTTCATTGTAGTGCAGATTTCCTTTGCAAGCTTGCTTGGTTGGCCAAAAAGGGCGTATGCGTTTTTTCCTGAATATATTCAGGAAAAAACGCATACGCCCTTTTTGGCCAAGTGCATCATTGTGGACGTTCTGCCTCTTTTCCTATGCTTTACATGCAATTCCAGTCTACCTCCTGAAATCGGTTTCCTGCAATTCTGCCCCGCTTTCAACTATTCTTGGCTGCCTTACTTCAATATATTTTTGGAAGATAGCTGTCATTTATAACTCTGCAGGTTTGTGAATTACAGTGCCCCTGAGCTCCTTTCTTCAACTCGCTTTCTTGTGAGCTGGCCGCAACACCGCAGGATTGCTTCAGGCCCTAGTTTGGTTCCGGCATGGCATGTTGAGCCTTTGGTTAATTCCTCTTCCTGGTGGGAAATGAGAGTTAAATTTGCCCGTCCAGACACCTCCACCTAGTCTCTCATTGGTTCTCCCTATTCCTGTTCATTTTCCACAGAAATTGCAAACTGGGCCAAACAGGAGGTTAAAGGCACCGACTCTCCAAGTGGGGAGAGTGTTAGTAAAGCGTCTGGAATGTTGCACCCGAGTACCAGGGGACGAAAACTGAGACACATTTGAACACGTTTTCCGATCACACGGTGGATCATACTCTGGGTTCCACATGCATGTTTTAGCTGAAGGAAGAATCCCTTAAACATGGAGAGTTGAGACCCATGGAATAGGTACCATGCAATATGACTTCAAAGGGTCTGCATTTGCTCACCGAACCTCACCAATCCTATCACTGCTGCGTTTATGCCGCTGTACACACGCTTGATCCTCTTTCGGAGACATATAAATCCATAGGTTTTAAGATTCTTACTAGTCAGGTATATTCTTAGGCGTTTAATATGGGGTGTTGAGTCCACTTCGTTGAGCAAGGAGTAGCTCTTGTCTATTACATATTTGGCTTATGGAACGGTATCTGTGCTAATTTCAATCTCTGGTTTTATGAAGCACCCCAACTCACCTTTCCACTTAAGCAAGCATAAGTTGGTTTTCTACATTTGACACCCTGTTCTGTTTTGTAATTCAGTTCCTGTGTAGCCAAGTTTGCATTCCGTGTAGTAGTGATATCTTATGATGTTTCTTTTTCTGTGTGACTTATTTCACTTAGAATCATCGTACCTGAATCCACTCATTATGCTTCTACGGGCCTGATGACATAGATTTCATTGCTGAGTGATATTGCATTGTACGTAAGTACCACAACTTCTTTATCCATTTTTCGCTTTCTGTGATATTCAACTTGTACCATAAACGAGGTTCTTGTAAACAGAGCCGTCCCAAACTTTGGGGTGGCTGTGTCTTTTTGATTTTAATTTCCCTAAGCTATAGGACCATAAGTGGAAGTGCCCTAGGCTCTGTTGCTTTGTTTTTTGGATGTTTCAGGAAACACCATACACTTCTCCAGAGTGGCTGCTGGCAATTTACATCCCGCCCATCAGCATAACAAGGCTCCCAGTTCTCCATGGCCTGTCCTGCCTTTCTGGGTTTTACACTTTTTTCAGATGGCCCTTTTGACCGGGGGGCAGTGAGACTTCATTGTAGTGCAGATTTCCTTTGCAAGCTTGCTTGGTTGGCCAAAAAGGGCGTATGCGTTTTTTCCTGAATATATTCAGGAAAAAACGCATACGCCCTTTTTGGCCAAGTGCATCATTGTGGACGTTCTGCCTCTTTTCCTATGCTTTACATGCAATTCCAGTCTACCTCCTGAAATCGGTTTCCTGCAATTCTGCCCCGCTTTCAACTATTCTTGGCTGCCTTACTTCAATATATTTTTGGAAGATAGCTGTCATTTATAACTCTGCAGGTTTGTGAATTACAGTGCCCCTGAGCTCCTTTCTTCAACTTGCTTTCTTGTGAGCTGGCCGCAACACCGCAGGATTGCTTCAGGCCCTAGATTGGTTCCGGCACAGCATTTTGAGCCTTTGGTTAATTCCTCTTCCTGGTGGGAAATGAGAGTTAAATTTGCCCGTCCAGACACCTCCACCTAGTCTCTCATTGGTTCTCCCTATTCCTGTTCATTTTCCACAGAAATTGCAAACTGGGCCAAACAGGAGGTTAAAGGCACCGACTCTCCAAGTGGGGAGAGTGTTAGTAAAGCGTCTGGAAATTTGCACCCGAGTACCAGGGGACGAAAACTGAGACACATTTGAACACGTTTCCCGATGACACCGTGGATCATACTCTGGGTTCCACATGCATGTTTTAGCTGAAGGAAGAATCCCTTAATCATGGAGAGTTGGGACCCATGGATGGGTACCATGCAATATGACTTCAAAGGGTCTGCATTTGCTCACCGAACCTCACCAATCCTATCACTGCTGCGTTTATGCCGCTGTACACACACTTGATCCTCTTTCGGAGACATATAAATCCATAGGTTTTAAGATTCTTACTAGTCAGGTATATTCTTAGGCGTTTAATATGGGGTGTTGAGTCCACTTCGTTGAGCAAGGAGTAGCTCTTGTCTATTACATATTTGGCTTATGGAACGGTATCTGTGCTAATTTCAATCTCTGGTTTTATGAAGCACCCCAACTCACCTTTCCACTTAAGCAAGCATAAGTTGGTTTTCTACATTTGACACCCTGTTCTGTTTTATAATTCAGTTCCTGTGTAGCCAAGTTTACATTCCGTGTAGTAGTGATATCTTATGATGTTTCTTTTTCTGTGTGACTTATTTCACTTACAATCATCGTACCTGAATCCACTCATTATGCTGCTACGGACCTGATGACATAGATTTCATTGCTGAGTGATATTGCATTGTACGTAAGTACCACAACTTCTTTATCCATTTTTCGCTTTCTGTGATATTGAACTTGTACCGTAAACGAGGTTCTTGTAAACAGAGCCGGCCCAAAATTTGGGGTGGCTGTGTCTTTTTGATTTTAATTTCCCTAAGCTATAGGACCATAAGTGGATGTGCCCTAGGCTCTGTTGCTTTGTTTTTTGGATGTTTCAGGAAACACCATACACTTCTCCAGAGTGGCTGCTGGCAATTTACATCCCGCCCATCAGCATAACAAGGCTCCCAGTTTTCCATGGCCTGTCCTGCCTTTCTGGATTTTACACTTTTTTCAGATGGCCCTTTTGACCGGGGGGCAGTGAGACTTCATTGTAGTGCAGATTTCCTTTGCAAGCTTGCTTGGTTGGCCAAAAAGTGCGTATGCGTTTTTTCCTGAATATATTCAGGAAAAAACGCATACGCCCTTTTTGGCCAAGTGCATCATTGTGGACGTTCTGCCTCTTTTCCTATGCTTTACATGCAATTCCAGTCTACCTCCTGAAATCGGTTTCCTGCAATTCTGCCCCGCTTTCAACTCCTCTTGGCAGCCTTACTTCAATATATTTTAGGAAGATAGCTGTCATTTATAACTCTGCAGGTTTGTGAATTACAGTGCCCCTGAGCTCCTTTTTTCAACTCACTTTCTTGTGAGCTGGCCGCAACATCGCAGGATTACTTCAGGCCCTAGTTTGGTTCCGGCACGGCATGCTGCGACTTTGGTTTATTCCTCTTCCTGGTGGGAAATGAGAGTTAAATTTGCCCGTCCAGACACCTCCACCTAGTCTCTCATTGGTTCTCCCTATTCCTGTTCATTTTCCACAGAAATTGCAAACTGGGCCAAACAGGAGGGTAAAGGCACTGACTCTCCAAGAGGGGGAGTGTTAGTGAAGCGTCTGGAATGTTGCACCCGAGTACCAGGGGACGAAAACTGAGACACATTTGAACACGTTTTCCGATCACAGGGTGGATCATACTCTGGCTTCCACATGCATGTTTTAGCTGAAGGAAGAATCCCTTAAACCTGGAGAGTTGAGACCCATGGAATGGGTATCATGCAATATGACTTCAAAGGGTCTGCATTTGCTCACCGAACCTCACCAATCCTATCACTGCTGCGTTTATGCCGCTGTACACACGCTTGATTCTCTTTCGGAGACATATAAATCCATAGGTTTTAAGATTCTTACTAGTCAGGTATATTCTTAGGCATTTAATATGGGGTGTTGAGTCCACTTCGTTGAGCAAGGAGTAGCTCTTGTCTATTACATATTTGGCTTATGGAACGGTATCTGTGCTAATTTCAATCTCTGGTTTTATGCAGCACCACAACTCACCCTTCCCCTTAAGCAAGCATAAGTTGGTTTTCTACATTTGACACCCTGTTCTGTTTTGTAATTCAGTTCTTGTGTAGCCAAGTTTACATTCCGTGTATTAGTGATATCTTATGATGTTTCTTTTTCTGTGTGACTAATTTCACTTAGAATCGTCGTACCTGAATCCACTCATTATGCTGCTACGAGCCTGATGACATAGATTTCATTGCTGAGTGATATTGCATTGTACGTAAGTACCACAACTTCTTTATCCATTTTTCGCTTTCTGTGATATTCAACTTGTACCGTAAACGAGGTTCTTGTAAACAGAGCCGTCCCAAACTTTGGGGTGGCTGTGTCTTTTTGATTTTAATTTCCCTAAGCTATAGGACCATAAGTGGAAGTGCCCTAGGCTCTGTTGCTTTGTTTTTTGGATGTTTCAGGAAACACCATACACTTCTCCAGAGTGGCTGCTGGCAATTTACATCCCGCCCATCAGCATAACAAGGCTCCCAGTTCTCCATGGCCTGTCCTGCCTTTCTGGGTTTTACACTTTTTTCAGATGGCCCTTTTGACCGGGGGGCAGTGAGACTTCATTGTAGTGCAGATTTCCTTTGCAAGCTTGCTTGGTTGGCCAAAAAGGGCGTATGCGTTTTTTCCTGAATATATTCAGGAAAAAACGCATACGCCCTTTTTGGCCAAGTGCATCATTGTGGACGTTCTGCCTCTTTTCCTATGCTTTACATGCAATTCCAGTCTACCTCCTGAAATCGGTTTCCTGCAATTCTGCCCCGCTTTCAACTATTCTTGGCTGCCTTACTTCAATATATTTTTGGAAGATAGCTGTCATTTATAACTCTGCAGGTTTGTGAATTACAGTGCCCCTGAGCTCCTTTCTTCAACTTGCTTTCTTGTGAGCTGGCCGCAACACCGCAGGATTGCTTCAGGCCCTAGTTTGGTTCCGGCACAGCATTTTGAGCCTTTGGTTAATTCCTCTTCCTGGTGGGAAATGAGAGTTAAATTTGCCCGTCCAGACACCTCCACCTAGTCTCTCATTGGTTCTCCCTATTCCTGTTCATTTTCCACAGAAATTGCAAACTGGGCCAAACAGGAGGTTAAAGGCACCGACTCTCCAAGTGGGGAGAGTGTTAGTAAAGCGTCTGGAAATTTGCACCCGAGTACCAGGGGACGAAAACTGAGACACATTTGAACACGTTTCCCGATGACACCGTGGATCATACTCTGGGTTCCACATGCATGTTTTAGCTGAAGGAAGAATCCCTTAAACATGGAGAGTTGGGACCCATGGATGGGTACCATGCAATATGACTTCAAAGGGTCTGCATTTGCTCACCGAACCTCACCAATCCTATCACTGCTGCGTTTATGCCGCTGTACACACACTTGATCCTCTTTCGGAGACATATAAATCCATAGGTTTTAAGATTCTTACTAGTCAGGTATATTCTTAGGCGTTTAATATGGGGTGTTGAGTCCACTTCGTTGAGCAAGGAGTAGCTCTTGTCTATTACATATTTGGCTTATGGAACGGTATCTGTGCTAATTTCAATCTCTGGTTTTATGAAGCACCCCAACTCACCTTTCCACTTAAGCAAGCATAAGTTGGTTTTCTACATTTGACACCCTGTTCTGTTTTATAATTCAGTTCCTGTGTAGCCAAGTTTACATTCCGTGTAGTAGTGATATCTTATGATGTTTCTTTTTCTGTGTGACTTATTTCACTTACAATCATCGTACCTGAATCCACTCATTATGCTGCTACGGACCTGATGACATAGATTTCATTGCTGAGTGATATTGCATTGTACGTAAGTACCACAACTTCTTTATCCATTTTTCGCTTTCTGTGATATTGAACTTGTACCGTAAACGAGGTTCTTGTAAACAGAGCCGTCCCAAAATTTGGGGTGGCTGTGTCTTTTTGATTTTAATTTCCCTAAGCTATAGGACCATAAGTGGATGTGCCCTAGGCTCTGTTGCTTTGTTTTTTGGATGTTTCAGGAAACACCATACACTTCTCCAGAGTGGCTGCTGGCAATTTACATCCCGCCCATCAGCATAACAAGGCTCCCAGTTTTCCATGGCCTGTCCTGCCTTTCTGGATTTTACACTTTTTTCAGATGGCCCTTTTGACCGGGGGGCAGTGAGACTTCATTGTAGTGCAGATTTCCTTTGCAAGCTTGCTTGGTTGGCCAAAAAGTGCGTATGCGTTTTTTCCTGAGTATATTCAGGAAAAAACGCATACGCCCTTTTTGGCCAAGTGCATCATTGTGGACGTTCTGCCTCTTTTCCTATGCTTTACATGCAATTCCAGTCTACCTCCTGAAATCGGTTTCCTGCAATTCTGCCCCGCTTTCAACTCCTCTTGGCAGCCTTACTTCAATATATTTTAGGAAGATAGCTGTCATTTATAACTCTGCAGGTTTGTGAATTACAGTGCCCCTGAGCTCCTTTTTTCAACTCACTTTCTTGTGAGCTGGCCGCAACATCGCAGGATTACTTCAGGCCCTAGTTTGGTTCCGGCACGGCATGCTGCGACTTTGGTTTATTCCTCTTCCTGGTGGGAAATGAGAGTTAAATTTGCCCGTCCAGACACCTCCACCTAGTCTCTCATTGGTTCTCCCTATTCCTGTTCATTTTCCACAGAAATTGCAAACTGGGCCAAACAGGAGGGTAAAGGCACTGACTCTCCAAGAGGGGGAGTGTTAGTGAAGCGTCTGGAATGTTGCACCCGAGTACCAGGGGACGAAAACTGAGACACATTTGAACACGTTTTCCGATCACAGGGTGGATCATACTCTGGCTTCCACATGCATGTTTTAGCTGAAGGAAGAATCCCTTAAACCTGGAGAGTTGAGACCCATGGAATGGGTATCATGCAATATGACTTCAAAGGGTCTGCATTTGCTCACCGAACCTCACCAATCCTATCACTGCTGCGTTTATGCCGCTGTACACACGCTTGATTCTCTTTCGGAGACATATAAATCCATAGGTTTTAAGATTCTTACTAGTCAGGTATATTCTTAGGCATTTAATATGGGGTGTTGAGTCCACTTCGTTGAGCAAGGAGTAGCTCTTGTCTATTACATATTTGGCTTATGGAACGGTATCTGTGCTAATTTCAATCTCTGGTTTTATGCAGCACCACAACTCACCCTTCCCCTTAAGCAAGCATAAGTTGGTTTTCTACATTTGACACCCTGTTCTGTTTTGTAATTCAGTTCTTTTGTAGCCAAGTTTACGTTCCGTGTATTAGTGATATCTTATGATGTTTCTTTTTCTGTGTGACTAATTTCACTTAGAATCGTCGTACCTGAATCCACTCATTATGCTGCTACGAGCCTGATGACATAGATTTCATTGCTGAGTGATATTGCATTGTACGTAAGTACCACAACTTCTTTATCCATTTTTCGCTTTCTGTGATATTCAACTTGTACCGTAAACGAGGTTCTTGTAAACAGAGCCGTCCCAAACTTTGGGGTGGCTGTGTCTTTTTGATTTTAATTTCCCTAAGCTATAGGACCATAAGTGGAAGTGCCCTAGGCTCTGTTGCTTTGTTTTTTGGATGTTTCAGGAAACACCATACACTTCTCCAGAGTGGCTGCTGGCAATTTACATCCCGCCCATCAGCATAACAAGGCTCCCAGTTCTCCATGGCCTGTCCTGCCTTTCTGGGTTTTACACTTTTTTCAGATGGCCCTTTTGACCGGGGGGGCAGTGAGACTTCATTGTAGTGCAGATTTCCTTTGCAAGCTTGCTTGGTTGGCCAAAAAGGGCGTATGCGTTTTTTCCTGAATATATTCAGGAAAAAACGCATACGCCCTTTTTGGCCAAGTGCATCATTGTGGACGTTCTGCCTCTTTTCCTATGCTTTACATGCAATTCCAGTCTACCTCCTGAAATCGGTTTCCTGCAATTCTGCCCCGCTTTCAACTATTCTTGGCTGCCTTACTTCAATATATTTTTGGAAGATAGCTGTCATTTATAACTCTGCAGGTTTGTGAATTACAGTGCCCCTGAGCTCCTTTCTTCAACTCGCTTTCTTGTGAGCTGGCCGCAACACCGCAGGATTGCTTCAGGCCCTAGTTTGGTTCCGGCATGGCATGTTGAGCCTTTGGTTAATTCCTCTTCCTGGTGGGAAATGAGAGTTAAATTTGCCCGTCCAGACACCTCCACCTAGTCTCTCATTGGTTCTCCCTATTCCTGTTCATTTTCCACAGAAATTGCAAACTGGGCCAAACAGGAGGTTAAAGGCACCGACTCTCCAAGTGGGGAGAGTGTTAGTAAAGCGTCTGGAATGTTGCACCCGAGTACCAGGGGACGAAAACTGAGACACATTTGAACACGTTTTCCGATCACACGGTGGATCATACTCTGGGTTCCACATGCATGTTTTAGCTGAAGGAAGAATCCCTTAAACATGGAGAGTTGAGACCCATGGAATGGGTACCATGCAATATGATTTCAAAGGGTCTGCATTTGCTCACCGAACCTCACCAATCCTATCACTGCTGCGTTTATGCCGCTGTACACACGCTTGATCCTCTTTCGGAGACATATAAATCCATAGGTTTTAAGATTCTTACTAGTCAGGTATATTCTTAGGCGTTTAATATGGGGTGTTGAGTCCACTTCGTTGAGCAAGGAGTAGCTCTTGTCTATTACATATTTGGCTTATGGAACGGTATCTGTGCTAATTTCAATCTCTGGTTTTATGAAGCACCCCAACTCACCTTTCCACTTAAGCAAGCATAAGTTGGTTTTCTACATTTGACACCCTGTTCTGTTTTGTAATTCAGTTCCTGTGTAGCCAAGTTTACATTCCCTGTGTTAGTGATACCTTATGATGTTTCTTTTTCTGTGTGACTTATTTCACTTAGAATCATCGTACCTGAATCCACTCATTATGCTGCTACGGGCCTGATGACATAGATTTCATTGCTGAGTGATATTGCCTTGTACGTAAGTACCACAAATTCTTTATCCATTTTTCGCTTTCTGTGATATTCAACTTTTACCGTATACGAGGTTCTTGTAAACAGAGCCGTCCCAAACTTTGGGGTGGCTGTGTCTTTTTGATTTTAATTTCCCTAAGCTATAGGACCATAAGTTGAAGTGCCATAGGCTCTGTTGCTTTGTTTTTTGGATGTTTCAGGAAACACCATACACTTCTCCAGAGTGGCTGCTGGCAATTTACATCCCGCCCATCAGCATAACAAGGCTCCCAGTTCTCCATGGCCTGTCCTGCCTTTCTGGGTTTTACACTTTTTTCAGATGGCCCTTTTGACCGGGGGGCAGTGAGACTTCATTGTAGTGCAGATTTCCTTTGCAAGCTTGCTTGGTTGGCCAAAAAGGGCGTATGCGTTTTTTCCTGAATATATTCAGGAAAAAACGCATACGCCCTTTTTGGCCAAGTGCATCATTGTGGACGTTCTGCCTCTTTTCCTATGCTTTACATGCAATTCCAGTCTACCTCCTGAAATCGGTTTCCTGCAATTCTGCCCCGCTTTCAACTATTCTTGGCTGCCTTACTTCAATATATTTTTGGAAGATAGCTGTCATTTATAACTCTGCAGGTTTGTGAATTACAGTGCCCCTGAGCTCCTTTCTTCAACTCGCTTTCTTGTGAGCTGGCCGCAACACCGCAGGATTGCTTCAGGCCCTAGTTTGGTTCCGGCATGGCATGTTGAGCCTTTGGTTAATTCCTCTTCCTGGTGGGAAATGAGAGTTAAATTTGCCCGTCCAGACACCTCCACCTAGTCTCTCATTGGTTCTCCCTATTCCTGTTCATTTTCCAGAGAAATTGCAAACTGGGCCAAACAGGAGGTTAAAGGCACCGACTCTCCAAGTGGGGAGAGTGTTAGTAAAGCGTCTGGAATGTTGCACCCGAGTACCAGGGGACGAAAACTGAGACACATTTGAACACGTTTTCCGATCACACGGTGGATCATACTCAGGGTTCCACATGCATGTTTTAGCTGAAGGAAGAATCCCTTAAACATGGAGAGTTGAGACCCATGGAATGGGTACCATGCAATATGACTTCAAAGGGTCTGCATTTGCTCACCGAACCTCACCAATCCTATCACTGCTGCGTTTATGCCGCTGTACACACGCTTGATCCTCTTTCGGAGACATATAAATCCATAGGTTTTAAGATTCTTACTAGTCAGGTATATTGTTAGGCGTTTAATATGGGGTGTTGAGTCCACTTCGTTGAGCAAGGAGTAGCTCTTGTCTATTACATATTTGGCTTATGGAACGGTATCTGTGCTAATTTCAATCTCTGGTTTTATGAAGCACCCCAACTCACCTTTCCACTTAAGCAAGCATAAGTTGGTTTTCTACATTTGACACTCTGTTCTGTTTTGTAATTCAGTTCCTGTGTAGCCAAGTTTACATTCCGTGTAGTAGTGATATCTTATGATGTTTCTTTTTCTGTGTGACTTATTTCACTTAGAATCATCGTACCTGAATCCACTCATTATGCTTCTACGGGCCTGATGACATAGATTTCATTGCTGAGTGATATTGCATTGTACGTAAGTACCACAACTTCTTTATCCATTTTTCGCTTTCTGTGATATTCAACTTGTACCGTAAACGAGGTTCTTGTAAACAGAGCCGTCCCAATCTTTGGGGTGGCTGTGTCTTTTTGATTTTAATTTCCCTAAGCTATAGGACCATAAGTGGAAGTGCCCTAGGCTCTGTTGCTTTGTTTTTTGGATGTTTCAGGAAACACCATACACTTCTCCAGAGTGGCTGCTGGCAATTTACATCCCGCCCATCAGCATAACAAGGCTCCCAGTTCTCCATGGCCTGTCCTGCCTTTCTGGGTTTTACACTTTTTTCAGATGGCCCTTTTGACCGGGGGGCAGTGAGACTTCATTGTAGTGCAGATTTCCTTTGCAAGCTTGCTTGGTTGGCCAAAAAGGGCGTATGCGTTTTTTCCTGAATATATTCAGGAAAAAACGCATACGCCCTTTTTGGCCAAGTGCATCATTGTGGACGTTCTGCCTCTTTTCCTATGCTTTACATGCAATTCCAGTCTACCTCCTGAAATCGGTTTCCTGCAATTCTGCCCCGCTTTCAACTATTCTTGGCTGCCTTACTTCAATATATTTTTGGAAGATAGCTGTCATTTATAACTCTGCAGGTTTGTGAATTACAGTGCCCCTGAGCTCCTTTCTTCAACTCGCTTTCTTGTGAGCTGGCCGCAACACCGCAGGATTGCTTCAGGCCCTAGTTTGGTTCCGGCATGGCATGTTGAGCCTTTGGTTAATTCCTCTTCCTGGTGGGAAATGAGAGTTAAATTTGCCCGTCCAGACACCTCCACCTAGTCACTCATTGGTTCTCCCTATTCCTGTTCATTTTCCACAGAAATTGCAAACTGGGCCAAACAGGAGGTTAAAGGCACCGACTCTCCAAGTGGGGAGAGTGTTAGTAAAGCGTCTGGAATGTTGCACCCGAGTACCAGGGGACGAAAACTGAGACACATTTGAACACGTTTTCCGATCACACGGTGGATCATACTCTGGGTTCCACATGCATGTTTTAGCTGAAGGAAGAATCCCTTAAACATGGAGAGTTGAGACCCATGGAATAGGTACCATGCAATATGACTTCAAAGGGTCTGCATTTGCTCACCGAACCTCACCAATCCTATCACTGCTGCGTTTATGCCGCTGTACACACGCTTGATCCTCTTTCGGAGACATATAAATCCATAGGTTTTAAGATTCTTACTAGTCAGGTATATTCTTAGGCGTTTAATATGGGGTGTTGAGTCCACTTCGTTGAGCAAGGAGTAGCTCTTGTCTATTACATATTTGGCTTATGGAACGGTATCTGTGCTAATTTCAATCTCTGGTTTTATGAAGCACCCCAACTCACCTTTCCACTTAAGCAAGCATAAGTTGGTTTTCTACATTTCACACCCTGTTCTGTTTTGTAATTCAGTTCCTGTGTAGCCAAGTTTGCATTCCGTGTAGTAGTGATATCTTATGATGTTTCTTTTTCTGTGTGACTTATTTCACTTAGAATCATCGTACCTGAATCCACTCATTATGCTTCTACGGGCCTGATGACATAGATTTCATTGCTGAGTGATATTGCATTGTACGTAAGTACCACAACTTCTTTATCCATTTTTCGCTTTCTGTGATATTCAACTTGTACCATAAACGAGGTTCTTGTAAACAGAGCCGTCCCAAACTTTGGGGTGGCTGTGTCTTTTTGATTTTAATTTCCCTAAGCTATAGGACCATAAGTGGAAGTGCCCTAGGCTCTGTTGCTTTGTTTTTTGGATGTTTCAGGAAACACCATACACTTCTCCAGAGTGGCTGCTGGCAATTTACATCCCGCCCATCAGCATAACAAGGCTCCCAGTTCTCCATGGCCTGTCCTGCCTTTCTGGGTTTTACACTTTTTTCAGATGGCCCTTTTGACCGGGGGGCAGTGAGACTTCATTGTAGTGCAGATTTCCTTTGCAAGCTTGCTTGGTTGGCCAAAAAGGGCGTATGCGTTTTTTCCTGAATATATTCAGGAAAAAACGCATACGCCCTTTTTGGCCAAGTGCATCATTGTGGACGTTCTGCCTCTTTTCCTATGCTTTACATGCAATTCCAGTCTACCTCCTGAAATCGGTTTCCTGCAATTCTGCCCCGCTTTCAACTATTCTTGGCTGCCTTACTTCAATATATTTTTGGAAGATAGCTGTCATTTATAACTCTGCAGGTTTGTGAATTACAGTGCCCCTGAGCTCCTTTCTTCAACTCGCTTTCTTGTGAGCTGGCCGCAACACCGCAGGATTGCTTCAGGCCCTAGTTTGGTTCCGGCATGGCATGTTGAGCCTTTGGTTAATTCCTCTTCCTGGTGGGAAATGAGAGTTAAATTTGCCCGTCCAGACACCTCCACCTAGTCTCTCATTGGTTCTCCCTATTCCTGTTCATTTTCCACAGAAATTGCAAACTGGGCCAAACAGGAGGTTAAAGGCACCGACTCTCCAAGTGGGGAGAGTGTTAGTAAAGCGTCTGGAATGTTGCACCCGAGTACCAGGGGACGAAAACTGAGACACATTTGAACACGTTTTCCGATCACACGGTGGATCATACTCTGGGTTCCACATGCATGTTTTAGCTGAAGGAAGAATCCCTTAAACATGGAGAGTTGAGACCCATGGAATGGGTACCATGCAATATGACTTCAAAGGGTCTGCATTTGCTCACCGAACCTCACCAATCCTATCACTGCTGCGTTTATGCCGCTGTACACACGCTTGATCCTCTTTTGGAGACATATAAATCCATAGGTTTTAAGATTCTTACTAGTCAGGTATATTCTTAGGCGTTTAATATGGGGTGTTGAGTCCACTTCGTTGAGCAAGGAGTAGCTCTTGTCTATTACATATTTGGCTTATGGAATGGTATCTGTGCTAATTTCAATCTCTGGTTTTATGAAGCACCCCAACTCACCTTTCCACTTAAGCAAGCATAAGTTGGTTTTCTACATTTGACACCCTGTTCTGTTTTGTAATTCAGTTCCTGTGTAGCCAAGTTTACATTCCGTGTAGTAGTGATATCTTATGATGTTTCTTTTTCTGTGTGACTTATTTCACTTAGAATCATCGTACCTGAATCCACTCATTATGCTGCTACGGGCCTGATGACATAGATTTCATTGCTGAGTGATATTGCATTGTACGTAAGTACCACAACTTCTTTATCCATTTTTCGCTTTCTGTGATATTGAACTTGTACGGTAAACGAGGTTCTTGTAAACAGAGCCGTCCCAATCTTTGGGGTGGCTGTGTCTTTTTGATTTTAATTTCCCTAAGCTATAGGACCATAAGAGGAAGTGCCCTAGGCTCTGTTGCTTTGTTTTTTGGATGTTTCAGGAAACACCATACACTTCTCCAGAGTGGCTGCTGGCAATTTACATCCCGCCCATCAGCATAACAAGGCTCCCAGTTCTCCATGGGCTGTCCTGCCTTTCTGGATTTTACACTTTTTTCAGATGACCCTTTTGACCGGGGGGCAGTGAGACTTCATTGTAGTGCAGATTTCCTTTGCAAGCTTGCTTGGTTGGCCAAAAAGGGCGTATGCGTTTTTTCCTGAATATATTCAGGAAAAAACGCAAACGCCCTTTGTGGCCAAGTGCATCATTGTGGATGTTCTGCCTCTTTTCCTATGCTTTACATGCAATTCCAGTCTACCTCCTGAAATCGGTTTCCTGCAATTCTGCCCCGCTTTCAACTCCTCTTGGCAACCTTACTTCAATATATTTTTGGAAGATAGCTGTCATTTATAACTCTGCAGGTTTGTGAATTACAGTGCCCCTGAGCTCCTTTCTTCAACTCGCTTTCTTGTGAGCTGGCCGCAACACCGCAGGATCGCTTCTGGCCCTAGTGTGGTTCCGGCATGGCACGCTGAGCCTTTGGTTAATTCCTCTTCCTGGTGGGAACTGAGAGTTAAATTTGCCCGTCTGGACACCTCCAACTAGTCTCTCATTGGTTCTTCCTATTCCTGTTCATTTTCCACAGAAATTGCAAACTGGGCCAAACAGGAGGTTAAAGGCACTGACTCTCCAAGTGGGGAGAGTGTTAGTAAAGCGTCTGGAATGTTGCACCCGAGTACCAGGGGACCAAAACTGAGACACATTTGAACACGTTTCCTGATCACACGGTGGATCATACTCTGGGTTCCACATGCATGTTTTAGCTGAAGGAAGAATCCCTTAAACATGGAGAGTTGAGACCCATGGAATGGGTACCATGCAATATGACTTCAAAGGGTCTGCATTTGCTCACCGAACCTCAACAATCCTATCACTGCTGCGTTTATGCCACTGTACACACGCTTGATTCTCTTTCGGAGGCATATAAATCCATAGGTTTTAAGATTCTTACTAGTCAGGTATATTGTTAGGCGTTTAATATGTGGTGTTGAGTCCACTTCGTTGAGCAAGGAGTACCTCTTGTCTATTACATATTTGGTTTATGGAATGTTATCTGTGCTAATTTCAATCTGTGGTTTTATGCCGCACCCCAACTCACCTTTCCCCTTAAGCAAGCATAAGTTGGTTTTCTACATTTGACAACCTGTTCTGTTTTGTAATTCAGTTCTTGTGTAGCCAAGTTTACTTTCCGTGTAGTAGTGATATCTTATGATGTTTCTTTTTCTGTGTGACTTATTTCACTTAGAATCATCGTACCTGAATCCACTCATTATGCTGCTATGGGCCTGATGACATAGATTTCATTGCTGAGTGATATTGCATTGTACGTAAGTACCACAACTTCTTTATCCATTTTTCACTTTCTGTGATATTTAACTTGTACAGTAAACGAGGTTTTTGTAAACAGAGCCATCCCAAACTTTGGGGTGGCTGTGTCTTTTTGATTTTAATTTCCCTAAGCAATAGGACCATAAGTGGAAGTGCCCTAGGCTCTGTTGCTTTGTTTTTTGGATGTTTCAGGAAACACCATACACTTCTCCAGAGTGGCTGCTGGCAATTTACATCCCGCCCATCAGCATAACAAGACTCCCAGTTCTCCATGGCCTGTCCTGCCTTTCTGGATTTTACACATTTTTCAGATGGCCCTTTTGACCGGGGGGCAGTGAGACTTCATTGTAGTGCAGATTTCCTTTGCAAGCTTGCTTGGTTGGCCAAAAAGGGCGTATGCGTCTTTTCCTGAATATATTCAGGAAAAAACGCATACGCCCTTTTTGGCCAAGTGCATCATTGTGGACGTTCTGCCTCTTTTCCTATGCTTTACATGCAATTCCAGTCTACCTTCTGAAATCGGTTTCCTGCAATTCTGCCCCGCTTTCAACTCCTCTTGGCTGCCTTACTTCAATATAATTTTGGAAGTTACCTGTCATTTATAACTCTGCAGGTTTGTGAATTACAGTGCCCCTGAGCTCCTTTCTTCAACTCGCTTTCTTGTGAGCTGGCCGCAACACCACAGGATTGCTTCGGACCCTAGTTTGGTTCCGGCACGGCATGCTGAGCCTTTAGTTAATTCCCCTTCCTGGTGGGAAATGAGAGTTAAATTTGCCCGTCCGGACACCTCCACCTAGTGTCTCATTGGTTCTCCCTATTCCTGTTCAATTTCCACAGAAATTGGAAATTGGGCCAAACAGGAGGTTAAAGGCACTGACTCTCCAAGTGGGGAGAGTGTTAGTAAAGCGTCTGGAATGTTGCACCCAAGTACCAGGGGACAAAAACTGAGACACATTTGAACACGTTTCCCGATCACACGGTGGATCATACTCTGGGTTCCACATGCATGTTTTAGCTGAAGGAAGAATCCCTTAAA
Organism: Leucopleurus acutus; assembly: GCF_964270905.1. Classification (NCBI taxonomy): domain Eukaryota; kingdom Metazoa; phylum Chordata; class Mammalia; order Artiodactyla; family Delphinidae; genus Leucopleurus; species Leucopleurus acutus. The sequence continues at coordinate 137,246 of NW_028139036.1, read as the reverse complement.
CCTGGAGAGTTGAGACCCATGGAATGGGTACCATGCAATATGACTTCAAAGGGTCTGCATTTGCTCACCGAACCTCACCAATCCTATCACTGCTGCGTTTATGCCGCTGTACACACGCTTGATTCTGTTTCAGAGACATATAAATCCATAGGTTTTAAGATTCTTACTAGTCAAGTATATTCTTAGGGGTTTAATATGGGGTGTTGAGTCCACTTCGTTGAGCAAGGAGTAGCTCTTGTCTATTACATATTTGGCTTATGGAATGGTATCTGTGCTAATTTCAATCTCTGGTTTTATGCAGCACCCCAACTCACCTTTCCCCTTAAGCAAGCATAAGTTGGTTTTCTACATTTGACACCCTGTTCTGTTTTGTAATTCAGTTCCTGTTTAGCCAAGTTTACATTCCGTTTAGTAGTGATATCTTACGATGTTTCTTTTTCTGTGTGACTTATTTCACTTAGAATCATCGTACCTGAATCCACTCATTATGCTGCTATGGGCCTGATGACATAGATTTCATTGCTGAGTGATATTGCATTGTACGTAATTACCACAACTTCTTTATCCATTTTTTGCTTTGTGTGATATTGAACTTGTACCGTAAACGAGGTTCTTGTAAACAGAGCCGTCCCAAACTTTGGGGTGGCTGTGTCTTTTTGATTTTAATTTCCCTAAGCTATAGGACCATAAGTGGAAGTGCCCTAGGCTCTGTTGCTTTGTTTTTTGGATGTTTCAGGAAACACCATACACTTCTCCAGAGTGGCTGCTGACAATTTACATCCCGCCCATCAGCATAACAAGGCTCCCAGTTCTCCATGGCCTGTCCTGCCTTTCTGGATTTTACACTTTTTTCAGATGGCCCTTTTGACCGGGGGGCAGTGAGACTTCATTGTAGTGCAGATTTCCTTTGCAAGCTTTCTTGGTTGGCCAAAAAGGGCGTATGCAGTTTTTCCTCAATATATTCAGGAAAAAACCCATATGCCCTTTTTGGCCAAGTGCATCGTTGTGGACGTTCTGCCTCTTTTCCTATGCTTTTCATGCAATTCCCATCTACCTCCTGAAATCGGTTTCCTGCAATTCTGCCCCGCTTTCTAGTCCTCTTGGCGGCCTTACTTCAATATATATTTGGACGATAGCTGTCATTTATTACTCTTCAGTTTTGTGAATTACAGTGCCCCTGAGCTCCTTTCTTCAACTCGTTTTCTTGTGAGCTGGCCGCAACACTGCAGGATTGCTTCAGGCCCTAGTGTGGTTCTGGCATGGCACGCTGAGCCTTTGCTTAATTCCTCTTCCTGGTGGGAACTGAGAGTTAAATTATCCCGTCCAGACACCTCCAGCTAGTCTCTCATTGGTTTTCCCTATTCCTGTTCATCTTACACAGAAATTCCAACTGGGCCAAATAGGAGGTTAAAGGCACTGACTCTCCAAGTGGGGAGAGTGTTAGTAAAGCATCTGGAATGTTGCACCCGAGTACCAGGCGACGAAAAGTGAGACACATTTCAACACATTTAGCGATCACACGGTGGATCATACTCTGGGTTCCACATGCATGTTTTACCTGAAGGAAGAATCCCTTAAACCTGGAGAGTTGAGACCCATGGAATGGGTACCATGCAATATGACTTCAAAGGGTCTGCATTTGCTCACCGAACCTCACCAATCCTATCACTGCTGCGTTTATGCCGCTGTACACACGCTTGATTCTCTTTCGGAGACATATAAATCCGTAGGTTTTAAGATTATTTGTAGTCAGGTATATTCTTAGGCGTTTAATATGGGGTGTTGAGTCCACTTCGTTGAGCAAGGAGTAGCTCTTTTCTATTACATATTTGGCTTATGGAACGGTATCTGTGCTAATTTCAATCTCCGGTTTTATGCAGCACCCCAACTCACCTTTCCCCTTAAGCAAGCATAAGTTGGTTTTCTCCTTTTGACACCCTGTTCTGTTTTGTAATTCAGTTCCTGTGTAGCCAAGTTTACATTCCGTGTAGTAGTGATATCTTATGATGTTTCTTTTTCTGTGTGACTTATTTCACTTAGAATCATCGTACCTGAATCCACTCATTATGCTGCTATGGGCCTGATGACATAGATTTCATTGCTGAGTGATATTGCATTGTACGTAAGTACCACAACTTCTTTATCCATTTTTCGCTTTGTGTGGTATTGAACTTGTACCGTAAACGAGGTTCTTGTAAACAGAGCCGTCCCAAACTTTGGAGTGGGTGTGTCTTTTTGATTTTAATTTTCCTAAGCTATAGGACCATAAGTGGAAGTGCCCTTGGCTTTGTTGCTTTGTTTTTTGGATGTTTCAGGAAACACCATACACTTCTCCAGAGTGGGTGCTGGCAATTTCCATCCCGCCCATCAGCATAACAAGGCTCCCAGTTCTCCATGGCCTGTCCTGCCTTTCTGGATTTTACACTTTTTTCAGATGGCCCTTTTGACCGGGGGGCAGTGAGACTTCATTGTAGTGCAGATTTCCTTTGCAAGCTTGCTTGGTTGGCCAAAAAGGGCGTATGCGTCTTTTCCTGAATATATTCAGGAAAAGACGCATACGCCCTTTTTGGCCAAGTGCATCATTGTGGACGTTCTGCCTCTTTTCCTATGCTTTACATGCAATTCCAGTCTACCTTCTGAAATCGGTTTCCTGCAATTCTGCCCCGCTTTCAACTCCTCTTGGCTGCCTTACTTCAATATATTTTTGGAAGTTACCTGTCATTTATAACTCTGCAGATTTGTGAATTACAGTGCCCCTGAGCTCCTTTCTTCAACTCGCTTTCTTGTGAGCTGGCCGCAACACCACAGGATTGCTTCGGACCCTAGTTTGGTTCCGGCACGGCATGCTGAGCCTTTAGTTAATTCCTCTTCCTGGTGGGAAATGAGAGTTAAATTTGCCCGTCCGGACACCTCCACCTAGTGTCTCATTGGTTCTCCCTATTCCTGTTCAATTTCCACAGAAATTGGAAACTGGGCCAAACAGGAGGTTAAAGGCACTGACTCTCCAAGTGGGGAGAGTGTTAGTAAAGCGTCTGGAATGTTGCACCCAAGTACCAGGGGACAAAAACTGAGACACATTTGAACACGTTTCCCGATCACACGGTGGATCATACTCTGGGTTCCACATGCATGTTTTAGCTGAAGGAAGCATCCCTTAAACCTGGAGAGTTGAGACCCATGGAATGGGTACCATGCAATATGACTTCAAAGGGTCTGCATTTGCTCACCGAACCTCACCAATCCTATCACTGCTGCGTTTATGCCGCTGTACACACGCTTGATTCTCTTTCAGAGACATATAAATCCATAGGTTTTAAGATTCTTACTAGTCAGGTATATTCTTAGGGGTTTAATATGGGGTGTTGAGTCCACTTCGTTGAGCAAGGAGTAGCTCTTGTCTATTACATATTTGGCTTATGGAACGGTATCTGTGCTAATTTCAATCTCTGGTTTTATGCCGCACCCAACTCACCTTTCCACTTAAGCAAGCATAAGTTGATTTTCTACATTTGACACCCTGTTCTGTTTTGTAATTCAGTTCCTGTGTAGCCAAGTTTACATTCCGTGTAGTAGTGATATCTTATGATGTTTCTCTTTCTGTGTGAATTATTTCACTTAGAATCATCGTACCTGAATCCACTCATTATGCTGCTACGGGCCTGATGACATAGATTTCATTGCTGAGTGATATTGCATTGTACGTAAGTACCACAACTTCTATATCCATTTTTCGCTTTCTGTGATATTGAACTTGTACGGTAAACGAGGTTCTTGTAAACAGAGCCGTCCCAAACTTTGGGGTGGCTGTGTCTTTTTGATTTTAATTTCCCTAAGCTATAGGACCATAAGTGGAAGTGCCCTAGGCTCTGTTGCTTTGTTTTTTGGATGTTTCAGGAAACACCATACACTTCTCCAGAGTTTCTGCTGGCAATTTACATCCCGCCCATCAGCATAACAAGGCTCCCAGTTCTCCATGGGCTGTCCTGCCTTTCTGGATTTTACACTTTTTTCAGATGACCCTTTTGACCGGGGGGCAGTGAGACTTCATTGTAATGCAGATTTCCTTTGCAAGCTTGCTTGGTTGGCCAAAAAGTGCGTATGCGTTTTTTCCTGAATATATTCAGGAAAGAACGCATACGCCCTTTTTGGCCAAGTGCATCATTGTGGACGTTCTGCCTCTTTTCCTAAGCTTTACATGCAATTCCAGTCTACCTCCTGCAATCGGTTTCCTATAATTCTGCCCCGCTTTCAAGTCCTCTTGGCAGCCTTACTTCAATATATTTTTGGAAGATAGCTGTCATTTATAACTCTGCAGGTTTGTGAATTACAGTGCCCCTGAGCTCCTTTCTTCAACTCGCTTTCTTGTGAGCTGGCCACAACACCGCAGGATTGCTTCAGGCCCTAGTTTGGTTCCGGCACGGCATGTTGAGCCTTTGGTTAATTCCTCTTCCTGGTGGGAAGTGAGAGTTAAATTTGCCCGTCTGGACACCTCCAACTAGTCTCTCATTGGTTCTTCCTATTCCTGTTCATTTTCCACAGAAATTGCAAACTGGGCCAAACAGGAGGTTAAAGGCACTGACTCTGCAAGTGGGGAGAGTGTTAGTAAAGCGTCTGGAATTTTGCACCCGAGTACCAGGGGACCAAAACTGAGACACATTTGAACACGTTTCCTGATCACACGGTGGATCATACTCTGGGTTCCACATGCATGTTTTAGCTGAAGGAAGAATCCCTTAAACATGGAGAGTTGAGACCCATGGAATGGGTACCATGCAATATGACTTCAAAGGGTCTGCATTTGCTCACCGAACCTCACCAATCCTATCACTGCTGCGTTTATGCCGCTGTACACACGCTTGATTCTCTTTCGGAGGCATATAAATCCATAGGTTTTAAGATTCTTACTAGTCAGGTATATTGTTAGGCGTTTAATATGTGGTGTTGAGTCCACTTCGTTGAGCAAGGAGTACCTCTTGTCTATTACATATTTGGTTTATGGAATGGTATCTGTGCTAATTTCAATCTGTGGTTTTATGCCGCACCCCAACTCACCTTTCCCCTTAAGCAAGCATAAGTTGGTTTTCTACATTTGACACCCTGTTCTGTTTTGTAATTCAGTTCTTGTGTAGCCAAGTTTACTTTCCGTGTAGTAGTGATATCTTATGATGTTTCTTTTTCTGTGTGACTTATTTCACTTAGAATCATCGTACCTTTATCCACTCATTATGCTGCTACGGGCCTGATGACATAGATTTCATTGCTGAGTGATATTGCATTGTACGTAAGTACCACAACTTCTTTATCCACTTTTCACTTTCTGTGATATTTAACTTGTACAGTAAACGAGGTTTTTGTAAACAGAGCCATCCCAAACTTTGGGGTAGCTGTGTCTTTTTGATTTTAATTTCCCTAAGCAATAGGACCATAAGTGGAAGTGCCCTAGGCTCTGTTGCTTTGTTTTTTGGATGTTTCAGGAAACACCATACACTTCTCCAGAGTGGCTGCTGGCAATTTACATCCCGCCCATCAGCATAACAAGACTCCCAGTTCTCCATGGCCTGTCCTGCCTTTCTGGATTTTACACATTTTTCAGATGGCCCTTTTGACCGGGGGGCAGTGAGACTTCATTGTAGTGCAGATTTCCTTTGCAAGCTTGCTTGGTTGGCCAAAAAGGGCGTATGCGTCTTTTCCTGAATATATTCAGGAAAAAACGCATACGCCCTTTTTGGCCAAGTGCATCATTGTGGACGTTCTGCCTCTTTTCCTATGCTTTACATGCAATTCCAGTCTACCTTCTGAAATCGGTTTCCTGCAATTCTGCCCCGCTTTCAACTCCTCTTGGCTGCCTTACTTCAATATATTTTTGGAAGTTACCTGTCATTTATAACTCTGCAGGTTTGTGAATTACAGTGCCCCTGAGCTCCTTTCTTCAACTCGCTTTCTTGTGAGCTGGCCGCAACACCACAGGATTGCTTCGGACCCTAGTTTGGTTCCGGCACGGCATGCTGAGCCTTTAGTTAATTCCTCTTCCTGGTGGGAAATGAGAGTTAAATTTGCCCGTCCGGACACCTCCACCTAGTGTCTCATTGGTTCTCCCTATTCCTGTTCAATTTCCACAGAAATTGGAAACTGGGCCAAACAGGAGGTTAAAGGCACTGACTCTCCAAGTGGGGAGAGTGTTAGTAAAGCGTCTGGAATGTTGCACCCAAGTACCAGGGGACAAAAACTGAGACACATTTGAACACGTTTCCCGATCACACGGTGGATCATACTCTGGGTTCCACATGCATGTTTTAGCTGAAGGAAGAATCCCTTAAACCTGGAGAGTTGAGACCCATGGAATGGGTACCATGCAATATGACTTCAAAGGGTCTGCATTTGCTCACCGAACCTCACCAATCCTATCACTGCTGCGTTTATGCCGCTGTACACACGCTTGATTCTCTTTCAGAGACATATAAATCCATAGGTTTTAAGATTCTTACTAGTCAGGTATATTCTTAGGGGTTTAATATGGGGTGTTGAGTCCACTTCGTTGAGCAAGGAGTAGCTCTTGTCTATTACATATTTGGCTTATGGAATGGTATCTGTGCTAATTTCAATCTCTGGTTTTATGCCGCACCCCAATTCACCTTTCCCCTTAAGCAAGCATAAGTTGGTTTTCTACATTTGACACCCTGTTCTGTTTTGTAATTCAGTTCCTGTTTAGCCAAGTTTACATTCCGTTTAGTAGTGATATCTTACGATGTTTCTTTTTCTGTGTGACTTATTTCACTTAGAATCATCGTACCTGAATCCACTCATTATGCTGCTACGGGCCTGATGACATAGATTTCATTGCTGAGTGATATTGCATTGTACGTAAGTACCACAACTTCTTTATCCATTTTTCGCTTTGTGTGATATTGAACTTGTACGGTAAACGAGGTTCTTGTAAACAGAGCCGTCCCAAACTTTGGGGTGGCTGTGTCTTTTTGATTTTAATTTCCCTAAGCTATAGGACCATAAGTGGAAGTGCCCTAGGCTCTGTTGCTTTGTTTTTTGGATGTTTCAGGAAACACCATACACTTCTCCAGAGTGGCTGCTGGCAATTTACATCCCGCCCATCACCATAACAAGGCTCCCAGTTCTCCATGGCCTGTCCTGCCTTTCTGGATTTTACACTTTTTTCAGATGGCCCTTTTGACCGGGGGGCAGTGAGACTTCATTGTAGTGCAGATTTCCTTTGCAAGCTTGCTTGGTTGGCCAAAAAGGGCGTATGCAGTTTTTCCTCAATATATTCAGGAAAAAACCCATATGCCCTTTTTGGCCAAGTGCATCGTTGTGGACGTTCTGCCTCTTTTCCTATGCTTTTCATGCAATTCCCATCTACCTCCTGAAATCGGTTTCCTGCAATTCTGCCCCGCTTTCTAGTCCTCTTGGCGGCCTTACTTCAATATATATTTGGACGATAGCTGTCATTTATTACTCTTCAGGTTTGTGAATTACAGTGCCCCTGAGCTCCTTTCTTCAACTCGCTTTCTTGTGAGCTGGCCGCAACACCACAGGATTGCTTCGGACCCTAGTTTGGTTCCGGCACGGCATGCTGAGCCTTTAGTTAATTCCTCTTCCTGGTGGGAAATGAGAGTTAAATTTGCCCGTCCGGACACCTCCACCTAGTGTCTCATTGGTTCTCCCTATTCCTGTTCAATTTCCACAGAAATTGGAAACTGGGCCAAACAGGAGGTTAAAGGCACTGACTCTCCAAGTGGGGAGAGTGTTAGTAAAGCGTCTGGAATGTTGCACCCAAGTACCAGGGGACAAAAACTGAGACACATTTGAACACGTTTCCCGATCACACGGTGGATCATACTCTGGGTTCCACATGCATGTTTTACCTGAAGGAAGAATCCCTTACACCTGGAGAGTTGAGACCCATGGAATGGGTACCATGCAATATGACTTCAAAGGGTCTGCATTTGCTCACCGAACCTCACCAATCCTATCACTGCTGCGTTTATGCCGCTGTACACATGCTTGATTCTCTTTCGGAGACATATAAATCCATATGTTTTAAGATTCTTACTAGTCAGGTATATTCTTATGGGTTTAATATGGGGTGTTGAGTCCACTTCGTTGAGCAAGGAGTAGCTCTTGTCTATTATATATTTGGCTTATGGAACGGTATCTGTGCTAATTTCAATCTCTGGTTTTATGCCGCACCCAACTCACCTTTCCACTTAAGCAAGCATAATTTGATTTTCTACATTTGACACCCTGTTCTGTTTTGTAATTCAGTTCTTGTGTAGCCAAGTTTACTTTCCGTGTAGTAGTGATATCTTATGATGTTTCTTTTTCTGTGTGACTTATTTCACTTAGAATCATCGTACCTGAATCCACTCATTATGCTGCTACAGGCCTGATGACATAGATTTCATTGCTGAGTGATATTGCATTGTACGTAAGTACCACAACTTCTTTATCCACTTTTCACTTTCTGTGATATTTAACTTGTACAGTAAACGAGGTTTTTGTAAACAGAGCCATCCCAAACTTTGGGGTAGCTGTGTCTTTTTGATTTTAATTTCCCTAAGCAATAGGACCATAAGTGGAAGTGCCCTAGGCTCTGTTGCTTTGTTTTTTGGATGTTTCAGGAAACACCATACACTTCTCCAGAGTGGCTGCTGGCAATTTACATCCCGCCCATCAGCATAACAAGACTCCCAGTTCTCCATGGCCTGTCCTGCCTTTCTGGATTTTACACATTTTTCAGATGGCCCTTTTGACCGGGGGGCAGTGAGACTTCATTGTAGTGCAGATTTCCTTTGCAAGCTTGCTTGGTTGGCCAAAAAGGGCGTATGCGTCTTTTCCTGAATATATTCAGGAAAAAACGCATACGCCCTTTTTGGCCAAGTGCATCATTGTGGACGTTCTGCCTCTTTTCCTATGCTTTACATGCAATTCCAGTCTACCTTCTGAAATCGGTTTCCTGCAATTCTGCCCCGCTTTCAACTCCTCTTGGCTGCCTTACTTCAATATATTTTTGGAAGTTACCTGTCATTTATAACTCTGCAGGTTTGTGAATTACAGTGCCCCTGAGCTCCTTTCTTCAACTCGCTTTCTTGTGAGCTGGCCGCAACACCACAGGATTGCTTCGGACCCTAGTTTGGTTCCGGCACGGCATGCTGAGCCTTTAGTTAATTCCTCTTCCTGGTGGGAAATGAGAGTTAAATTTGCCCGTCCGGACACCTCCACCTAGTGTCTCATTGGTTCTCCCTATTCCTGTTCAATTTCCACAGAAATTGGAAACTGGGCCAAACAGGAGGTTAAAGGCACTGACTCTCCAAGTGGGGAGAGTGTTAGTAAAGCGTCTGGAATGTTGCACCCAAGTACCAGGGGACAAAAACTGAGACACATTTGAACACGTTTCCCGATCACACGGTGGATCATACTCTGGGTTCCACATGCATGTTTTAGCTGAAGGAAGAATCCCTTAAACCTGGAGAGTTGAGACCCATGGAATGGGTACCATCCAATATGACTTCAAAGGGTCTGCATTTGCTCACCGAACCTCACCAATCCTATCACTGCTGCGTTTATGCCGCTGTACACACGTTTGATTCTCTTTCAGAGACATATAAATCCATAGGTTTTAAGATTCTTACTAGTCAGGTATATTCTTAGGGGTTTAATATGGGGTGTTGAGTCCACTTCGTTGAGCAAGGAGTAGCTCTTGTCTATTACATATTTGGCTTATGGAATGGTATCTGTGCTAATTTCAATCTCTGGTTTTATGCCGCACCCCAACTCACCTTTCCCCTTAAGCAAGCATAAGTTGGTTTTCTACATTTGACACCCTGTTCTGTTTTGTAATTCAGTTCCTGTTTAGCCAAGTTTACATTCCGTTTAGTAGTGATATCTTACGATGTTTCTTTTTCTGTGTGACTTATTTCACTTAGAATCATCGTACCTGAATCCACTCATTATGCTGCTACGGGCCTGATGACATAGATTTCATTGCTGAGTGATATTGCATTGTACGTAAGTACCACAACTTCTTTATCCATTTTTCGCTTTGTGTGATATTGAACTTGTACCGTAAACGAGGTTCTTGTAAACAGAGCCGTCCCAAACTTTGGGGTGGCTGTGTCTTTTTGATTTTAATTTCCCTAAGCTATAGGACCATAAGTGGAAGTGCCCTAGGCTCTGTTGCTTTGTTTTTTGGATGTTTCAGGAAACACCATACACTTCTCCAGAGTGGCTGCTGGTAATTTACATCCCGCCCATCACCATAACAAGGCTCCCAGTTCTCCATGGCCTGTCCTGCCTTTCTGGATTTTACACTTTTTTCAGATGGCCCTTTTGACCGGGGGGCAGTGAGACTTCATTGTAGTGCAGATTTCCTTTGCAAGCTTTCTTGGTTGGCCAAAAAGGGCGTATGCAGTTTTTCCTCAATATATTCAGGAAAAAACCCATATGCCCTTTTTGGCCAAGTGCATCGTTGTGGACGTTCTGCCTCTTTTCCTATGCTTTTCATGCAATTCCCATCTACCTCCTGAAATCGGTTTCCTGCAATTCTGCCCTGCTTTCTAGTCCTCTTGGCGGCCTTACTTCAATATATATTTGGACGATAGCTGTCATTTATTACTCTTCAGGTTTGTGAATTACAGTGCCCCTGAGCTCCTTTCTTCAACTCGCTTTCTTGTGAGCTGGCCGCAACACCACAGGATTTCTTCGGACCCTAGTTTGGTTCCGGCACGGCATGCTGAGCCTTTAGTTAATTCCTCTTCCTGGTGGGAAATGAGAGATAATTTGCCCATCCGGACACCTCCACCTAGTGTCTCATTGGTTCTCCCTATTCCTGTTCAATTTCCACAGAAATTGGAAACTGGGCCAAACAGGAGGTTAAAGGCACTGACTCTCCAAGTGGGGAGAGTGTTAGTAAAGCGTCTGGAATGTTGCACCCAAGTACCAGGGGACAAAAACTGAGACACATTTGAACACGTTTCCCGATCACACGGTGGATCATACTCTGGGTTCCACATGCATGTTTTAGCTGAAGGAAGAATCCCTTAAACCTGGAGAGTTGAGACCCATGGAATGGGTACCATGCAATATGACTTCAAAGGGTCTGCATTTGCTCACCGAACCTCACCAATCCTATCACTGCTGCGTTTATGCCGCTGTACACATGCTTGATTCTCTTTCGGAGACATATAAATCCATATGTTTTAAGATTCTTACTAGTCAAGTATATTCTTAGGGGTTTAATATGGGGTGTTGAGTCCACTTCGTTGAGCAAGGAGTAGCTCTTGTCTATTATATATTTGGCTTATGGAACGGTATCTGTGCTAATTTCAATCTCTGGTTTTATGCCGCACCCAACTCACCTTTCCACTTAAGCAAGCATAAGTTGATTTTCTACATTTGACACCCTGTTCTGCTTTGTAATTCAGTTCTTGTGTAGCCAAGTTTACATTCCGTGTATTAGTGATATCTTATGATGTTTCTTTTTCTGTGTGACTTATTTCACTTAGAATCATCGTACCTGAATCCACTCATTATGCTGCTACGGACCTGATGACATAGATTTCATTGCTGAGTGATATTGCATTGTACGTAAGTACCACAACTTCTTTATCCATTTTTCGCTTTCTGTGATATTGAACTTGTACGGTAAACGAGGTTCTTGTAAACAGAGCCGTCCCAAACTTTGGGGTGGCTGTGTCTTTTTGATTTTAATTTCCCTAAGCTATAGGACCATAAGAGGAAGTGCCCTAGGCTCTGTTGCTTTGTTTTTTGGATGTTTCAGGAAACACCATACACTTCTCCAGAGTGGCTGCTGGCAATTTACATCCCGCCCATCACCATAACAAGGCTCCCAGTTCTCCATGGGCTGTCCTGCCTTTCTGGATTTTACACTTTTTTCAGATGACCCTTTTGACCGGGGGGCAGTGAGACTTCATTGTAGTGCAGATTTCCTTTGCAAGCTTGCTTGGTTGGCCAAAAAGGGCGTATGCGTTTTTTCCTGAATATATTCAGGAAAAAACGCATACGCCCTTTGTGGCCAAGTGCATCATTGTGGATGTTCTGCCTCTTTTCCTATGCTTTACATGCAATTCCAGTCTACCTCCTGAAATCGGTTTCCTGCAATTCTGCCCCGCTTTCAACTCCTCTTGGCAGCCTTACTTCAATATATTTTTGGAAGATAGCTGTCATTTATAACTCTGCAGGTTTGTGAATTACAGTGCCCCTGAGCTCCTTTCTTCAACTCGCTTTCTTGTGAGCTGGCCGCAACACCGCAGGATCGCTTCTGGCCCTAGTGTGGTTCCGGCATGGCACGCTGAACCTTTGGTTAATTCCTCTTCCTGGTGGGAACTGAGAGTTAAATTTGCCCGTCTGGACACCTCCAACTAGTCTCTCATTGGTTCTTCCTATTCCTGTTCATTTTCCACAGAAATTGCAAACTGGGCCAAACAGGAGGTTAAAGGCACTGACTCTCCAAGTGGGGAGAGTGTTAGTAAAGCGTCTGGAATGTTGCACCCGAGTACCAGGGGACCAAAACTGAGACACATTTGAACACGTTTCCTGATCACACGGTGGATCATACTCTGGGTTCCACATGCATGTTTTAGCTGAAGGAAGAATCCCTTAAACATGGAGAGTTGAGACCCATGGAATGGGTACCATGCAATATGACTTCAAAGGGTCTGCATTTGCTCACCGAACCTCACCAATCCTATCACTGCTGCGTTTATGCCGCTGTACACACGCTTGATTCTCTTTCGGAGGCATATAAATCCATAGGTTTTAAGATTCTTACTAGTCAGGTATATTGTTAGGCATTTCATATGTGGTGTTGAGTCCACTTCGTTGAGCAAGGAGTACCTCTTGTCTATTACATATTTGGTTTATGGAATGGTATCTGTGCTAATTTCAATCTGTGGTTTTATGCCGCACCCCAACTCACCTTTCCCCTTAAGCAAGCATAAGTTGGTTTTCTACATTTGACAACCTGTTCTGTTTTGTAATTCAGTTCTTGTGTAGCCAAGTTTACTTTCCGTGTAGTAGTGATATCTTATGATGTTTCTTTTTCTGTGTGACTTATTTCACTTAGAATCATCGTACCTGAATCCACTCATTATGCTGCTACGGGCCTGATGACATAGATTTCATTGCTGAGTGATATTGCATTGTACGTAAGTACCACAACTTCTTTATCCATTTTTCACTTTCTGTGATATTTAACTTGTACAGTAAACGAGGTTTTTGTAAACAGAGCCATCCCAAACTTTGGGGTGGCTGTGTCTTTTTGATTTTAATTTCCCTAAGCAATAGGACCATAAGTGGAAGTGCCCTAGGCTCTGTTGCTTTGTTTTTTGGATGTTTCAGGAAACACCATACACTTCTCCAGAGTGGCTGCTGGCAATTTACATCCCGCCCATCAGCATAACAAGACTCCCAGTTCTCCATGGCCTGTCCTGCCTTTCTGGATTTTACACATTTTTCAGATGGCCCTTTTGACCGGGGGGCAGTGAGACTTCATTGTAGTGCAGATTTCCTTTGCAAGCTTGCTTGGTTGGCCAAAAAGGGCGTATGCGTCTTTTCCTGAATATATTCAGGAAAAAACGCATACGCCCTTTTTGGCCAAGTGCATCATTGTGGACGTTCTGCCTCTTTTCCTATGCTTTACATGCAATTCCAGTCTACCTTCTGAAATCGGTTTCCTGCAATTCTGCCCCGCTTTCAACTCCTCTTGGCTGCCTTACTTCAATATATTTTTGGAAGTTACCTGTCATTTATAACTCTGCAGGTTTGTGAATTACAGTGCCCCTGAGCTCCTTTCTTCAACTCGCTTTCTTGTGAGCTGGCCGCAACACCACAGGATTGCTTCGGACCCTAGTTTGGTTCCGGCACGGCATGCTGAGCCTTTAGTTAATTCCTCTTCCTGGTGGGAAATGAGAGTTAAATTTGCCCGTCCGGACACCTCCACCTAGTGTCTCATTGGTTCTCCCTATTCCTGTTCAATTTCCACAGAAATTGGAAACTGGGCCAAACAGGAGGTTAAAGGCACTGACTCTCCAAGTGGGGAGAGTGTTAGTAAAGCGTCTGGAATGTTGCACCCAAGTACCAGGGGACAAAAACTGAGACACATTTGAACACGTTTCCCGATCACACGGTGGATCATACTCTGGGTTCCACATGCATGTTTTAGCTGAAGGAAGAATCCCTTAAACCTGGAGAGTTGAGACCCATGGAATGGGTACCATGCAATATGACTTCAAAGGGTCTGCATTTGCTCACCGAACCTCACCAATCCTATCACTGCTGCGTTTATGCCGCTGTACACACGCTTGATTCTCTTTCGGAGACATATAAATCCGTAGGTTTTAAGATTATTTGTAGTCAGGTATATTCTTAGGCGTTTAATATGGGGTGTTGAGTCCACTTCGTTGAGCAAGGAGTAGCTCTTTTCTATTACATATTTGGCTTATGGAACGGTATCTGTGCTAATTTCAATCTCCGGTTTTATGCAGCACCCCAACTCACCTTTCCCCTTAAGCAAGCATAAGTTGGTTTTCTCCATTTGACACCCTGTTCTGTTTTGTAATTCAGTTCCTGTGTAGCCAAGTTTACATTCCGTGTAGTAGTGATATCTTATGATATTTCTTTTTCTGTGTGACTTATTTCACTTAGAATCATCGTACCTGAATCCACTCATTATGCTGCTATGGGCCTGATGACATAGATTTCATTGCTGAGTGATACTGCATTGTACGTAAGTACCACAACTTCTTTATCCATTTTTCGCTTTGTGTGGTATTGAACTTGTACCGTAAACGAGGTTCTTGTAAACAGAGCCGTCCCAAACTTTGGAGTGGGTGTGTCTTTTTGATTTTAATTTTCCTAAGCTATAGGACCATAAGTGGAAGTGCCCTTGGCTTTGTTGCTTTGTTTTTTGGATGTTTCAGGAAACACCATACACTTCTCCAGAGTGGGTGCTGGCAATTTACATCCCGCCCATCAGCATAACAAGGCTCCCAGTTCTCCATGGCCTGTCCTGCCTTTCTGGATTTTACACTTTTTTCAGATGGCCCTTTTGACCGGGGGGCAGTGAGACTTCATTGTAGTGCAGATTTCCTTTGCAAGCTTGCTTGGTTGGCCAAAAAGGGCATATGCGTCTTTTCCTGAATATATTCAGGAAAAGACGCATACGCCCTTTTTGGCCAAGTGCATCATTGTGGACGTTCTGCCTCTTTTCCTATGCTTTACATGCAATTCCAGTCTACCTTCTGAAATCGGTTTCCTGCAATTCTGCCCCGCTTTCAACTCCTCTTGGCTGCCTTACTTCAATATATTTTTGGAAGTTACCTGTCATTTATAACTCTGCAGATTTGTGAATTACAGTGCCCCTGAGCTCCTTTCTTCAACTCGCTTTCTTGTGAGCTGGCCGCAACACCACAGGATTGCTTCGGACCCTAGTTTGGTTCTGGCACGGCATGCTGAGCCTTTAGTTAATTCCTCTTCCTGGTGGGAAATGAGAGTTAAATTTGCCCGTCCGGACACCTCCACCTAGTGTCTCATTGGTTCTCCCTATTCCTGTTCAATTTCCACAGAAATTGGAAACTGGGCCAAACAGGAGGTTAAAGGCACTGACTCTCCAAGTGGGGAGAGTGTTAGTAAAGCGTCTGGAATGTTGCACCCGAGTACCAGGGGACGAAAACTGAGACACATTTGAAAACGTGTTCCGATCACACGGTGGATCATACTCTGGGTTCCACATGCATGTTTTAGCTGAAGGAAGAATCCCTTAAACCTGGAGAGTTGAGACCCATGGAATGGGTACCATGCAATATGACTTCAAAGGGTCTGCATTTGCTCACCGAACCTCACCAATCCTATCACTGCTGCGTTTATGCCGCTGTACACATGCTTGATTCTCTTTCAGAGACATATAAATCCATAGGTTTTAAGATTCTTACTAGTCAGGTATATTCTTAGGGGTTTAATATGGGGTGTTGAGTCCACTTCGTTGAGCAAGGAGTAGCTCTTGTCTATTACATATTTGGCTTATGGAACGGTATCTGTGCTAATTTCAATCTCTGGTTTTATGCTGCACCCAACTCACCTTTCCACTTAAGCAAGCATAAGTTGATTTTCTACATTTGACACCCTGTTCTGTTTTGTAATTCAGTTCCTGTGTAGCCAAGTTTACATTCCGTGTAGTAGTGATATCTTATGATGTTTCTCTTTCTGTGTGAATTATTTCACTTAGAATCATCGTACCTGAATCCACTCATTATGCTGCTACGGGCCTGATGACATAGATTTCATTGCTGAGTGATATTGCATTGTACGTAAGTACCACAACTTCTATATCCATTTTTCGCTTTCTGTGATATTGAACTTGTACGGTAAACGAGGTTCTTGTAAACAGAGCCGTCCCAAACTTTGGGGTGGCTGTGTCTTTTTGATTTTAATTTCCCTAAGCTATAGGACCATAAGTGGAAGTGCCCTAGGCTCTGTTGCTTTGTTTTTTGGATGTTTCAGGAAACACCATACACTTCTCCAGAGTGGCTGCTGGCAATTTACATCCCGCCCATCAGCATAACAAGGCTCCCAGTTCTCCATGGGCTGTCCTGCCTTTCTGGATTTTACACTTTTTTCAGATGACCCTTTTGACCCGGGGGCAGTGAGACTTCATTGTAATGCAGATTTCCTTTGCAAGCTTGCTTGGTTGGCCAAAAAGTGCGTATGCGTTTTTTCCTGAATATATTCAGGAAAGAACGCATACGCCCTTTTTGGCCAAGTGCATCATTGTCGACGTTCTGCCTCTTTTCCTATGCTTTACATGCAATTCCAGTCTACCTCCTGCAATCGGTTTCCTATAATTCTGCCCCGCTTTCAAGTCCTCTTGGCAGCCTTACTTCAATATATTTTTGGAAGATAGCTGTCATTTATAACTCTGCAGGTTTGTGAATTACAGTGCCCCTGAGCTCCTTTCTTCAACTCGCTTTCTTGTGAGCTGGCCGCAACACCGCAGGATTGCTTCAGGCCCTATTTTGGTTCCGGCAGGGCATGTTGAGCCTTTGGTTAATTCCTCTTCCTGGTGGGAAATGAGAGTTAAATTTGCCCGTCCAGACACCTCCACCTAGTCTCTCATTTGTTCTCCCTCTTCCTGTTCATCTTCCGCAGAAATTGCAAACTGGGCCAAACAGGAGGTTAAAGGCACTGACTCTCCAAGTGGGGAGAGTGTTAGTAAAGCGTCTGGAATGTTGCAGCCGAGTACCAGGGGACGAAACCTGAGACATATTTGAACACGTTTTCCGATCACATGGTGGATCATACTCTTGGTTCCACATGCATGTTTTAGCTGAAGGAAGAATCCCTTAAACATGGGGAGTTGAGACCCATGGAATGGGTACCATGCAATATGACTTCAAAGGGTCTGCATTTGCTCACCGAACCTCACCAATACTATCACTGCTGCGTTTATGCCACTGTACACACGCTTGATTCTCTTTCGGAGACATATAAATCCATAGGTTTTAAGATTCTTACTAGTCAGGTATATTCTTAGGCGTTTAATATGGGGTGTTGAGTCCACTTCGTTGAGCAAGGAGTAGCTCTTGTCTATTACATATTTGGCTTATGGAATGGTATCTGTGCTAATTTCAATCTCTGGTTTTATGCAGCACCCAAACTCACCTTTCCCCTTAAGCAAGCATAAGTTGGTTTTCTACATTTGACACCCTGTTCTGTTTTGTAATTCAGTTCCTGTTTAGCCAAGTTTACATTCCGTTTAGTAGTGATATCTTACGATGTTTCTTTTTCTGTGTGACTTATTTCACTTAGAATCATCGTACCTGAATCCACTCATTATGCTGCTATGGGCCTGATGACATAGATTTCATTGCTGAGTGATATTGCATTGTACGTAAGTACCACAACTTATTTATCCATTTTTCGCTTTGTGTGATATTGAACTTGTACCGTAAACGAAGTTCTTGTAAACAGAGCCGTCCCAAACTTTGGGGTGGCTGTGTCTTTTTGATTTTAATTTCCCTAAGCTATAGGACCATAAGTGGAAGTGCCCTAGGCTCTGTTGCTTTGTTTTTTGGATGTTTCAGGAAACACCATACACTTCTCCAGAGTGGCTGCTGGCAATTTACATCCCGCCCTTCACCATAACAAGGCTCCCAGTTCTCCATGGCCTGTCCTGCCTTTCTGGATTTTACACATTTTTCAGATGGCCCTTTTGACCGGGGGGCAGTGAGACTTCATTGTAGTGCAGATTTCCTTTGCAAGCTTTCTTGGTTGGCCAAAAAGGGCGTATGCAGTTTTTCCTCAATATATTCAGGAAAAAACCCATATGCCCTTTTTGGCCAAGTGCATCGTTGTGGACGTTCTGCCTCTTTTCCTATGCTTTTCATGCAATTCCCATCTACCTCCTGAAATCGGTTTCCTGCAATTCTGCCCCGCTTTCTAGTCCTCTTGGCGGCCTTACTTCAATATATATTTGGACGATAGCTGTCATTTATTACTCTTCAGGTTTGTGAATTACAGTGCCCCTGAGCTCCTTTCTTCAACTCGCTTTCTTGTGAGCTGGCCGCAACACTGCAGGATTGCTTCAGGCCCTAGTGTGGTTCTGGCATGGCATGCTGAGCCTTTGGTTAATTCCTTTTCCTGGTGGGAACTGAGAGTTAAATTATCCCGTCCAGACACCTCCAGCTAGTCTCTCATTGGTTCTCCCTATTCCTGTTCATCTTACACAGAAATTCCAACTGGGCCAAATAGGAGGTTAAAGGCACTGACTCTCCAAGTGGGGAGAGTGTTAGTAAAGCGTCTGGAATGTTGCACCCGAGTACCAGGCGACGAAAAGTGAGACACATTTCAACACATTTCCCGATCACACGGTGGATCATACTCTGGGTTCCACATGCATGTTTTACCTGAAGGAAGAATCCCTTAAACCTGGAGAGTTGAGACCCATGGAATGGGTACCATGCAATATGACTTCAAAGGGTCTGCATTTGCTCACCGAACCTCACCAATCCTATCACTGCTGCGTTTATGCCGCTGTACACACGCTTGATTCTCTTTCGGAGACATATAAATCCGTAGGTTTTAAGATTATTTCTAGTCAGGTATATTCTTAGGCGTTTAATATGGGGTGTTGAGTCCAATTCGTTGAGCAAGGAGTAGCTCTTTTCTATTACATATTTGGCTTATGGAACAGTATCTGTGCTAATTTCAATCTCTGCTTTTATGCAGCACCCCAACTCACCTTTCCCCTTAAGCAAGCATAAGTTGGTTTTCTACATTTGACACCCTGTTCTGTTTTGTAATTCAGTTCTTGTGTAGCCAAGTTTACATTCCGTGTAGTAGTGATATCTTATGATGTTTCTTTTTCTGTGTGACTTATTTCACTTAGAATCATCGTACCTGAATCCACTCATTATGCTGCTACGGGCCTGATGACATAGATTTCATTGCTGAGTGATATTGCATTGTACGTAAGTACCACAACTTCTTTATCCATTTTTCGCTTTGTGTGGTATTGAACTTGTACCGTAAACGAGGTTCTTGTAAACAGAGCCGTCCCAAACTTTGGAGTGGGTGTGTCTTTTTGATTTTAATTTTCCTAAGCTATAGGACCATAAGTGGAAGTGCCCTTGGCTTTGTTGCTTTGTTTTTTGGATGTTTCAGGAAACACCATACACTTCTCCAGAGTGGCTGCTGGCAATTTACATCCCGCCCATCAGCATAACAAGGCTCCCAGTTCTCCATGGCCTGTCCTGCCTTTCTGGATTTTACACTTTTTTCAGATGGCCCTTTTGACCGGGGGGCAGTGAGACTTCATTGTAGTGCAGATTTCCTTTGCAAGCTTGCTTGGTTGGCCAAAAAGGGCGTATGCGTCTTTTCCTGAATATATTCAGGAAAAAACGCATATGCCCTTTTTGGCCAAGTGCATCATTGTGGACGTTCTGCCTCTTTTCCTATGCTTTACATGCAATTCCAGTCTACCTTCTGAAATCGGTTTCCTGCAATTCTGCCCCGCTTTCAACTCCTCTTGGCTGCCTTACTTCAATATATTTTTGGAAGTTACCTGTCATTTATAACTCTGCAGGTTTGTGAATTACAGTGCCCCTGAGCTCCTTTCTTCAACTCGCTTTCTTGTGAGCTGGCCGCAACACCACAGGATTGCTTCGGACCCTAGTTTGGTTCCGGCACGGCATGCTGAGCCTTTAGTTAATTCCTCTTCCTGGTGGGAAATGAGAGTTAAATTTGCCCGTCCGGACACCTCCACCTAGTGTCTCATTGGTTCTCCCTATTCCTTTTCAATTTCCACAGAAATTGGAAACTGGGCCAAACAGGAGGTTAAAGGCACTGACTCTCCAAGTGGGGAAAGTGTTAGTAAAGCGTCTGGAATGTTGCACCCAAGTACCAGGGGACAAAAACTGAGACACATTTGAACACGTTTCCCGATCACACGGTGGATCATACTCTGGGTTCCACATGCATGTTTTAGCTGAAGGAAGAATCCCTTAAACCTGGAGAGTTGAGACCCATGGAATGGGTACCATGCAATATGACTTCAAAGGGTCTGCATTTGCTCACCGAACCTCACCAATCCTATCACTGCTGCGTTTATGCCGCTGTACACACGCTTGATTCTCTTTAAGAGACATATAAATCCATAGGTTTTAAGATTCTTACTAGTCAGGTATATTCTTAGGGGTTTAATATGGGGTGTTGAGTTCACTTCGTTGAGCAAGGAGTAGCTCTTGTCTATTACATATTTGGCTTATGGAACGGTATCTGTGCTAATTTCAATCTCTGGTTTTATGCCGCACCCAACTCACCTTTCCACTTAAGCAAGCATAAGTTGATTTTCTACATTTGAGACCCTGTTCTGTTTTGTAATTCAGTTCCTGTGTAGCCAAGTTTACATTCCGTGTAGTAGTGATATCTTATGATGTTTCTCTTTCTGTGTGAATTATTTCACTTAGAATCATCGTACCTGAATCCACTCATTATGCTGCTACGAGCCTGATGACATAGATTTCATTGCTGAGTGATATTGCATTGTACGTAAGTACCACAACTTCTTTATCCATTTTTCGCTTTCTGTGATATTGAACTTGTACGGTAAACGAGGTTCTTGTAAACAGAGCCGTCCCAAACTTTGGGGTGGCTGTGTCTTTTTGATTTTAATTTCCCTAAGCTATAGGACCATAAGTGGAAGTGCCCTAGGCTCTGTTGCTTTGTTTTTTGGATGTTTCAGGAAACACCATACACTTCTCCAGAGTGGCTGCTGGCAATTTACATCCCGCCCATCAGCATAACAAGGCTCCCAGTTCTCCATGGCCTGTCCTGCCTTTCTGGATTTTACACTTTTTTCAGATGGCCCTTTTGACCGGGGGGCAGTGAGACTTCATTGTAGTGCAGATTTCCTTTGCAAGCTTGCTTGGTTGGCCAAAAAGGGCGTATGCGTCTTTTCCTGAATATATTCAGGAAAAGACGCATACGCCCTTTTTGGCCAAGTGCATCATTGTGGACGTTCTGCCTCTTTTCCTATGCTTTACATGCAATTCCAGTCTACCTTCTGAAATCGGTTTCCTGCAATTCTGCCCCGCTTTCAACTCCTCTTGGCTGCCTTACTTCAATATATTTTTGGAAGTTACCTGTCATTTATAACTCTGCAGATTTGTGAATTACAGTGCCCCTGAGCTCCTTTCTTCAACTCGCTTTCTTGTGAGCTGGCCGCAACACCACAGGATTGCTTCGGACCCTAGTTTGGTTCTGGCACGGCATGCTGAGCCTTTAGTTAATTCCTCTTCCTTGTGGGAAATGAGAGTTAAATTTGCCCGTCCGGACACCTCCACCTAGTGTCTCATTGGTTCTCCCTATTCCTGTTCAATTTCCACAGAAATTGGAAACTGGGCCAAACAGGAGGTTAAAGGCACTGACTCTCCAAGTGGGGAGAGTGTTAGTAAAGCGTCTGGAATGTTGCACCCGAGTACCAGGGGACGAAAACTGAGACACATTTGAACACGTGTCCTGATCACACGGTGGATCATACTCTGGGTTCCACATGCATGTTTTAGCTGAAGGAAGAATCCCTTAAACCTGGAGAGTTGAGACCCATGGAATGGGTACCATGCAATATGACTTCAAAGGGTCTGCATTTGCTCACCGAACCTCACCAATCCTATCACTGCTGCGTTTATGCCGCTGTACACATGCTTGATTCTCTTTCAGAGACATATAAATCCATAGGTTTTAAGATTCTTACTAGTCAGGTATATTCTTAGGGGTTTAATATGGGGTGTTGAGTCCACTTCGTTGAGCAAGGAGTAGCTCTTGTCTATTACATATTTGGCTTATGGAACGGTATCTGTGCTAATTTCAATCTCTGGTTTTATGCCGCACCCAACTCACCTTTCCACTTAAGCAAGCATAAGTTGATTTTCTACATTTGACACCCTGTTCTGTTTTGTAATTCAGTTCCTGTGTAGCCAAGTTTACATTCCGTGTAGTAGTGATATCTTATGATGTTTCTCTTTCTGTGTGAATTATTTCACTTAGAATCATCGTACCTGAATCCACTCATTATGCTGCTACGGGCCTGATGACATAGATTTCATTGCTGAGTGATATTGCATTGTACGTAAGTACCACAACTTCTATATCCATTTTTCGCTTTCTGTGATATTGAACTTGTACGGTAAACGAGGTTCTTGTAAACAGAGCCGTCCCAAACTTTGGGGTGGCTGTGTCTTTTTGATTTTAATTTCCCTAAGCTATAGGACCATAAGTGGAAGTGCCCTAGGCTCTGTTGCTTTGTTTTTTGGATGTTTCAGGAAACACCATACACTTCTCCAGAGTGGCTGCTGGCAATTTACATCCCGCCCATCAGCATAACAAGGCTCCCAGTTCTCCATGGGCTGTCCTGCCTTTCTGGATTTTACACTTTTTTCAGATGACCCTTTTGACCCGGGGGCAGTGAGACTTCATTGTAATGCAGATTTCCTTTGCAAGCTTGCTTGGTTGGCCAAAAAGTGCGTATGCGTTTTTTCCTGAATATATTCAGGAAAGAACGCATACGCCCTTTTTGGCCAAGTGCATCATTGTCGACGTTCTGCCTCTTTTCCTATGCTTTACATGCAATTCCAGTCTACCTCCTGCAATCGGTTTCCTATAATTCTGCCCCGCTTTCAAGTCCTCTTGGCAGCCTTACTTCAATATATTTTTGGAAGATAGCTGTCATTTATAACTCTGCAGGTTTGTGAATTACAGTGCCCCTGAGCTCCTTTCTTCAACTCGCTTTCTTGTGAGCTGGCCGCAACACCGCAGGATTGCTTCAGGCCCTATTTTGGTTCCGGCAGGGCATGTTGAGCCTTTGGTTAATTCCTCTTCCTGGTGGGAAATGAGAGTTAAATTTGCCCGTCCAGACACCTCCACCTAGTCTCTCATTTGTTCTCCCTCTTCCTGTTCATCTTCCGCAGAAATTGCAAACTGGGCCAAACAGGAGGTTAAAGGCACTGACTCTCCAAGTGGGGAGAGTGTTAGTAAAGCGTCTGGAATGTTGCAGCCGAGTACCAGGGGACGAAACCTGAGACATATTTGAACACGTTTTCCGATCACATGGTGGATCATACTCTTGGTTCCACATGCATGTTTTAGCTGAAGGAAGAATCCCTTAAACATGGGGAGTTGAGACCCATGGAATGGGTACCATGCAATATGACTTCAAAGGGTCTGCATTTGCTCACCGAACCTCACCAATACTATCACTGCTGCGTTTATGCCACTGTACACACGCTTGATTCTCTTTCGGAGACATATAAATCCATAGGTTTTAAGATTCTTACTAGTCAGGTATATTCTTAGGCGTTTAATATGGGGTGTTGAGTCCACTTCATTGAGCAAGGAGTAGCTCTTGTCTATTACATATTTGGCTTATGGAATGGTATCTGTGCTAATTTCAATCTCTGGTTTTATGCAGCACCCAAACTCACCTTTCCCCTTAAGCAAGCATAAGTTGGTTTTCTACATTTGACACCCTGTTCTGTTTTGTAATTCAGTTCCTGTTTAGCCAAGTTTACATTCCGTTTAGTAGTGATATCTTACGATGTTTCTTTTTCTGTGTGACTTATTTCACTTAGAATCATCGTACCTGAATCCACTCATTATGCTGCTATGGTCCTGATGACATAGATTTCATTGCTGAGTGATATTGCATTGTACGTAAGTACCACAACTTCTTTATCCATTTTTCGCTTTGTGTGATATTGAACTTGTACCGTAAACGAGGTTCTTGTAAACAGAGCGGTCCCAAACTTTGGGGTGGCTGTGTCTTTTTGATTTTAATTTCCCTAAGCTATAGGACCATAAGTGGAAGTGCCCTAGGCTCTGTTGCTTTGTTTTTTGGATGTTTCAGGAAATACCATACACTTCTCCAGAGTGGCTGCTGGCAATTTACATCCCGCCCTTCACCATAACAAGGCTCCCAGTTCTCCATGGCCTGTCCTGCCTTTCTGGATTTTACACATTTTTCAGATGGCCCTTTTGACCGGGGGGCAGTGAGACTTCATTGTAGTGCAGATTTCCTTTGCAAGCTTTCTTGGTTGGCCAAAAAGGGCGTATGCAGTTTTTCCTCAATATATTCAGGAAAAAACCCATATGCCCTTTTTGGCCAAGTGCATCGTTGTGGACGTTCTGCCTCTTTTCCTATGCTTTTCATGCAATTCCCATCTACCTCCTGAAATCGGTTTCCTGCAATTCTGCCCCGCTTTCTAGTCCTCTTGGCGGCCTTACTTCAATATATATTTGGACGATAGCTGTCATTTATTACTCTTCAGGTTTGTGAATTACAGTGCCCCTGAGCTCCTTTCTTCAACTCGCTTTCTTGTGAGCTGGCCGCAACACTGCAGGATTGCTTCAGGCCCTAGTGTGGTTCTGGCATGGCACGCTGAGCCTTTGGTTAATTCCTTTTCCTGGTGGGAACTGAGAGTTAAATTATCCCGTCCAGACACCTCCAGCTAGTCTCTCATTGGTTCTCCCTATTCCTGTTCATCTTACACAGAAATTCCAACTGGGCCAAATAGGAGGTTAAAGGCACTGACTCTCCAAGTGGGGAGAGTGTTAGTAAAGCGTCTGGAATGTTGCACCCGAGTACCAGGCGACGAAAAGTGAGACACATTTCAACACATTTCCCGATCACACGGTGGATCATACTCTGGGTTCCACATGCATGTTTTACCTGAAGGAAGAATCCCTTAAACCTGGAGAGTTGAGACCCATGGAATGGGTACCATGCAATATGACTTCAAAGGGTCTGCATTTGCTCACCGAACCTCACCAATCCTATCACTGCTGCGTTTATGCCGCTGTACACACGCTTGATTCTCTTTCGGAGACATATAAATCCGTAGGTTTTAAGATTATTTCTAGTCAGGTATATTCTTAGGCGTTTAATATGGGGTGTTGAGTCCACTTCGTTGAGCAAGGAGTAGCTCTTTTCTATTACATATTTGGCTTATGGAACAGTATCTGTGCTAATTTCAATCTCTGCTTTTATGCAGCACCCCAACTCACCTTTCCCCTTAAGCAAGCATAAGTTGGTTTTCTACATTTGACACCCTGTTCTGTTTTGTAATTCAGTTCTTGTGTAGCCAAGTTTACATTCCGTGTAGTAGTGATATCTTATGATGTTTCTTTTTCTCTGTGACTTATTTCACTTAGAATCATCATACCTGAATCCACTCATTATGCTGCTACGGGCCTGATGACATAGATTTCATTGCTGAGTGATATTGCATTGTACGTAAGTACCACAACTTCTTTATCCATTTTTCGCTTTGTGTGGTATTGAACTTGTACCGTAAACGAGGTTCTTGTAAACAGAGCCGTCCCAAATTTTGGGGTGGGTGTGTCTTTTTGATTTTAATTTTCCTAAGCTATAGGACCATAAGTGGAAGTGCCCTTGGCTTTGTTGCTTTGTTTTTTGGATGTTTCAGGAAACACCATACACTTCTCCAGAGTGGCTGCTGGCAATTTACATCCCGCCCATCAGCATAACAAGGCTCCCAGTTCTCCATGGCCTGTCCTGCCTTTCTGGATTTTACACTTTTTTCAGATGGCCCTTTTGACCGGGGGGCAGTGAGACTTCATTGTAGTGCAGATTTCCTTTGCAAGCTTGCTTGGTTGGCCAAAAAGGGCGTATGCGTCTTTTCCTGAATATATTCAGGAAAAAACGCATACGCCCTTTTTGGCCAAGTGCATCATTGTGGACGTTCTGCCTCTTTTCCTATGCTTTACATGCAATTCCAGTCTACCTTCTGAAATCGGTTTCCTGCAATTCTGCCCCGCTTTCAACTCCTCTTGGCTGCCTTACTTCAATATATTTTTGGAAGTTACCTGTCATTTATAACTCTGCAGGTTTGTGAATTACAGTGCCCCTGAGCTCCTTTCTTCAACTCGCTTTCTTGTGAGCTGGCCGCAACACCACAGGATTGCTTCGGACCCTAGTTTGGTTCCGGCACGGCATGCTGAGCCTTTAGTTAATTCCTCTTCCTGGTGGGAAATGAGAGTTAAATTTGCCCGTCCGGACACCTCCACCTAGTGTCTCATTGGTTCTCCCTATTCCTGTTCAATTTCCACAGAAATTGGAAACTGGGCCAAACAGGAGGTTAAAGGCACTGACTCTCCAAGTGGGGAAAGTGTTAGTAAAGCGTCTGGAATGTTGCACCCGAGTACCAGGGGACGAAAACTGAGACACATTTGAACACGTGTCCCGATCACACGGTGGATCATACTCTGGGTTCCACATGCATGTTTTAGCTGAAGGAAGAATCCCTTAAACATGGAGAGTTGAGACCCATGGAATGGGTACCATGCAATATGACTTCAAAGGGTCTGCATTTGCTCACCGAACCTCACCAATCCTATCACTGCTGCGTTTATGCCGCTGTACACATGCTTGATTCTCTTTCAGAGACATATAAATCCATAGGTTTTAAGATTCTTACTAGTCAGGTATATTCTTAGGGGTTTAATATGGGGTGTTGAGTCCACTTCGTTGAGCAAGGAGTAGCTCTTGTCTATTACATATTTGGCTTATGGAACGGTATCTGTGCTAATTTCAATCTCTGGTTTTATGCCGCACCCAACTCACCTTTCCACTTAAGCAAGCATAAGTTGATTTTCTACATTTGACACCCTGTTCTGTTTTGTAATTCAGTTCCTGTGTAGCCAAGTTTACATTCCGTGTAGTAGTGATATCTTATGATGTTTCTCTTTCTGTGTGAATTATTTCACTTAGAATCATCGTACCTGAATCCACTCATTATGCTGCTACGGGCCTGATGACATAGATTTCATTGCTGAGTGATATTGCATTGTACGTAAGTACCACAACTTCTATATCCATTTTTCGCTTTCTGTGATATTGAACTTGTACGGTAAACGAGGTTCTTGTAAACAGAGCCGTCCCAAACTTTGGGGTGGCTGTGTCTTTTTGATTTTAATTTCCCTAAGCTATAGGACCATAAGTGGAAGTGCCCTAGGCTCTGTTGCTTTGTTTTTTGGATGTTTCAGGAAACACCATACACTTCTCCAGAGTGGCTGCTGGCAATTTACATCCCGCCCATCAGCATAACAAGGCTCCCAGTTCTCCATGGCCTGTCCTGCCTTTCTGGATTTTACACTTTTTTCAGATGACCCTTTTGACCCGGGGGCAGTGAGACTTCATTGTAATGCAGATTTCCTTTGCAAGCTTGCTTGGTTGGCCAAAAAGTGCGTATGCGTTTTTTCCTGAATATATTCAGGAAAGAACGCATACGCCCTTTTTGGCCAAGTGCATCATTGTCGACGTTCTGCCTCTTTTCCTATGCTTTACATGCAATTCCAGTCTACCTCCTGCAATCGGTTTCCTGCAATTCTGCCCCGCTTTCAACTCCTCTTGGCAGCCTTACTTTAATATATTTTTGGAAGATGGCTGTCATTTATAACTCTGCAGGTTTGTGAATTACAGTGCCCCTGAGCTCCTTTCTTCAACTCGCTTTCTTGTGAGCTGGCCGCAACACCGCAGGATTGCTTCGGGCCCTAGTGTGGTTCCGGCATGGCACGCTGAACCTTTGGTTAATTCCTCTTCCTGGTGGGAAATGAGAGTTAAATTTGCCCGTCCGGACACCTCCACCTAGTCTCTCATTGGTTCTCCCTATTCCTGTTCATTTTCCACAGAAATTGCAAACTGTGCCAAACAGGAGTTTAAAGGCACTGACTCTCCAAGTGGGGAGAGTGTTAGTAAAGCATCTGGAATGTTACACCCGAGTACCAGGGGACGAAAACTGAGACACATTTGAACACGTTTTCCGATCACATGGTGGATCATACTCTGGGTTCCACATGCATGTTTTAGCTGAAGGAAGAATCCCTTAAACCTGGAGAGTTGAGACCCATGGAATGGGTACCATGCAATATGACTTCAAAGGGTCTGCATTTGCTCACCGAACCTCACCAATCCTATCACTGCTGCGTTTATGCTGCTGTACACATGCTTGATTCTCTTTCGGAGACATATAAATCCATAGGTTTTAAGATTCTTACTAGTCAGGTATATTCTTAGGCGTTTAATATGGGGTGTTGAGTCCACTTCGTTGAGCAAGGAGTAGCTCTTGTCTATTACATATTTGGCTTATGGAACGGTATCTGTGCTAATTTCAATCTCTGGTTTTATGCAGCACCCCAACTCACCTTTCCCCTTAAGCAAGCATAAGTTGGTTTTCTACATTTGAGGCCCTGTTCTGTTTTGTAATTCAGTTCTTGTGTAGCCAAGTTTACATTCCGTGTAGTAGTGATATCTTATGATGTTTCTTTTTCTGTGTGACTTATTTCACTTAGAATCATCGTACCTGAATCCACTCATTATGCTGCTACGGGCCTGATGACATAGATTTCATTGCTGAGTGATATTGCATTGTACGTAAGTACCACAACTTCTTTATCCATTTTTCGCTTTCTGTGATATTGAACTTGTACGTAAACGAGGTTCTTGTAAACAGAGCCGGCCCAAACTTTGGGGTGGCTGTGTCTTTTGGATTTTAATTTCCCTAAGATATAGGACCATAAGTGGAAGTGCCCTAGGCTCTGTTGCTTTGTTTTTTGGATGTTTCAGGAAACACCATACACTTCTCCAGAGTAGCTGCTGGCAATTTACATGCCGCCCATCAGCATAACAAGGCTCCCTGTTCTCCATGGCCTGTCCTGCCTTTCTGGATTTTACACTTTTTTCAGATGGCCCTTTTGACCGGGGGCAGTGAGACTTCATTGTAGTGCAGATTTCCTTTGCAAGCTTGCTTGGTTGGCCAAAAAGTGCGTATGCGTTTTTTCCTGAATATATTCAGGAAAAAACGCATACGCCCTTTTTGGCCAAGTGCATCATTGTGGACGTTCTGCCTCTTTTCCTATGCTTTATATGCAGTTCCAGTCTACCTCCTGAAATCGGATTCCTGCAATTCTGCCCCGCTTTCAACACCTCTTGGCAGCCTTACTTTAATATATTTTTGGAAGATGGCTGTCATTTATAACTCTGCAGGTTTGTGAATTACAGTGCCCCTGAGCTCTTTTCTACAACTCGCTTTCTTGTGAGCTGGCCGCAACACCGCAGTATTGCTTCAGGCCCTAGTGTGGTTCCGGCATGGCACGCTGAGCCTTTGGTTAATTCCTCTTCCTGGTGGGAAATGAGAGTTAAATTTGCCCGTCCGGACACCTCCACCTAGTCTCTCATTGGTTCTCCCTATTCCTGTTCATTTTCCACAGAAATTGCAAACTGGGCCAAACAGGAGTTCAAAGGCACTGACTCTCCAAGTGGGGAGAGTGTTAGTAAAGCATCTGGAATGTTGCACCCGAGTACCAGGGGACGAAAACTGAGACACATTTGAACACGTTTTCCAATCACACGGTGGATCATACTCTGGGTTCCACATGCATGTTTTAGCTGAAGGAAGAATCCCTTAAACCTGGAGAGTTGAGACCCATGGAATGGGTACCATGCAATATGACTTCAAAGGGTCTGCATTTGCTCACCGAACCTCACCAATCCTATCACTGCTGCGCTTATGCCGCTGTACACACGCTTGATTCTCTTTCGGAGACATATAAATCCATAGGTTTTAAGATTCTTACTAGTCAGGTAGATTCTTAGGCGTTTAATATGTGGTGTTTAGTCCACTTCGTTGAGCAAGGAGTAGCTCTTGTCTATTACATATTTGGCTTATGGAACGGTATCTGTGCTAATTTCAATCTCTGGTTTTATGCAGCACCCCAACTCACCTTTCCCCTTAAGCAAGCATAAGTTGGTTTTCTACATTTGAGGCCCTGTTCTGTTTTGTAATTCAGTTCTTGTGTAGCCAAGTTTACATTCCGTGTAGTAGTGATATCTTATGATGTTTCTTTTTCTGTGTGACTTATTTCACTTAGAATCATCGTACCTGAATCCACTCATTATGCTGCTACGGGCCTGATGACATAGATTTTATTGCTGAGTGATATTGCATTGTACGTAAGTACCACAACTTCTTTATCCATTTTTCGCTTTCTGTGATATTGAACTTGTACCGTAAACGAGGTTCTTGTAAACAGAGCCGGCCCAAACTTTGGGGTGGCTGTGTCTTTTGGATTTTAATTTCCCTAAGCTATAGGACCATAAGTGGAAGTGCCCTAGGCTCTGTTGCTTTGTTTTTTGGATGTTTCAGGAAACACCATACACTTCTCCAGAGTGGCTGTTGGCAATTTACATGCCGCCCATCAGCATAACAAGGCTCCCAGTTCTCCATGGCCTGTCCTGCCTTTCTGGATTTTACACTTTTTTCAGATAGCCCTTTTGACCGGGGGGCAGTGAGACTTCATTGTAGTGCAGATTTCCTTTGCAAGCTTGCTTGGTTGGCCAAAAAGGGCGTATGCGTTTTTTCCTGAATATATTCAGGAAAAAACGCATACGCCCTTTTTGGCCAAGTGCATCATTGTGGACGTTCTGCCTCTTTTCCTATGCTTTACATACAATTCCAGTCTACCTCCTGAAATCGGTTCCCTGCAATTCTGCCCCGCATTCAACTCCTCTTGGCAGCCTTACTGCAATATATTTTTGGAAGATAGCTGTCATTTATAAGTCTGTAGGTTTGTGAATTACAGTGCCCCTGAGCTCCTTTCTTCAACTCGCTTTCTTGTGAGCTGGCCGCAACACCGCAGGATCTCCTCAGGCCCTAATCTAGTTCCAGCATGGCACACGGAGCCTTTGGTTAATTCCTCTTCCTGGTGGGAAATGAGAGTTAAATTTGCCCGTCCAGACACCTCCACCTAGTCTCTCATTGGTTCTCCCTCTTCCTGTTTATCTTACGCAGAATTTGCAAACTGGGCCAAACAAGAGGTTAAAGGCACTGACTCTCCAAGTGGGGAGAGTGTTAGTAAAGCGTCTGGAATGTTGCACCCGAGTACCAGGGGACGAAAACTGAGACACATTTGAACACGTTTCCCGATCACACGGTGGATTATACTCTGGGTTCCACATGCATGTTTTAGCTGAAGGAAAAATCCCTTAAACATGGAGAGTTGAGACCCATGGAATGGGTACCATGCAATATGACTTCAAAGGGTCTGCATTTGCTCACCGAACCTCACCAATCCTATCACTGCTGCGTTTATGCCGCTGTACACACCCTTGATTCTCTTTCGGAGACATATAAATCCATAGGTTTTAAGATTCTTACTAGTCAGGTATATTCTTAGGCGTTTAATATTGGGTGTTGAGTCCACTTCGTTGAGCAAGGAGTAGCTCTTGTCTATTACATATTTGGCTTATGGACCGGTGTCTGTGCTAATTTCAATCTCTGGTTTCATGCAGCACCCCAACTCACCTTTCCCCTTAAGCAAGCATAAGTTGGTTTTCTACATTTGACACCCTGTTCTGTTTTGTAATTCAGTTCCTGTGTAGCCAAGTTTACATTCCGTGTAGTAGTGATATCTTATGATATTTCTTTTTCTGTGTGACTTATTTCTCTTAGAATCATCATACCTGAATCCACTCATTATGCTGTCACGGGCCTGATGACCTAGATTTCTTTGCTGAGTGATATTGCATTGTACGTAAGTACCACAATTTCTTTATCCATTTTTCGCTTTCTGCGATATTGAACCTGTACCGTAAACGAGGTTCTTGTAAACAGAGCCGTCCCAAACTTTGGGGAGGCTGTGTCTTTTTGATTATTATTTCCCTAAGCTATACGACCATAAGTGGAAATGCCCTAGGCTCTGTTGCTTGGTTTTTTGGATGTTTCAGGAAACACCATACACTTCTCCAGAGTGGTTGTTGGCAATTTACATCCCGCCCATCAGCATAACAAGGCTCCCAGTTCTCCATGGCCTGTCCTGCCTTTCTGGATTTTACACTTTTTTCGGATGGCTCTTTTGACCGGGGGGCAGTGAGACTTCATTGTAGTGCAGATTTCCTTTGCAAGCTTGCTTGGTTGGCCAAAAAGGGCGTATGCGTTTTTTCCTGAATATATTCAGGAAGAAACGCATACGCCCTTTTTGGCCAAGTGCATCATTGTGGACGTTCTGCCTCTTTTCCTATGCTTTACATGCAATTCCATTCTACCTCCTGCAATCGGTTTCCTGCAGTTCTGCCTTGCTCTCAGTGCCTCTTCATAGCCTTACCTCAATATACTTTTGGAAAATAGTTGGCCTTCATAACGCTGCAGGTTTTTGAATTGCAATGGCCCTTAGCTCCATTTTTCAGCTCTTATTTTTGTGATCTTGCCTCATATCCACAGGATTTCTTCAGGACCTATTCTTCTTCTGGGACGCCTTGCTCTGCCTTTGGTTAATTCTTCCTCCTGATGTGAAATTAGAGTGACATGTGCCCATTGAAACCGCTACAGCTATTTTCTCACTGGTTCCCCCTATTCCCATTCATTTTCCGCACTAACTGCAGACTGTGCGATTCCGGAACTTAAAGGCATTGACTCTCCATGTGGAGATGTTTTTAGTAAAGTGGCTGGAATGTTGATCCGGAGCCCCAGGAGAGGAAAATGAGGTGCATTTTAGAAACCTTTCCCGATCATATGGTATACCATCCGCTGGATTTCCCATGCATGGTTTAGCTCTAGGAAGATTCCCTTCAACTTGGAGTGTTGGGACCCTTGGAATAAGTAGCATGAAGTATTGCATTAAACTTTCGGCAGTTGCTCACCAAAGCTCACCAATCCTTTCAGCCCCAAGTGTCCAGCCTTATGTCTTATCCAGCTGTGGGTTTATATGTGGTCATTCTAGGTTGCATCACAGCCCCTGAGCGAATTTTGTAAGAATTTTTCTCTCTTTCATTGTTTCTGCGTTTTGGTTTTAAAATTTATTTCTATAATGGGGTTTAGCTCATTTTCACTACTGTGTTTGTGCCGCTCTGTGCACACTTGATTCCCTTATGGAGAGATATCAATACATGGGTTTTAAGATTCTTATTACTCAGATATATTTCTCTGCGGTGTATAGGGTGTGTTGAGGCCAGTTCATTGAGCAAGGTGTAGATCTTGTCTGATACCTATTTGGTTTATTGAACGGTATCTGTGCTAATTTCAAACTCTGGTTTTATGCATCACCCCACCTCTCCTTTCCCCTTAAGCTGACATAAGTGTGTTTTCTAAATGTGAGACACTGTTCTGTTTTGTAATTCATTTTTTGTGCAGCCATATTTATCCTCCCTCTATAAGTGATATCTTATGATATGTTTCTTTTTCTGTTTGACTTATTTCAAGTAGTATTATCGGACCTAAATCCACTCTTTATCCTTCTACTAGCCTTATTACATTGATTTCATGGTGAAGAGATATTCCATTGTACATAAGTACCACATTTTCTTTATCCATTGTTCTCTTTCCTGGGATATTTAAGGTGTACTGAAGTTGAGGTTCTTGTAAACAGAGTAGCCCTAAACTGTGGTGTGCTTGTGTCTTGTTGATTTTTAGACTTCCTTAGATATACTCCCGTGATTGGAAGTGCCCTATGCTCTGTCGCTCTGTTTTTTAGATGATTTAGGAACCACCATACACTTCTCCAGAGTGGCTCTCGGCAGTTCACACACTGTCCATCAGCGTATAAAGGCTCCCTGTTCTCCATGGCCTGTCCTGCATTTCTGGTGTTTACAATTTTTTCGGATGGCCCTTTTGACCGGTGGGAAATGAGACTTCTTTGTTGTGCACATTTGCATTGCTTGCTTGCTTGGTTGCCCATAAAGTGCGTATGCGTTTTTTCCTGGATATATTCAGGAAAAAACGCATACTCCCTTTTGGGCCAACTGCATCATTGTCGAAATTCTGCCGCTTTTCATGTGCTTTAAAGGCGAGTCCAATCTATCTCTTGAAATCTGTTTCTTGCAATTCTGTCTTGCATTCAGATCCTCTTCTTTGCCTTACCTCAACATATTTTTGGACGTTAGTTTTCATTTATAACTCTGCAGGTTTGTGAATTGCAGTGACCCTGAGCTCCATTTTTTAAGTTGCTCTTTTGTGAGCTGGCCTCAAAACCGCAGGATTCCTTCAGGCCCTATTTTGGCTCCGGCGAGGCGGGCTGAGCCTTTTTTTAATTCTTATTCTTAATGGGAAATTAGAGTGACATGT
Source organism: Leucopleurus acutus (assembly GCF_964270905.1). NCBI lineage: Eukaryota > Metazoa > Chordata > Mammalia > Artiodactyla > Delphinidae > Leucopleurus > Leucopleurus acutus. The sequence goes on along the minus strand of NW_028139036.1, from coordinate 102,591 downwards.
GCCCGTCCAAACCCCTACAACTATTCTCTCATTGGTTCCCCCTGTTCCCGTTCATCCTCCTCACAATTTGCAAAATGTGTGAAACAGAAGTTTAAATGTGCTGATTCTCTAAGTGGGGAGATTCTAAGTAACGTGGCTGGAATGATGAACAGGAGCACCAGGAGAGGATAAATGAGGTGCATTTTAGACACATCTCCCGATCACATGGTGTACAGTCCTCTGGGTTTTCCATGCATGTTTTAGCTGTAGGAAGATTCCTTGAACCTGCAGATTTGGGACCCATTGAATGGGTACCAGGTAGTATTACTTTAAAGGGTGTGCATTTCCTCACCCAACCTCACATTTCTCTTAGCATGAGCAGTTTCCAGCCTTATGTCTCATCCTGCTGTGGGTCTAGATGTGTTCAATCCATGTTGCATCACCATCCCTGAGGAAAAGTTGTAAGAGGTTTTCTCTGTCTCTCTGTCGTTTATTTTTTTCAATTTATTACTATATTGGTCATAGCTGATTTTCAAAGCTCTGTTTCTTGCTGCTGTACATCCACTTGATTCACGTACAGAGAGACATCAATAAATTCTTTTTCAGATTCTTACCAGTCATAGATATTCTTTTCCGGTGACTTGAGTGTGCTGAGTGCAGTTCTTTTAGCTACCGTGTAGGCCTTGTTGATTATCAGTTTGGTATTTGGAATGGTATCTTTGCTAATTTCAACCTCCTGGATGATGCCTCACCCCTCCCCACCTTTCCCGTTTAGCAGCCTCACGCGTATTTTCTACATATTTGACTATGTTTTTGTTTTGTAATTTATTTCATGTGTAGCCATTTTGGATTCCACCTTTAAGTGATATCTTATGATATGTGTCTTTTTCTTTTTGAATTACGTCACTTAGAATGATCATACGTAACTCCTCCGGAGTTGTTACAACTGGCCATATTTCATTGATTTCCAGGCTGAGTAATATTCCACTCTACATAAGTACCACATCTCTATCCATTTTTTCCCTCCAGAGACATTTAAGTTATATCCTAGTCGAGGATCTTTTAAACAGAGGGGCAGTAAACATTGGGGTGCCTGTGTCCTCTCGATTTTTGTTTTTCCCAAGATATACGCCCATGAGTGCAAGTGCCCTATGCTCTGTAGCTCATTTTTTAGATGCTTTAGTAAACACAATACACTTCTCCAGAATGGCCGTTGGCAATATACATTTCCACTATAAGCCTCACAGGGCTCCCTCTTCTCCTTGCCCTGTCCTGCATTTCTGGCGTTTACACTTTATGAGGATGGCTCTTCTGACTGATGCGAAGTGATATCTTTTGTAGTATTGATTTCCAGTGCCCACCTGTTTGGTTGGCTAAAAAAGTGTATGCCCTTTTCTTGAATATATACAGAAAAAAACACATACAGCCTTTTTGGCCAACTGCAATGTCGGCAATGTTCAGCCCCTTTTCTTGTGCTTAATGGCGAGTCCTTTCTACCTCCTCAAATCCCTTTCCTGCCATTCTCCCTTGCTTGCCAATCCTTTTCTCTGACTTTCCTCAAGACATTTTTCAGTGATAGATATTTTCAACTCTGCAGTTTCGTGAATTTTACTGCCCCTGAGTTCCATTGTTCAACTTGTGTTTATGGGAACTGGCCACAAAGCAGTGGGATTTCCTCAAGCCCTATACTGTTTCCATGGGCAACCCTAGCCTTTGGTCAATTCATCTTCCTGATTGGAAATTAGAGTGACATGTGCCTGTCTGAACACCTAGGACTTGTCTCTCATTGTTCCTCATCCTTCCGCTTCATCCTCTGGACAAATTCCAAACTGTACGCAACAGGATGTTGACAGTGTTGACATCTCCAAGTGGGGAGACTGTTAGTAAAGACGCTGGAGGGGTGAACCCGAGCACCAGGAGATGAGGAGATGAGATGCCTTTTCCAAACTCTTCCCGATCAGACGGTATACCATCCTCTGGATGTGACAGACATGTTTTAGCAGTAGGAAGAGTCCCATTCATGTAAGGAGAACACCAGGGCTTTTTCAAAATCAGTGTCTCCCCGAAACCCAAACTGGGGAGTTTTTTAAGCTACGGCTACACATATGTTCATTAAGGGCCTTGGGAAGTAGGCAGAGTGCAAACTTTAGATGACTGAAGTCTTCAGGGTCAGAAGCACTCACCACTGGCTTCCCTTAGGTTACACTTTAACTGTCATTGATAGATGATGTCAATAAAAATATCTGTTCTTTTTCCGATTATTTCCCCTTATAGGTTATTGCACAATATTGAGTGTAGTTCCCTGTGCTATACAGTAGTTCCTTGTTGATGATCTATTTTATACATAGCAGTGTGTATGTGTTAATTCCAAACTGTTAATTTATCCCTCCTCCCACCTTTCCCCTTTGGTAATAATAAATTATAAGATTTTATACTTCTCAGAAATGGGGGAGCTGAAAGAGAGGTATCATTTTCAATGGAAAAGCATTTAAAACAAGATTGAAGCTTTAACCAAGATTATTAGATGTACATCCTTGGAAAGAAATCACTTCATTTCTCTAATATTGACCTGACAAATAAGACAAACCTTTTCACTGAACTTGCTTATAATAAAGTGATGGAAATATCAAATGGAAGTGTTAGAAACATCTTATTTTACCCGAGCCTTATAAACTGTTCTATGTTAACTACATTTTGGCTCACACATCTGTTCATTGAAGTTACAATAGTCTCAATTTCTGTTACTGATCCTCCAGAGTGGACCCCAACAAGGGTCCCCCTGCCCAGTGTCATTGGGGCCAACAGATCGAGACTGAGTTTGGTTCCCAAGCAAAGGAAACTTTATATTTTCATCAGAGAATGGAGAGGTGAGAGCATGCACTACCCCGTGGGCTGTGGGCTGGGCTGCTGTGTAGAGATCCTGTCAGAGTCAGTGGGAGGGAGGGGGCGGAGCTCTCAAGGGCCGGGTTGGCTGCAGCTCAGGCTCTATATCTCGGAGTCTGCACTGGGCCCCAGGAGCTGAGGTGTCGACCCAGCCATTCTGCACCAGGAAATCTGGTCTGAAGTGCCGGGTGTGGAACCTCTGCATGCGGGACCCTAGGAGCACGTGAAATTAGACAAAGCACAAAGGATAAAAAAGGTCAGACTTGACTTTATTGCCCAGATTGTATTTTTATCTCCCAGGGATTTTTAATGGGCTTTGCTGGGGACAAACCCCTCCTCTGCCTTTTGTCCCGTTCCTCATTCTTGGAGTGCTGAGGGTGCAGACCCTTCTTCTGTAACTGCTGAGTGCTGAGTTGGGAGCCCTCATACCAGGGGACGAGGGTCAGAACTTCTCCCCAGCAGCCTCCAGGTGACGTTGATTGGCCCCAGGACCCCTGCCTCCCTGCTCGTCCGCCTGAGCACCAGCATTGGAAGTGTTATAGATTCTAATGACCTTTAAGGGTCCAGGAAAGAGATGTGCAGAGACGCTGTGGGGGCCGGTTTCACCCTGCCCCACATTTGTTCGGCCACCTTAGGCTGACCGTTTCTGCCAGCCTAGATGCTCTGACCAGTAGTCTGCTCTTTCTTCAATTAGGCCCCTGAATTAATGTAAAAACAGCACCAGGTGTCAGAGCCCTGCCCGCTCAACTCCCAGACAGTCCAGGGTCAGTGGTGATCAAGGACCATGATGGCCACTGAGTCAACAGCCTTTTGAAGTAAACAGGAGTCCAGCCGGTCTTATTGGCCACCATCATCACGGTGTCTGTAGGCTTTTCTATGGTGACAGTGTGATATACGGTTCCCCCGCCAAGATTATTAGCTCCCCTCCGGGTGCAGGAAGTCCTGCAAGCAGTAGTCTACTCCTTCGGGACACACTATTGTTGTTTTATGAGAGAAACTCCAGGTCAAGTGATGTTCACACGAGTCGTCATGGTGCCCTGTTGCCCCCGGTTATCTCTCTGGATGTTGGAGTTGGAGGGCCTCCTCACTTGAGGTCGGTGTGCCCACGGAGCGAACCCTGCAACTTCAGGGCATGGTTGGTGATTAGGATCACCACGTGGGGTCCTTTTCCCTTAGGAGGGAGGTGGCCTTTTGGGCTGCTGATTTCCAGGTTTTTAGATACCGCCAGTATCTTGGCCAGATGTGGCAGTGGGCCAAGCCCCTTGGTGACTGTAGTTTATCCTACCTGGATGGCATTCTTGCGTTGTTCCATTTCAAGTGGTCCCAGTTTTTGCACTAATTCTCCAATGGCGATTCACCTTTCACCGGGAATGGAAAGGTCAAAGGGTTTAGCTCAATTAGGGAGTTCCAGGGCAAGGGTCTGAATTGACTGCTCTTTCCATTCTTGAAAGGCCACTTCTGGATTCTGTTCAAAAGGATCATCATCTTTTCCTTTCAGTGTTTCATATAGAGGCCCAGCTAGTAGACTGTAGTTAGGGGTGCAGAAGCAGCAAACCCTGGCCTCCCCAGGAACCCCTAAGCTGTCTTCTAGTTTTAGAAAGGGGTAAGGCTGCAAATGGTTTCTTCCCTTTCCTGGGATGGGCTTCTCTGACCTTGTGTGAGAATGAAGCCCAGGCAGGTCACCGCAGTCTGTGATATTTGAGCTTTTTCTTGGACAACTTCTATCCTTTATTGGCTTGGTAGTTCAGAGGCCTCCTTAGTAGGGCTGGCAATCAGAATGTCATCTGCATATTGAAGGAGGGTTTCCTTTTCCAGAGGTAGAACTTTTCGGTCTTTAGCTAAGCTTTCCCCAAAGATGGTGTGGGAATTTTTGAACCCTTGGGGCAAGACGGTCCGGAAGTATTGTTTTAGTTGTGTGTTGAGACCTGCCACCCACAAGCCAAAATTTCTTGTGACTCTGGGACTAATGGAATACAAAAGAAGGCATCATTGAAGACTAATACAGAATACCATGTCCTGGTGGTTGGTAGAATGACCAGCAGGGTGTAGGAATCAGGAGCAACTGGAGGTATATCCTCGGTGGCTTCACTGACTGTCCTGACATCCTTTACCAGGTCCCCAGCAGCCCATGGGGCTCTCGTGGTCAGGCCAATCCCAGGATATGGAGCTCTCCTGGGCAGGTACCCCACCCCCAACCCAGCCCACGGGGCTCTCATGGTCAGGCCCCTCCCAGGATACAGAGCTTCCCTTGCAGGTACCATGGCAGGGCTGGGCACACAGGAACCGTGCACATAGCCCTCATTGAAGAGCAGCCCCAGCTCACCTGTTGCTCAGAGCTGACACAGAGCACCTCAGAGCAGGACTTGAACTAACAAACAGCAGCTCCGACAGGTCTGTGACCCTGGGCATCACTCTGTGTGGCCTCCCTCCACCTGGTCTTCCAGAGACTTCCACTGCACCCAGAGCAGCAGGCCTCTGTCTCCAACCACCACCCACCCCTCCTCTCCCTGACTCCTGGGTTCGTCTCATTAGGAGAGGGTTTTCTTGAAGTTGTCTCCCACTCATGGGCCAGATAAAATGATTAGAAAACAAGCCAAAGCTGCAGCCCCTTGTCTATCCTGACTCTCAGGGGTCCACACCTGTTCCTTGGACATGGCCGATTCAGCAAGTTCCATTTTCTGCAACTGTGAGCCCCTGAGGGGTGATGATTGGCTGACCTGGGCAGCCTTACCGTGCCGGCCAGCCCTCTCCAGGTGTGCCTGGGTTGAGGTCAATATAAATACTACTCCAGGCAGCAAAAGCCCCTGCAGCTGTGCCTGACGCCATTTTCTCTGCCCTGTCAGCAGTCTCGGGGCTGGGCTGGTGGGAAGGAGTGAGAGGCCACGGCTTTGTGGGTGGCCCAGTGTTTGTGGGGCTCTGCTGGACTTTCTGCAGCAGTTGCCAGGCTGCCACCTGCTAAAGAAGAGGATGTGTCACCCATACCTGCTGCTGGAATTTCTCCCTGGGCAGAGGTGAGGAAGGGAAGAAGCAGTGGGGGCAGGGACAGGACGGGTATCTCAGGCAGGGAAATGGAAATCTTCCAGAAGAGCACCCAGGGCCAGGACCATCCTGGCTGGCCTGCAGGCACCAAGTCATCTGGCATGCTGTCACTCGTGTGGCTCCATGGCCCTTCCTCTAGGCTTTCAAGTCCTTGTATATATTCAGGTGTTTTACCTGGGAAGGGTGGGAACAGTTCAGCAGCAACTGGCCTGGGGCTCAGCTCACGTTTACTCACAGATGCCTCAGCACGGTGCCCCAGCTTTGCAATGAGGACGCTTGTCGTGTGGGGGCTGCTGGCTGAATGGGAGACGATTCCCCACCACTGACCAACTTCAGAATTGTTTACAACTGGAGCAAGTGCCCTGATACGGTTTTCCTCTGAGTAACTGGTGGGTTCTGTTTTTTTTTTCTCTTTTTCGTTTTTGGTTCAAGGTAGATTTTATTCCTCTTTTTTGTATTTACAGATATAAGCATGGAAATAATTTATTCATATAAATACATGTATGTGAAGGGAATAATTGTTTTTTCTGTTTTATTTTTTAAATTTTATTTCTTTTTAATTTTGAATTTTATTTTATATTTTTATACAGCAGGTTCTCATTGGTTATCTATTTTATACATATAAATGTTTACATGCCAATCCCAATCTCTCAACTCCTCCCACCACCACCCCTCCAAGAGCTTTCCCCCCTTGTTGTCCATACGATTGTTGTCTACATCTGTTGCTCTATTTATGCCTTGCAAAACGGTTAATCTGTACAGTTTTTCTAGGTTCCACATATATGCATGAATATACAAGATTTGTTTTTCTCTTTCTGACTTACTTCACTCTGTATGACAGTCTCTAGATCCATCGACGTCTCTACAAATGACCCAATTTCATTCCTTTCATGGCTTAGTAATATTCCATTTTATATATGTACCACATCTTTATGCATTCGTCTGTCTGTGGGCATTTAGGTTGCTTCCATTACCTCGATATTGTAAATAGTGATGCAATGAACATTGCGGTGAATGTCTCTTTTTGATTTATGGTTTTGTCTGGGTATATGTCCAGTCCTGGGATTGCTGTATCATATGGTAATTCTATTATTAGTTTCTTAAGAAACTCCATATTGTTCTCCATAGTGACTGTATCAATTTATATTCCCAACAATAGTGGAAGAGGGTTCCTTTTCTCCACACCCTTTCCAGCATTTGTTGTTTGTAGATTTTCAGATGATGCCCATTCTAACAGGTGTGAGGTGATACCTCATTGTTGAGTCCATTTCGTTGAGCAGGGGGTAGGTCTTGTCTATTACATATTTGGCTTATGGAATGGTATCTGTGCTAATTTCAAACTCTGGTTTTATGCAGCACCCCCTTAACTCACCTTTCCCCTTAAGCAAGCATAAGTTGGTTTTCTAATCTTGAGACCCTGTTCTGTTTTGTAATTCAGTTCATGTGTAGCCAAGTTTACATTCCGTGCATTAGTGATACCTTATGATGTTTCTTTTTCTGTGTGACTTATTTCACTTAGAATCATCATGCCTCAATCCACTCATTATGCTGGTACAGGCCTGGTGACACAGATTTCATTGCTGAGTGGTATTCTGTTGTACGTAAGTACCGCAATTTCTTTATCAATTATTTGTTCTCTGGGATATTTAACTCGTACTGTAGAAGAGGTTCCTGTAAACAGAGCCGTCCCAAATTTTGGGGTGGCTGTGTCTTTTTGATTTTAATTTCCTTAAGCTATAGGACCATAAGTGGAAATGCCCTAGACTCTGTTGCTTTGATTTTCAGATGTATCAGGAAACACCATACACTTCTCCAGAGTGGCTGTTGGCAATTTACATCCCGCCCATCAGCATAACAAGGCTCCTTTTTCCCCATGGCCTGTCTTGCCTTTCTGGATTTTACACTTTTCTCAGATGGCCCTTTAGACCGGGGGGAAGTGACACTTCATAGTAGTTCGGATTTCCATTGCAAGCTTGCTTGGTTTGCCAAAAAGGGCGTATGTGTTTTTTCCTGAATATATTCAGGAACAAACTCATACGCCCTTTGTTGCCAAGTGCATCATTGTCGATGTTCTGCCTCTTTTCCTATGCTTTAAATGCAAATCCAGTCTACCTCCTGAAATCGGTTTCCTGAAATTCTGCCCCACTTTCAAGTCCTCTTCGCAGCCTTACTTCAATATATTTTTGGACGTTATCTGTCATTTATAACTCTCCAGGTTTGTGAATTACAGGGCCCCTGAGCTCCTTTCTTCAGCTCGCTTTCTTGTGAGCTGGCCGCAAACCCGCAAGACTGCTTCAGGCCCTAATCTGCTTCTGGCAGGGCACGCTGAGCCTTTGGTTAATTTCTCTTCCTGGTGGGAAATGAGTGTTAAATATGCCCGTCCAGTCACCTACCTCACTCTCAACCCCTTGGTGATGTGGGTCCTCTGGTTTGTGGCCACCTTTGCTGGGTTCCTCACCTTTCGATGATGTGGCCCCACTAGTGTGAGGACACTCCTGCCTGGTTCTCATCCACGTGGTTATGTGGACCCCCTGGTGAGAGTCTGTTCCTGGCTTTGTTCCTCACCCACCTGTGAGGGAGACCCTCTGCTGATAGGTCACTCCTGCATGGCTGGCACACATTGCCTTGGTGAAGTCAGCCGTGTGGTGGCAGTTGGAGCGTGCTGGGAATCTCCTCCCCCCGGTGATGAGGGCCCTCTTGCGTCAGGCCCTAACTGCTGGGCTCACCAACTTTTCTTAGTGAGCCCAGTGATGCTTTGGCACTCCTCTTAGGATCCCATCTCCATGGGGATGTGGGCCTTCTGCTCTGAGGTCCCAACGGCTGGGTTGTTCACATTTTCATGATGTGGGCTCTCTGGTGTTCACAGAGGCCTGGATCCCATAGCCTCTGTGCTCTTGGCCGCCTGCTGGGAGGTTCCAACTGCTGGATTCCTCACTTTTTTAATTTTTTGGGCCCTCTGTTGTGAGGCTCCTCCTGCCTGCCTCACTCCCAGCCCCTTCGTGATGTGTGTCGTCTGGTTTGAGGCCACATGTGCTGGGTTCCTCACCTTTCGATGATGTGGGACCAATGGTCTTAGGAGACTCCTGCCTGGTTCACATCCCCTTGGTGATGTGGGCCCTCTGTTGAGAGTCTGATCCTGGCTGGGTTCCTCACCCATCTGTGAGGTGGGCCCTCTACTATCAGGTAACTCTTGCCTGGGTTGCTCACCTCGCCTTGTTGACATGAGCCCTCTGGTGGCAATTGGACCCTGCTGGGAGCCTCCTCAGCTCTGTGATGAGGGCCCTCTGACGTCAGGCCCTAACTGCTGGGCTCCCCAACTTTTCTTAGTGAGCCCAGTGTTGCTCAAGCACTCCTCTTAGGTTCCCATCCCCATGGGGATGTGGGCCTTCTGCTCTGAGGTTCCAACGGCTGGGTTGATCACAATTTCATGATGTGGGCTCTCTGGTGTTAGTTCACTGTGGCCTGGATCCCATAGCCTCTGTGGTCTTGGCTGCCTGCTGGGAGGTTCCAACTGCTCGATTCCTCAACTTTTGTATTCTATGGGTCCTGTGTTGTGATGCTCCTCCTGCCTGCCTCACTCGCAACCCCTTCGTGATGTGGGTCTTCTGGTTTGAGGCCACATGTGCTGGGTTAGGCAACTTTCAATGATGTGGCCCCACTGGTGTGAGGACACTCCTGCCTGGTTCCCATCCCCTTGGTGATGTGGGCCTTCTGGTGACAGTCTTATCCTGGCTGGGTTCCTCACTCTTCTGTGAGGTAGGCCCTCTGCTGTGAGGTCAATCCTGCCTGACTTGCACACATCACCTTGGCGACGTGGGCCCTCTGTTGGCACATGGAACCTGCTGGGAGCCTCCTGCCCTCGGTGATGACGGCCCTCTAGCATCAGGCTCTAACTGCTGGGCTCCCCACGTTTTCTGATGTGAGCCCAGTGATGCCAGGACACTCCTGTCAGGTTCCCATCCCCATGGGGATGTGGGCTTTCTGCTCTGAAGTCCCAACGCCTGGGTTGCTCACAGTTTCATGATGTGGGCTCTCTGGTGTTAGTTAACTCCTGCCTGCATCCCATAGCTTCTGTGCTCTCGGCCGCCTGCTGGGAGGTTCCAAATGCTGGATTCCTCACTTTTTTTATTCTTTGGGCCCTCTGTTTTTAGGCTACTCCTACCTGCCTCACTCCCATCCCCTTTGTGATGTATGTCCTCTGATATGAGGCCACATGTGCTGGGTTCCTCACCTTTCGATGATGTGGCCCCACTGGTGGGAGGACAGTCCTGACTGGTTCCCATCCCCTTGGTGTTGTGGGCCCTCTGGTGAGAGTCTCATCCTGCCTCGGTTCCTCACCCTTCTGTGAGATAGGCCCTCTGCTGTGAGGTCACTACTGCCTGGCTGGCGCATGCCACCTTGTAGACGTGGTCCCTCTGTTGGCAGTTGGAACCTGCTGGGAGTCTCCTCCCCTCAGTTATGAGGGCCCCCTGGCATCAGCCCCTAACTGCTGGGCTCCTAACATTTTCTGATATGTGCTAAGTGGTGCAAAGCCACTCCTGCCAGGTTCCCATCCCAATGGGGATGTGGGCCTTCTGTTCTGAGGTCCCAACAGCTGGGCTGCTCACAGTTTCATGATGTGGGCCCTCTGCTGTGAGTTCACTGTGGCCTGGATCCCATAGCCTCGGTGCTCTGGGCCACTTGCTGGGAGGTTCCAACTGCTGGATTCCTCAACTTTTATATTCTATGGACCCTGTGTTGTGAGGCCAGTCCTGCCAGCCTCATTCCGAACCCCTTGGTGATGTGGTTCCTCTGGTTTGAGGACACATGTGCTGGGATCCTCACCTTTCGATGATGTTGTCCCACTGGTGTGGGGACACTCCTGCCTGGTTCCCATCCCCTTGGTGATGTGGGCCCTCTGGTGAGAGTCTGATCCTGGCTGTGTTCCTCACCCCTCTGTGAGGTGGGCCCTCTGCTGTGAGGTCACTCCTGCCAGGCTGGCCCACATCACCTTGGCGACGTTGGCCCTCTGGTGGCAGCTGGAGCCTGCTGGGAGCCTCCTCCTCTCGGTGATGAGTGCCCTCTAGCGTCAGGCCCTAACTTCTGAGCACCCCACGTTTTCTGATGTGAGCCCAGTGATGCCAGGACACTCCTGTCATGTTCCCATCACCATGGGGATGTGGGCCTTCTGCTCTGAGGTCCCAATGTCTGGGTTGCTCACAGTTTCATGATGTGGGCTGTCTGGTGTTAGTTCACTCTGGCCTGGTTCCTCTAGCCTCTGTGCTCTGGGCCGCCTGCTGGGAGGTTCCAACTGCTGGATTCCTCACCTTTCTTATTTTTGGGCCCTCTGTTATGAGGCTCCTCCTGCCTGCCTCACTCCCAGCCCCTTGGTGATGGGTGTCCTATGGTTTGAAGCCACATGTTCTGGTTTCCTCACCTTTAGATGATGTGGCCCTACTCATGTGAGGACACTCCTGCCTGGTTCCAATCCATTTGGTGATGTGGGCCCTCTGGTGCGAGTCTGATCCTGACTGGGTTCGTCACACTTCTCTGAGGTGGGCCCTCTGCTGTGAGGTCATTCATGCCTGGTTGGCACACATCGCCTTGGCGACGTCAGCCCTCTGGTGGCAGTTGGAGCCTGCTGGGAGCCTCCTTCCCTTGGTGATGAGGGTCCTCTGGCGTCAGGCCCTAACTGCTGGTCGCCCAAAATTTTCTGATACGTTCTCAGTGGTGCGAGGACACTCCTACCAGAATTCCATCCCCATGGGGATGTGGGCCTCCTGCTCTGAGGTCCCAATGGCTGGGTTGCTCAGTTTCATGACATGGGCCCTCTTTTGTGAGTTCACTGTGGCCTGGATCCCATAGCCTCGGTGCTCTGGGTCACCTGCTGGGAGGTTCCAACCGCTGGATTCCTCACTTTTTTATTCTATGGGCCCAGTGTTGTGAGGCTACTCCTGCCTGCCTCACTCCGAGGTCCTTGGTGATGTGGGTCCTCTGGTTTGAGGACACATGTGCTGAGTACCTCAGCTTTCGATGATGTGGCCCCACTGATGTGAAGACACTCCTGCCTGGTTCCCATCCCCTTGGTGATGTGGGCCCTCTGGTGAGAGTCTGATGTTGGCTGGGTTTCTCACCCTTCTGTGAGGTGGGACCTCTGCTGTGAGGTAACTCCTGCCTGGCATGCTCACGTTGCCTTGGCAATGTGAGCCCTCAGGTGGCAGTTGGAGCCTGCTGGGAATCTCCTCCCCTCAGTTATGAGAGCTCTGCATAAAACACATATGCCCGTTTTTGCCAAGTGCATTATTTTCCAAGTTCTGTCCCTTTTCCTATGCTTTAAGAGCTACTCCCGTGTACGTTCTGAAATCAGTTTCCAGCAATTCTGGCCCGCATTCAAGTCCTCTTCGCAGCCTTACTTCAGTATAATTTTGGATGATAGCTGTCATTTATAACTCCGCAGGTTTCTGAATTACAGTGCCCCTGAGCTCCTTTCTTCAACTCGCTTTCTTGTGAGCTGGCCGCAACACCGCAGGATCTCCTCAGGCCCTAATCTAGTTCCAGCATGGCAGGCGGAGCCTTTGGTTCATTTATCTTCCTGGTGGGAAATGAGAGTTAAATTTACCCGTCCAGACACCTACAGATAGTCTCCCATTGCTTCTCCTTATTCCTGTTCATCTTCCGAAGAAATTGCAAACTGGGTCAAACAGGAGGTTAAAGGCACTGACTCTCCAAGTGGGGAGAGTGTTAGTAATCGTCTGGAATGCTGCACCCGAGTACCAGGGGACGAAAACTGAGACACATTTGAACACGTTTCCCGATCACACGGTAGATCATACTCTGGGTTCCACATGCATGTTTTAGCTGAAGGAAGAATCCCTTAAACATGGAGAGTTGAGACCCATGGAATGGGTACCATGCAATATGACTTCAAAGGGTCTGCATTTGCTCAGCGAACCTCACCAATCCTATCACTGCTGCGTTTATGCCGCTGTACAGACGCTTGATTCTCTTTCGGAGACATATAAATCCAAAGGTTTTAAGATTCTTACTAGTCAGGTATATTCTTAGGTGTTTAATATGGGGTGTTGAGTCCACTTCGTTGAGCAAGGAGTAGCTCTTGTCTATTACATATTTGGCTTATGGAACGGTATCTGTGCTAATTTCAATCTCTGGTTTTATGCAGCACCCCAACTTACCTTTCCCCTTAAGCAAGCATAAGTTGGTTTTCTACATTTGAGACCCTGTTCTGTTTTGTAATTCAGTTCCTGTGTAGCCAAGTTTACATTCCGTGTAGTAGTGATATCTTATGATGTTTCTTTTTCTGTGTGACTTATTTCACTTAGAATCATCGTACCTGAATCTAATCATTATGCTTCTACGGGCCTGATGACATAGATTTCATTGCTGAGTGATATTGCATTGTACATAAGTACCACAACTTCTTTATCCATTTTTCGCTTTCTGTGATATTGAACTTGTTCCGTAAACGATGTTCTTGTAAACAGAGCCGTCCCAAACTTTGGGGTGGCTGTGTCTTTTTGATTTTAATTTCCCTAAGCTATAGGACCATAAGTGGAAGTGCCCTAGGCTCTGTTGCTTTGTTTTCTAGATGTTTCAGGAAACACCATACACTTCTCCAGAGTGGCTGCTGGCAATTTACATCCCGCCCATCAGCATAACAAGGCTCCCAGTTCTCCATGGCCTGTCCTGCCTTTCTGGATTTTACACTTTTTTCAGATGGCCCTTTTGACCAGGGGGCAGTGAGACTTCATTGTAGTGCAGATTTCCTTTGCAAGCTTGCTTGGTTGGCCAAAAAGTGCGTATGCGTTTTTTCCTGAATATATTCAGGAAAAAAGGCATACGCCCTTTTTGGTCAAGTGCAACATTGTGGACGTTCTGCCTCTTTTCCTATGCTTTACATGCAATTCCAGTCTACCTCCTGAAATCGGTTTCCTGCAATTCTGCCCCGCTTTCAAGTCCTCTTGGCAGCCTTCCTTCAATATATTTTTGGACGATAGCTGTCATTTATAACTCTGCAGGTTTGTGTATTACAGTGCCTCTGAGCTCCTTTCTTCAACTCGCTTTCTTGTGAGCTGGCCGCAACACCGCAGGATTGCTTCAGGCCCTAGTGTGGTTCCGGCATGGCACACTGAGCCTTTGCTTAATTCCTCTTCCTGGTGGGAAATGAGAGTTCAATTTGCCCGTCCAGACACCTCCAGCTAGTCTCTCATTGGTTCTCCCTATTCCTGCTCATTTTCCGCAGAAATTGCAAACTGGGCCAAACAGGAGGTTAAAGGCACTGACTCTCCAAGTGGGGAGAGTGTTAGTAAAGCGTCTGGAATGTTGCACCCGAGTACCAGGGGACGAAAACTGAGACACATTTGAACACGTTTTCCGATCACACGGTGGATCATACTCTGGGTTCCACATGCATGTTTTAGCTGAAGGAAGAATCCCTTAAACCTGGAGAGTTGAGACCCATGGAATGGGTACCATGCAATATGACTTCAAAGGGTCTGCATTTGCTCACCGAACCTCACCAATCCTATCAATGCTGCGCTTATGCCTCTGTACACACGCTTGATTCTCTTTCGGAGACATATAAATCCATAGGTTTTAAGATTCTTACTAGTCAGGTATATTATTAGGCGTTTGATATGGGGTGTTGTGTCCTCTTCGTTGAGCAAGGAGTAGCTCTTGTCTATTACATATTTGGCTTATGGAACGGTATCTGTGCTAATTTCAATCTCTGGTTTTATGCAACACCCCAACTCACCTTTCTCCTTAAGCAAGCATAAGTTGGTTTTCTACATTAGAGACCCTGTTCTGATTTGTAATTCAGTTCCTGTGTAACCAAGTTTACATTCCGTGTAGTAGTGATATCTTATGATGTTTCTTTTTCTGTGTAACTTATTTCACATAGAATCATCGTACCTGAATCCACTCATTATGCTGCTATGGACCTGATGACATAGATTTCATTGCTGAGTGATATTGCATTGTACGTAAGTACCACAACTTCTTTATCCATTTTTCGCTTTCTGCGATATTGAACTTGTACCGTAAACGAGGTTGTTGTAAACAGAGCCGTCCCAAACTTTGGGGTGGCTGTGTCTTTTTGATTTTAATTTCCCTAAGCTATAGGACCATAAGTGGAAGTGCCCTAGGCTCTGTTGCTTTGTTTTCTAGATGTTTCAGGAAACACCACTTCTCCAGAGTGGCTGTTGGCAATTTACATCCCGCCCATCAGCATAACAAGGCTCCTTTTTCCCCATGGCCTGTCTTGCCTTTCTGGATTTTACACTTTTCTCAGATGGCCCTTTAGACCGGGGGGAAGTGACACTTCATAGTAGTTCGGATTTCCATTGCAAGCTTGCTTGGTTTGCCAAAAAGGGCGTATGTGTTTTTTCCTGAATATATTCAGGAACAAACTCATACGCCCTTTGTTGCCAAGTGCATCATTGTCGATGTTCTGCCTCTTTTCCTATGCTTTAAATGCAAATCCAGTCTACCTCCTGAAATCGGTTTCCTGAAATTCTGCCCCACTTTCAAGTCCTCTTCGCAGCCTTACTTCAATATATTTTTGGACGTTATCTGTCATTTATAACTCTCCAGGTTTGTGAATTACAGGGCCCCTGAGCTCCTTTTTTCAGCTCGCTTTCTTGTGAGCTGGCCGCAAACCCGCAAGACTGCTTCAGGCCCTAATCTGCTTCTGGCAGGGCACGCTGAGCCTTTGGTTAATTTCTCTTCCTGGTGGGAAATGAGTGTTAAATATGCCCGTCCAGTCACCTACCTCACTCTCAACCCCTTGGTGATGTGGGTCCTCTGGTTTGTGGCCACCTTTGCTGGGTTCCTCACCTTTCGATGATGTGGCCCCACTAGTGTGAGGACACTCCTGCCTGGTTCTCATCCACGTGGTTATGTGGACCCCCTGGTGAGAGTCTGTTCCTGGCTTTGTTCCTCACCCACCTGTGAGGGAGACCCTCTGCTGATAGGTCACTCCTGCATGGCTGGCACACATTGCCTTGGTGAAGTCAGCCGTGTGGTGGCAGTTGGAGCGTGCTGGGAATCTCCTCCCCCCGGTGATGAGGGCCCTCTTGCGTCAGGCCCTAACTGCTGGGCTCACCAACTTTTCTTAGTGAGCCCAGTGATGCTTTGGCACTCCTCTTAGGATCCCATCTCCATGGGGATGTGGGCCTTCTGCTCTGAGGTCCCAACGGCTGGGTTGTTCACATTTTCATGATGTGGGCTCTCTGGTGTTCACAGAGGCCTGGATCCCATAGCCTCTGTGCTCTTGGCCGCCTGCTGGGAGGTTCCAACTGCTGGATTCCTCACTTTTTTAATTTTTTGGGCCCTCTGTTGTGAGGCTCCTCCTGCCTGCCTCACTCCCAGCCCCTTCGTGATGTGTGTCGTCTGGTTTGAGGCCACATGTGCTGGGTTCCTCACCTTTCGATGATGTGGGACCAATGGTCTTAGGAGACTCCTGCCTGGTTCACATCCCCTTGGTGATGTGGGCCCTCTGTTGAGAGTCTGATCCTGGCTGGGTTCCTCACCCATCTGTGAGGTGGGCCCTCTACTATCAGGTAACTCTTGCCTGGGTTGCTCACCTCGCCTTGTTGACATGAGCCCTCTGGTGGCAATTGGACCCTGCTGGGAGCCTCCTCAGCTCTGTGATGAGGGCCCTCTGACGTCAGGCCCTAACTGCTGGGCTCCCCAACTTTTCTTAGTGAGCCCAGTGTTGCTCAAGCACTCCTCTTAGGTTCCCATCCCCATGGGGATGTGGGCCTTCTGCTCTGAGGTTCCAACGGCTGGGTTGATCACAATTTCATGATGTGGGCTCTCTGGTGTTAGTTCACTGTGGCCTGGATCCCATAGCCTCTGTGGTCTTGGCTGCCTGCTGGGAGGTTCCAACTGCTCGATTCCTCAACTTTTGTATTCTATGGGTCCTGTGTTGTGATGCTCCTCCTGCCTGCCTCACTCGCAACCCCTTCGTGATGTGGGTCTTCTGGTTTGAGGCCACATGTGCTGGGTTAGGCAACTTTCAATGATGTGGCCCCACTGGTGTGAGGACACTCCTGCCTGGTTCCCATCCCCTTGGTGATGTGGGCCTTCTGGTGACAGTCTTATCCTGGCTGGGTTCCTCACTCTTCTGTGAGGTAGGCCCTCTGCTGTGAGGTCAATCCTGCCTGACTTGCACACATCACCTTGGCGACGTGGGCCCTCTGTTGGCACATGGAACCTGCTGGGAGCCTCCTGCCCTCGGTGATGACGGCCCTCTAGCATCAGGCTCTAACTGCTGGGCTCCCCACGTTTTCTGATGTGAGCCCAGTGATGCCAGGACACTCCTGTCAGGTTCCCATCCCCATGGGGATGTGGGCTTTCTGCTCTGAAGTCCCAACGCCTGGGTTGCTCACAGTTTCATGATGTGGGCTCTCTGGTGTTAGTTAACTCCTGCCTGCATCCCATAGCTTCTGTGCTCTCGGCCGCCTGCTGGGAGGTTCCAAATGCTGGATTCCTCACTTTTTTTATTCTTTGGGCCCTCTGTTTTTAGGCTACTCCTACCTGCCTCACTCCCATCCCCTTTGTGATGTATGTCCTCTGATATGAGGCCACATGTGCTGGGTTCCTCACCTTTCGATGATGTGGCCCCACTGGTGGGAGGACAGTCCTGACTGGTTCCCATCCCCTTGGTGTTGTGGGCCCTCTGGTGAGAGTCTCATCCTGCCTCGGTTCCTCACCCTTCTGTGAGATAGGCCCTCTGCTGTGAGGTCACTACTGCCTGGCTGGCGCATGCCACCTTGTAGACGTGGTCCCTCTGTTGGCAGTTGGAACCTGCTGGGAGTCTCCTCCCCTCAGTTATGAGGGCCCCCTGGCATCAGCCCCTAACTGCTGGGCTCCTAACATTTTCTGATATGTGCTAAGTGGTGCAAAGCCACTCCTGCCAGGTTCCCATCCCAATGGGGATGTGGGCCTTCTGTTCTGAGGTCCCAACAGCTGGGCTGCTCACAGTTTCATGATGTGGGCCCTCTGCTGTGAGTTCACTGTGGCCTGGATCCCATAGCCTCGGTGCTCTGGGCCACTTGCTGGGAGGTTCCAACTGCTGGATTCCTCAACTTTTATATTCTATGGACCCTGTGTTGTGAGGCCAGTCCTGCCAGCCTCATTCCGAACCCCTTGGTGATGTGGTTCCTCTGGTTTGAGGACACATGTGCTGGGATCCTCACCTTTCGATGATGTTGTCCCACTGGTGTGGGGACACTCCTGCCTGGTTCCCATCCCCTTGGTGATGTGGGCCCTCTGGTGAGAGTCTGATCCTGGCTGTGTTCCTCACCCCTCTGTGAGGTGGGCCCTCTGCTGTGAGGTCACTCCTGCCAGGCTGGCCCACATCACCTTGGCGACGTTGGCCCTCTGGTGGCAGCTGGAGCCTGCTGGGAGCCTCCTCCTCTCGGTGATGAGTGCCCTCTAGCGTCAGGCCCTAACTTCTGAGCACCCCACGTTTTCTGATGTGAGCCCAGTGATGCCAGGACACTCCTGTCATGTTCCCATCACCATGGGGATGTGGGCCTTCTGCTCTGAGGTCCCAATGTCTGGGTTGCTCACAGTTTCATGATGTGGGCTGTCTGGTGTTAGTTCACTCTGGCCTGGTTCCTCTAGCCTCTGTGCTCTGGGCCGCCTGCTGGGAGGTTCCAACTGCTGGATTCCTCACCTTTCTTATTTTTGGGCCCTCTGTTATGAGGCTCCTCCTGCCTGCCTCACTCCCAGCCCCTTGGTGATGGGTGTCCTATGGTTTGAAGCCACATGTTCTGGTTTCCTCACCTTTAGATGATGTGGCCCTACTCATGTGAGGACACTCCTGCCTGGTTCCAATCCATTTGGTGATGTGGGCCCTCTGGTGCGAGTCTGATCCTGACTGGGTTCGTCACACTTCTCTGAGGTGGGCCCTCTGCTGTGAGGTCATTCATGCCTGGTTGGCACACATCGCCTTGGCGACGTCAGCCCTCTGGTGGCAGTTGGAGCCTGCTGGGAGCCTCCTTCCCTTGGTGATGAGGGTCCTCTGGCGTCAGGCCCTAACTGCTGGTCGCCCAAAATTTTCTGATACGTTCTCAGTGGTGCGAGGACACTCCTACCAGAATTCCATCCCCATGGGGATGTGGGCCTCCTGCTCTGAGGTCCCAATGGCTGGGTTGCTCAGTTTCATGACATGGGCCCTCTTTTGTGAGTTCACTGTGGCCTGGATCCCATAGCCTCGGTGCTCTGGGTCACCTGCTGGGAGGTTCCAACCGCTGGATTCCTCACTTTTTTATTCTATGGGCCCAGTGTTGTGAGGCTACTCCTGCCTGCCTCACTCCGAGGTCCTTGGTGATGTGGGTCCTCTGGTTTGAGGACACATGTGCTGAGTACCTCAGCTTTCGATGATGTGGCCCCACTGATGTGAAGACACTCCTGCCTGGTTCCCATCCCCTTGGTGATGTGGGCCCTCTGGTGAGAGTCTGATGTTGGCTGGGTTTCTCACCCTTCTGTGAGGTGGGACCTCTGCTGTGAGGTAACTCCTGCCTGGCATGCTCACATTGCCTTGGCAATGTGAGCCCTCAGGTGGCAGTTGGAGCCTGCTGGGAATCTCCTCCCCTCAGTTATGAGAGCTCTGCATAAAACACATATGCCCGTTTTTGCCAAGTGCATTATTTTCCAAGTTCTGTCCCTTTTCCTATGCTTTAAGAGCTACTCCCGTGTACGTTCTGAAATCAGTTTCCAGCAATTCTGGCCCGCATTCAAGTCCTCTTCGCAGCCTTACTTCAGTATAATTTTGGATGATAGCTGTCATTTATAACTCCGCAGGTTTCTGAATTACAGTGCCCCTGAGCTCCTTTCTTCAACTCGCTTTCTTGTGAGCTGGCCGCAACACCGCAGGATCTCCTCAGGCCCTAATCTAGTTCCAGCATGGCAGGCGGAGCCTTTGGTTCATTTATCTTCCTGGTGGGAAATGAGAGTTAAATTTACCCGTCCAGACACCTAAGGATAGTCTCCCTTTGCTTCTCCTTATTCCTGTTCATCTTCCGAAGAAATTGCAAACTGGGTCAAACAGGAGGTTAAAGGCAATGACTCTCCAAGTGGGGAGAGTGTTAGTAATCGTCTGGAAATTTGCACCCGAGTACCAGGGGACGAAAACTGAGACACATTTGAACACGTTTCCCGATCACACGGTAGATCATACTCTGGGTTCCACATGCATGTTTTAGCTGAAGGAAGAATCCCTTAAACATGGAGAGTTGAGACCCATGGAATGGGTACCATGCAATATGACTTCAAAGGGTCTGCATTTGCTCAGCGAACCTCACCAATCCTATCACTGCTGCGTTTATGCCGCTGTACAGACGCTTGATTCTCTTTCGGAGACATATAAATCCAAAGGTTTTAAGATTCTTACTAGTCAGGTATATTCTTAGGCGTTTAATATGGGGTGTTGAGTCCACTTCGTTGAGCAAGGAGTAGCTCTTGTCTATTACATATTTGGCTTATGGAACGGTATCTGTGCTAATTTCAATCTCTGGTTTCATGCAGCACCCCAACTCACCTTTCCCCTTAAGCAAGCATAAGTTGGTTTTCTACATTTGAGACCCTGTTCTATTTTGTAATTCAGTTCCTGTGTAGCTAAGTTTACATTCTGTGTAGTAGTGATATCTTATGATGTTTCTTTTTCTGTGTGACTTATTTCACTTAGAAAAATCGTACCTGAATCCACTCATTATGCTGCTACGGGCCTGATGACATAGATTTCATTGCTGAGTGATATTGCATTGAACGTAAGTACCACAACTTCTTTATCCATTTTTCGCTTTCTGTGATATTGAACTTGTACCGTGAATGAGGTTCTTGTAAACAGAGCCGTCTCATCTTTGGGGTGGCTGTGTCTTTTTGATTTTAATTTCCCTAAGCTATAGAACCATAAGTGGAAGTGCCCTAGGCTCTGTTGCTTTGTTTTTTGGATGTTTCAGGAAACACCATACACTTCTCCAGATTGGCTGCTGGCAATTTACATCCCGCCTATCAGCATAACAAGGCTCCCAGTTCTCCTTGGCCTGTCCTGCCTTTCTGGATTTTACACTTTTTTCAGATGACCCTTTTGACCGGGGGGCAGTGAGACTTCTTTGTAGTGCAGATTTCCTTTGCAAGCTTGCTTGGTTGGCCAAAAAGGGCGTATGCGTTTTTTCCTGAATATATTCAGGAAAAAACGCATACGCCCTTTTTGGCCAAGTGCATCATTGTGGACGTTCTGCCTCTTTTCCTATGCTTTACATGCAATTCCAGTCTACCTCCTGAAATCAGTTTCCTGCAATTCTGCCCCGCATTCAACTCCTCTTGGCAGCCTTACTTCAATATATTTTTGGAAGGTAGCTGTCATTTATAACTCTGCAGGTTTGTGAATTAGAGTGCCCCTGAGCTCCTTTCTTAAACTCGCTTTCTTGTGAGCTGGCCGCAAAACCGCAGGACTGCTTCAGGCCCTAGTTTTGTTCTGGCATGGCATGCTGAGCCTTTGGTTAATTCCTCTTCTTGGTGGGAAATGAGAGTTAAATTTGCCCGTCCAGACACCTCCACCTAGTCTCTCATTGGTTCTCCCTATTCCTGTTCATTTTCCACAGAAATTGCAAACTGGGCCAAACAGGAGGTTAAAGGCACTGACTCTCCAAGTGGGGAGAGTGTTAGTAAAGCGTCTGGAATGTTGCACCCGAGTACCAGGGGACGACAACTGAGACACATTTGAACACGTTTCGCGATCACACGGTGGATCGTACTCTGGGTTCCACATGCATGTTTTAGCTGAAGGAAGAATCCCTTAAACATGGAGAGTTGAGACCCATGGAATGGGTACCATGCAATATGACTTCAAAGGGTCTGCATTTGCTCAGCGAACCTCACCAATCCTATCACTGCTGCGTTTATGCCGCTGTACAGACGCTTGATTCTCTTTCGGAGACATATAAATCCAAAGGTTTTAAGATTCTTACTAGTCAGGTATATTCTTAGGCGTTTAATATGGGGTGTTGAGTCCACTTCGTTGAGCAAGGAGTAGCTCTTGTCTATTACATATTTGGCTTATGGAACGGTATCTGTGCTAATTTCAATCTCTGGTTTCATGCAGCACCCCAACTCACCTTTCCCCTTAAGCAAGCATAAGTTGGTTTTCTACATTTGAGACCCTGTTCTATTTTGTAATTCAGTTCCTGTGTAGCCAAGTTTACATTCCGTGTAGTAGTGATATCTTATGATGTTTCTTTTTCTGTGTGACTTATTTCACTTAGAATCATCGTACCTGAATCTAATCATTATGCTTCTACGGGCCTGATGACATAGATTTCATTGCTGAGTGATATTGCATTGTACATAAGTACCACAACTTCTTTATCCATTTTTCGCTTTCTGTGATATTGAACTTGTTCCGTAAACGATGTTCTTGTAAACAGAGCCGTCCCAAACTTTGGGGTGGCTGTGTCTTTTTGATTTTAATTTCCCTAAGCTATAGGACCATAAGTGGAAGTGCCCTAGGCTCTGTTGCTTTGTTTTCTAGATGTTTCAGGAAACACCATACACTTCTCCAGAGTGGCTGCTGGCAATTTACATCCCGCCCATCAGCATAACAAGGCTCCCAGTTCTCCATGGCCTGTCCTGACTTTCTGGATTTTACACTTTTTTCAGATGGCCCTTTTGACCAGGGGGCAGTGAGACTTCATTGTAGTGCAGATTTCCTTTGCAAGCTTGCTTGGTTGGCCAAAAAGTGCGTATGCGTTTTTTCCTGAATATATTCAGGAAAAAAGGCATACGCCCTTTTTGGTCAAGTGCAACATTGTGGACGTTCTGCCTCTTTTCCTATGCTTTACATGCAATTCCAGTCTACCTCCTGAAATCGGTTTCCTGCAATTCTGCCCCGCTTTCAAGTCCTCTTGGCAGCCTTCCTTCAATATATTTTTGGACGATAGCTGTCATTTATAACTCTGCAGGTTTGTGTATTACAGTGCCTCTGAGCTCCTTTCTTCAACTCGCTTTCTTGTGAGCTGGCCGCAACACCACAGGATTGCTTCAGGCCCTAGTGTGGTTCCGGCATGGCACGCTGAGCCTTTGGTTAATTCCTCTACCTGGTGGGAAATGAGAGTTCAATTTGCCCGTCCAGACACCTCCAGCTAGTCTCTCATTGGTTCTCCCTATTCCTGTTCATTTTCCGCAGAAATTGCAAACTGGGCCAAACAGGAGGTTAAAGGCACTGACTCTCCAAGTGGGGAGAGTGTTAGTAAATCGTCTGGAATGTTGCACCCGAGTACCAGGGGACGAAAACTGAGACACATTTGAACACGTTTTCCGATCACACGGTGGATCATACTCTGGGTTCCACATGCATGTTTTAGCTGAAGGAAGAATCCCTTAAACCTGGAGAGTTGAGACCCATGGAATGGGTACCATGCAATATGACTTCAAAGGGTCTGCATTTGCTCACCGAACCTCACCAATCCTATCAATGCTGCGCTTATGCCTCTGTACACACGCTTGATTCTCTTTCGGAGACATATAAATCCATAGGTTTTAAGATTCTTACTAGTCAGGTATATTATTAGGCGTTTGATATGGGGTGTTGCGTCCTCTTCGTTGAGCAAGGAGTAGCTCTTGTCTATTACATATTTGGCTTATGGAACGGTATCTGTGCTAATTTCAATCTCTGGTTTTATGCAACACCCCAACTCACCTTTCTCCTTAAGCAAGCATAAGTTGGTTTTCTACATTAGAGACCCTGTTCTGATTTGTAATTCAGTTCCTGTGTAACCAAGTTTACATTCCGTGTAGTAGTGATATCTTATGATGTTTCTTTTTCTGTGTAACTTATTTCACATAGAATCATCGTACCTGAATCAACTCATTATGCTGCTATGGACCTGATGACATAGATTTCATTGCTGAGTGATATTGCATTGTACGTAAGTACCACAACTTCTTTATCCATTTTTCGCTTTCTGCGATATTGAACTTGTACCGTAAACGAGGTTGTTGTAAACAGAGCTGTCCCAAACTTTGGGGTGGCTGTGTCTTTTTGATTTTAATTTCCCTAAGCTATAGGACCATAAGTGGAAGTGCCCTAGGCTCTGTTGCTTTGTTTTCTAGATGTTTCAGGAAACACCATACACTTCTCCAGAGTGGCTGCTGGCAATTTACATCCCGCCCATCAGCATAACAAGGCTCCCAGTTCTCCATGGACTGTCCTGCCTTTCTGGATTTTACACTTTTTTCAGATTGCCATTTTGACAGGGGGGCAGTGAGACTTCATTGTAGTGCAGATTTCTTTGCAAGCTTGCTTGGTTGGCCAAAAAGGGCGTATGCGTTTTTTCCTGAATATATTCAGGAAAAAACGCATACGCCCTTTTTGACCAAGTGCATCATTGTGGACGTTTTGCCTCTTTTCCTATGCTTTACATGCAATTCCAGTCTACCTCCTGAAATCGGTTTCCTGCAATTCTGCCCCGCTTTCAAGTCCTCTTGGCAGCCTTCCTTCAATATATTTTTGGACGATAGCTGTCATTTATAACTCTGCAGGTTTGTGTATTACAGTGCCTCTGAGCTCCTTTCTTCAATTCGCTTTCTTGTGAGCTGGCCGCAACACCGCAGGATTGCTTCAGGCCCTAGTGTGGTTCCGGCATGGCACGCTGAGCCTTTGGTTAATTCCCCTTCCTGGTGGGAAATGAGAGTTCAATTTGCCCGTCCAGACACCTCCAGCTAGTCTCTCATTGGTTCTCCCTATTCCTGTTCATTTTCCGCAGAAATTGCAAACTGGGCCAAACAGGAGGTTAAAGGCACTGACTCTCCAAGTGGGGAGAGTGTTAGTAAAGCGTCTGGAATGTTGCACCCGAGTACCAGGGGACGAAAACTGAGACACATTTGAACACGTTTCCCGTTCACACGGTGGATCATACTCTGGGTTCCACATGCATGTTTTAGCTGAAGGAAGAATCCCTTAAACCTGGAGAGTTGAGACCCATGGAATGGGTACCATGTAATATGACTTCAAAGGGTCTGCATTTGCTCACTGATCCTCACCAATCCTATCACTGCTGTGCTTATGCCGCTGTACACACGCTTGATTCTCTTTCGGAGACATATAAATCCATAGGTTTTAAGATTCTTACTAGTCAAGTATATTCTTAGGCGTTTGATATGGGGTGTTGTGTCCTCTTCGTTGAGCAAGGAGTAGCTCTTGTCTATTACATATTTGTCTTATCGAACGGTATCTGTGCTAATTTCAATCTCTGGTTTTATGCAGCACCCCAACTCACCTTTGCCCTTAAGCAAGCATAAGTTGGTTTTCTACATTAGAGACCCTGTTCTGTTTTGTAATTCAGTTCCTGTATAGCCAAGTTTACATTCCGTGTAGTAGTGATATCTTATGCTGTTTCTTTTTCTGTGTGACTTATTTCACATAGAATCATCGTACCTGAATCCACTGATTATGCTGCTACGGGCCTGATGACATAGATTTCATTGCTGAGTGATATTGCATTGTACGTAAGTACCACAACTTCTTAATCCATTTTTCGCTTTCTGTGATATTGAACTTGTACAGTAAACGAGGTTCTTGTAAACAGAGCCGTCCCAAACTTTGGGGTGGCTGTGTCTTTTTGATTTTAATTTCCCTAAGCTATAGGACCATAAGTGGAAGTGCCCTAGGCTCTGTTGCTTTGTTTTCTAGATGTTTCAGGAAACACCATACAGTTCTCCAGAGTGGCTGTTGACAATTTACATCCCGCCCATCAGCATAACAAGGCTCCTAGTTCTCCATGGCCTGTCCTGCCTTTCTGGATTTTACACTTTTTTCAGATGCCCCTTTTGACCGGGGGGCAGTGAGACTTCGTTGTAGTGCAGATTTCCTTTGCAAGCTTGCTTGGTTGGCCAAAAAGGGCGTATGCGTTTATTCCTGAATATATTCAGGAAAAAACGCATACGCCCTTTTTGGCCAAGTGCATCATTGTGGACGTTCTGCCTCTTTTCCTATGCTTTACATGCAATTCCAGTCTACCTCCTGAAATCGGTTTCCTGCAATTCTGCCCCGCTTTCAAGTCCTCTTGGCAGCCTTCCTGCAATATATTTTTGGACGATAGCTGTCATTTATAACTCTGCAGGTTTGTGAATGACAGTGCCCCTGAGCTCCTTTCTTCAACTCGCTTTCTTGTGAGCTGGCCGCAACACCGCAGGATTGCTTCAGGCCCTAGTGTGGTTCCGGCATGGCACACTGAGCCTTTGCTTAATTCCTCTTCCTGGTGGGAAATGAGAGTTCAATTTGCCCGTCCAGACACCTCCAGCTAGTCTCTCATTGGTTCTCCCTATTCCTGCGCATTTTCCGCAGAAATTGCAAACTGGGCCAAACAGGAGGTTAAAGGCACTGACTCTCCAAGTGGGGAGAGTGTTAGTAAAGCGTCTGGAATGTTGCACCCGAGTACCAGGGGACGAAAACTGAGACACATTTGAACACGTTTCCCGATCACACGGTGGATCATACTCTGGGTTCCACATGCATGTTTTAGCTGAAGGAAGAATCCCTTAAACCTGGAGAGTTGAGACCCATGGAATGGGTACCATGCAAAATGACTTCAAAGGGTATGCATTTGCTCACCGAACCTCACCAATCCTATCAATGCTGTGCTTATGCCGCTGTACACACGCTTGATTCTCTTTCGGAGACATATAAATCCATAGGTTTTAAGATTTTTACTAGTCAGGTATATTCTTAGGCGTTTGATATGGGGTGTTGTGTCCTCTTCGTTGAGCAAGGAGTAGCTCTTGTCTATTACATATTTGGCTTATGGAACGGTATCTGTGCTAATTTCAATCTCTGGTTTTATGCAGCACCCCAACTCACCTTTGCCCTTAAGCAAGCATATGTTGGTTTTCTACATTAGAGACCCTGTTCTGTTTTGTAATTCAGTTCTTGTGTAGCCAAGTTTACATTCCGTGTAGTAGTGATATCTTATGATGTTTCTTTTTCTGTGTGACTTATTTCACTTAGAATCATCGTACCTGAATCCACTCATTATGCTGCTACGGGCCTGATGACATAGATTTCATTGCTGAGTGATATTGCATTGTACGTAAGTACCACAACTTCTTTATCCATTTTTCGCTTTCTGTGATATTGAACTTGTACGGTAAACGAGGTTCTTGTAAAAAGAGCCGTCCCAAACTTTGGGGTGGCTGTGTCTTTTTGATTTTAATTTCCCTAAGCTATAGGACCATAAGTGGAAGTGCCCTAGGCTCTGTTGCTTTGTTTTTTGGATGTTTCAGGAAACACCATACACTTCTCCAGAGTGGCTGCTGGCAATTTACATCCCGCCCATCAGCATAACAAGGCTCCCAGTTCTCCATGGCCTGTCCTGCCTTTCTGGATTTTACACTTTTTTCAGATGGCCCTTTTGACCGGGGGGCAGTGAGACGTCATTGTAGTGCAGATTTCCTTTGCAAGCTTGCTTGGTTGGCCAGAAAATGCGTATGCGTTTTTTCCTGAATATATTCAGGAAAAAACGCATACGCCCTTTTTGGCCAAGTGCATCATTGTGGACATTCTGCCTCTTTTCCTATGCTTTACATGCAATTCCAGTGTACCTCCTGAAATCGGTTTCCTGCAATTCTGCCCCGCTTTCAACTCCTCTTGGCTGCCTTTCTTCAATATATTTTTGGAAGATAGCTGTCATTTATAACTCTGCAGGTTTGTGAATGACAGTGCCCCTGAGCTCCTTTCTTCAACTCGCTTTCTTGTGAGCTGGCCGCAACACCGCAGGATTGCTTCAGGCCCTAGTGTGGTTCCGGCATGGCACGCTGAGCCTTTGCTTATTTCCTCTTCCTGGTGGGAAATGAGAGTTCAATTTGCCCGTCCAGACACCTTCAGGTAGTCTCTCATTGGTTCTCCCTTTTCCTGTTCATTTACCGCAGAAATTGCAAACTGGGCCAAACAGGAGGTTAAAGGCACTGACTCTCCAAGTGGGGAGAGTGTTAGTAAAGCGTCTGGAATGTTGCACCCGAGTACCAGGGGACGAAAACTGAGACACATTTGAACACGTTTCCCGATCACACGGTGGATCATACTCTGGGTTCCACATGCATATTTTAGCTGAAGGAAGAATCCCTTAAACCTGGAGAGTTGAGACCCATGGAATGGGTACCATGCAATATGACTTGAAAGGGTCTGCATTTGCTCACCAAACCTCACCAATCCTATCAATGCTGCGCTTATGCCGCTGTACACACGCTTGATTCTCTTTCAGAGACATATAAATCCATAGGTCTTAAGATTCTTAATGGTCAGGTATATTCTTAGGCGTTTAATATGGGGTGTTGTGTCCTCTTCGTTGAGCAAGGAGTAGCTCTTGTCTATTACATATTTGGCTTATGGAACGGTATCTGTGCTAATTTCAATCTCTGGTTTTATGCAACACCCCAACTCACCTTTCTCCTTAAGCAAGCATAAGTGGGTTTTCTACATTAGAGACCCTGTTCTGATTTGTAATTCAGTTCCTGTGTAACCAAGTTTACATTCCGTGTAGTAGTGATATCTTATGATGTTTCTTTTTCTGTGTAACTTATTTCACATAGAATCATCGTACCTGAATCCACTCATTATGCTGCTATGGACCTGATGACATAGATTTCATTGCTGAGTGATATTGCATTGTACGTAAGTACCACAACTTCTTTATCCATTTTTCGCTTTCTGCGATATTGAACTTGTACCGTAAACGAGGTTGTTGTAAACAGAGCCGTCCCAAACTTTGGGGTGGCTGTGTCTTTTTGATTTTAATTTCCCTAAGCTATAGGACCATAAGTGGAAGTGCCCTAGGCTCTGTTGCTTTGTTTTCTAGATGTTTCAGGAAACACCATACACTTCTCCAGAGTGGCTGTTGGCAATTTACATCCCGCCCATCAGCATAACAAGGCTCCTTTTTCCCCATGGCCTGTCTTGCCTTTCTGGATTTTACACTTTTCTCAGATGGCCCTTTAGACCGGGGGGAAGTGACACTTCATAGTAGTTCGGATTTCCATTGCAAGCTTGCTTGGTTTGCCAAAAAGGGCGTATGTGTTTTTTCCTGAATATATTCAGGAACAAACTCATACGCCCTTTGTTGCCAAGTGCATCATTGTCGATGTTCTGCCTCTTTTCCTATGCTTTAAATGCAAATCCAGTCTACCTCCTGAAATCGGTTTCCTGAAATTCTGCCCCACTTTCAAGTCCTCTTCGCAGCCTTACTTCAATATATTTTTGGACGTTATCTGTCATTTATAACTCTCCAGGTTTGTGAATTACAGGGCCCCTGAGCTCCTTTTTTCAGCTCGCTTTCTTGTGAGCTGGCCGCAAACCCGCAAGACTGCTTCAGGCCCTAATCTGCTTCTGGCAGGGCACGCTGAGCCTTTGGTTAATTTCTCTTCCTGGTGGGAAATGAGTGTTAAATATGCCCGTCCAGTCACCTACCTCACTCTCAACCCCTTGGTGATGTGGGTCCTCTGGTTTGTGGCCACCTTTGCTGGGTTCCTCACCTTTCGATGATGTGGCCCCACTAGTGTGAGGACACTCCTGCCTGGTTCTCATCCACGTGGTTATGTGGACCCCCTGGTGAGAGTCTGTTCCTGGCTTTGTTCCTCACCCACCTGTGAGGGAGACCCTCTGCTGATAGGTCACTCCTGCATGGCTGGCACACATTGCCTTGGTGAAGTCAGCCGTGTGGTGGCAGTTGGAGCGTGCTGGGAATCTCCTCCCCCCGGTGATGAGGGCCCTCTTGCGTCAGGCCCTAACTGCTGGGCTCACCAACTTTTCTTAGTGAGCCCAGTGATGCTTTGGCACTCCTCTTAGGATCCCATCTCCATGGGGATGTGGGCCTTCTGCTCTGAGGTCCCAACGGCTGGGTTGTTCACATTTTCATGATGTGGGCTCTCTGGTGTTCACAGAGGCCTGGATCCCATAGCCTCTGTGCTCTTGGCCGCCTGCTGGGAGGTTCCAACTGCTGGATTCCTCACTTTTTTAATTTTTTGGGCCCTCTGTTGTGAGGCTCCTCCTGCCTGCCTCACTCCCAGCCCCTTCGTGATGTGTGTCGTCTGGTTTGAGGCCACATGTGCTGGGTTCCTCACCTTTCGATGATGTGGGACCAATGGTCTTAGGAGACTCCTGCCTGGTTCACATCCCCTTGGTGATGTGGGCCCTCTGTTGAGAGTCTGATCCTGGCTGGGTTCCTCACCCATCTGTGAGGTGGGCCCTCTACTATCAGGTAACTCTTGCCTGGGTTGCTCACCTCGCCTTGTTGACATGAGCCCTCTGGTGGCAATTGGACCCTGCTGGGAGCCTCCTCAGCTCTGTGATGAGGGCCCTCTGACGTCAGGCCCTAACTGCTGGGCTCCCCAACTTTTCTTAGTGAGCCCAGTGTTGCTCAAGCACTCCTCTTAGGTTCCCATCCCCATGGGGATGTGGGCCTTCTGCTCTGAGGTTCCAACGGCTGGGTTGATCACAATTTCATGATGTGGGCTCTCTGGTGTTAGTTCACTGTGGCCTGGATCCCATAGCCTCTGTGGTCTTGGCTGCCTGCTGGGAGGTTCCAACTGCTCGATTCCTCAACTTTTGTATTCTATGGGTCCTGTGTTGTGATGCTCCTCCTGCCTGCCTCACTCGCAACCCCTTCGTGATGTGGGTCTTCTGGTTTGAGGCCACATGTGCTGGGTTAGGCAACTTTCAATGATGTGGCCCCACTGGTGTGAGGACACTCCTGCCTGGTTCCCATCCCCTTGGTGATGTGGGCCTTCTGGTGACAGTCTTATCCTGGCTGGGTTCCTCACTCTTCTGTGAGGTAGGCCCTCTGCTGTGAGGTCAATCCTGCCTGACTTGCACACATCACCTTGGCGACGTGGGCCCTCTGTTGGCACATGGAACCTGCTGGGAGCCTCCTGCCCTCGGTGATGACGGCCCTCTAGCATCAGGCTCTAACTGCTGGGCTCCCCACGTTTTCTGATGTGAGCCCAGTGATGCCAGGACACTCCTGTCAGGTTCCCATCCCCATGGGGATGTGGGCTTTCTGCTCTGAAGTCCCAACGCCTGGGTTGCTCACAGTTTCATGATGTGGGCTCTCTGGTGTTAGTTAACTCCTGCCTGCATCCCATAGCTTCTGTGCTCTCGGCCGCCTGCTGGGAGGTTCCAAATGCTGGATTCCTCACTTTTTTTATTCTTTGGGCCCTCTGTTTTTAGGCTACTCCTACCTGCCTCACTCCCATCCCCTTTGTGATGTATGTCCTCTGATATGAGGCCACATGTGCTGGGTTCCTCACCTTTCGATGATGTGGCCCCACTGGTGGGAGGACAGTCCTGACTGGTTCCCATCCCCTTGGTGTTGTGGGCCCTCTGGTGAGAGTCTCATCCTGCCTCGGTTCCTCACCCTTCTGTGAGATAGGCCCTCTGCTGTGAGGTCACTACTGCCTGGCTGGCGCATGCCACCTTGTAGACGTGGTCCCTCTGTTGGCAGTTGGAACCTGCTGGGAGTCTCCTCCCCTCAGTTATGAGGGCCCCCTGGCATCAGCCCCTAACTGCTGGGCTCCTAACATTTTCTGATATGTGCTAAGTGGTGCAAAGCCACTCCTGCCAGGTTCCCATCCCAATGGGGATGTGGGCCTTCTGTTCTGAGGTCCCAACAGCTGGGCTGCTCACAGTTTCATGATGTGGGCCCTCTGCTGTGAGTTCACTGTGGCCTGGATCCCATAGCCTCGGTGCTCTGGGCCACTTGCTGGGAGGTTCCAACTGCTGGATTCCTCAACTTTTATATTCTATGGACCCTGTGTTGTGAGGCCAGTCCTGCCAGCCTCATTCCGAACCCCTTGGTGATGTGGTTCCTCTGGTTTGAGGACACATGTGCTGGGATCCTCACCTTTCGATGATGTTGTCCCACTGGTGTGGGGACACTCCTGCCTGGTTCCCATCCCCTTGGTGATGTGGGCCCTCTGGTGAGAGTCTGATCCTGGCTGTGTTCCTCACCCCTCTGTGAGGTGGGCCCTCTGCTGTGAGGTCACTCCTGCCAGGCTGGCCCACATCACCTTGGCGACGTTGGCCCTCTGGTGGCAGCTGGAGCCTGCTGGGAGCCTCCTCCTCTCGGTGATGAGTGCCCTCTAGCGTCAGGCCCTAACTTCTGAGCACCCCACGTTTTCTGATGTGAGCCCAGTGATGCCAGGACACTCCTGTCATGTTCCCATCACCATGGGGATGTGGGCCTTCTGCTCTGAGGTCCCAATGTCTGGGTTGCTCACAGTTTCATGATGTGGGCTGTCTGGTGTTAGTTCACTCTGGCCTGGTTCCTCTAGCCTCTGTGCTCTGGGCCGCCTGCTGGGAGGTTCCAACTGCTGGATTCCTCACCTTTCTTATTTTTGGGCCCTCTGTTATGAGGCTCCTCCTGCCTGCCTCACTCCCAGCCCCTTGGTGATGGGTGTCCTATGGTTTGAAGCCACATGTTCTGGTTTCCTCACCTTTAGATGATGTGGCCCTACTCATGTGAGGACACTCCTGCCTGGTTCCAATCCATTTGGTGATGTGGGCCCTCTGGTGCGAGTCTGATCCTGACTGGGTTCGTCACACTTCTCTGAGGTGGGCCCTCTGCTGTGAGGTCATTCATGCCTGGTTGGCACACATCGCCTTGGCGACGTCAGCCCTCTGGTGGCAGTTGGAGCCTGCTGGGAGCCTCCTTCCCTTGGTGATGAGGGTCCTCTGGCGTCAGGCCCTAACTGCTGGTCGCCCAAAATTTTCTGATACGTTCTCAGTGGTGCGAGGACACTCCTACCAGAATTCCATCCCCATGGGGATGTGGGCCTCCTGCTCTGAGGTCCCAATGGCTGGGTTGCTCAGTTTCATGACATGGGCCCTCTTTTGTGAGTTCACTGTGGCCTGGATCCCATAGCCTCGGTGCTCTGGGTCACCTGCTGGGAGGTTCCAACCGCTGGATTCCTCACTTTTTTATTCTATGGGCCCAGTGTTGTGAGGCTACTCCTGCCTGCCTCACTCCGAGGTCCTTGGTGATGTGGGTCCTCTGGTTTGAGGACACATGTGCTGAGTACCTCAGCTTTCGATGATGTGGCCCCACTGATGTGAAGACACTCCTGCCTGGTTCCCATCCCCTTGGTGATGTGGGCCCTCTGGTGAGAGTCTGATGTTGGCTGGGTTTCTCACCCTTCTGTGAGGTGGGACCTCTGCTGTGAGGTAACTCCTGCCTGGCATGCTCACGTTGCCTTGGCAATGTGAGCCCTCAGGTGGCAGTTGGAGCCTGCTGGGAATCTCCTCCCCTCAGTTATGAGAGCTCTGCATAAAACACATATGCCCGTTTTTGCCAAGTGCATTATTTTCCAAGTTCTGTCCCTTTTCCTATGCTTTAAGAGCTACTCCCGTGTACGTTCTGAAATCAGTTTCCAGCAATTCTGGCCCGCATTCAAGTCCTCTTCGCAGCCTTACTTCAGTATAATTTTGGATGATAGCTGTCATTTATAACTCCGCAGGTTTCTGAATTACAGTGCCCCTGAGCTCCTTTCTTCAACTCGCTTTCTTGTGAGCTGGCCGCAACACCGCAGGATCTCCTCAGGCCCTAATCTAGTTCCAGCATGGCAGGCGGAGCCTTTGGTTCATTTATCTTCCTGGTGGGAAATGAGAGTTAAATTTACCCGTCCAGACACCTAAGGATAGTCTCCCTTTGCTTCTCCTTATTCCTGTTCATCTTCCGAAGAAATTGCAAACTGGGTCAAACAGGAGGTTAAAGGCACGGACTCTCCAAGTGGGGAGAGTGTTAGTAATCGTCTGGAATGCTGCACCCGAGTACCAGGGGACGAAAACTGAGACACATTTGAACACGTTTCCCGATCACACAGTAGATCATACTCTGGGTTCCACATGCATGTTTTAGCTGAAGGAAGAATCCCTTAAACATGGAGAGTTGAGACCCATGGAATGGGTACCATGCAATATGACTTCAAAGGGTCTGCATTTGCTCAGCGAACCTCACCAATCCTATCACTGCTGCGTTTATGCCGCTGTACAGACGCTTGATTCTCTTTCGGAGACATATAAATCCAAAGGTTTTAAGATTCTTACTAGTCAGGTACATTCTTAGGCGTTTAATATGGGGTGTTGAGTCCACTTCGTTGAGCAAGGAGTAGCTCTTGTCTATTACATATTTGGCTTATGGAACGGTATCTGTGCTAATTTCAATCTCTGGTTTCATGCAGCACCCCAACTCACCTTTCCCCTTAAGCAAGCATAAGTTGGTTTTCTACATTTGAGACCCTGTTCTATTTTGTAATTCAGTTCCTATGTAGCTAAGTTTACATTCTGTGTAGTAGTGATATCTTATGATGTTTCTTTTTCTGTGTGACTTATTTCACTTAGAAAAATCGTACCTGAATCCACTCATTATGCTGCTACGGGCCTGATGACATAGATTTCATTGCTGAGTGATATTGCATTGAACGTAAGTACCACAACTTCTTTATCCATTTTTCGCTTTCTGTGATATTGAACTTGTACCGTGAATGAGGTTCTTGTAAACAGAGCCGTCTCATCTTTGGGGTGGCTGTGTCTTTTTGATTTTAATTTCCCTAAGCTATAGAACCATAAGTGGAAGTGCCCTAGGCTCTGTTGCTTTGTTTTTTGGATGTTTCAGGAAACACCATACACTTCTCCAGATTGGCTGCTGGCAATTTACATCCCGCCTATCAGCATAACAAGGCTCCCAGTTCTCCTTGGCCTGTCCTGCCTTTCTGGATTTTACACTTTTTTCAGATGACCCTTTTGACCGGGGGGCAGTGAGACTTCTTTGTAGTGCAGATTTCCTTTGCAAGCTTGCTTGGTTGGCCAAAAAGGGCGTATGCGTTTTTTCCTGAATATATTCAGGAAAAAACGCATACGCCCTTTTTGGCCAAGTGCATCATTGTGGACGTTCTGCCTCTTTTCCTATGCTTTACATGCAATTCCAGTCTACCTCCTGAAATCGGTTTCCTGCAATTCTGCCCCGCATTCAACTCCTCTTGGCAGCCTTCCTTCAATATATTTTTGGACGATAGCTGTCATTTATAACTCTGCAGGTTTGTGTATTACAGTGCCTCTGAGCTCCTTTCTTCAACTCGCTTTCTTGTGAGCTGGCCGCAACACCACAGGATTGCTTCAGGCCCTAGTGTGGTTCCGGCATGGCACGCTGAGCCTTTGGTTAATTCCTCTACCTGGTGGGAAATGAGAGTTCAATTTGCCCGTCCAGACACCTCCAGCTAGTCTCTCATTGGTTCTCCCTATTCCTGTTCATTTTCCGCAGAAATTGCAAACTGGGCCAAACAGGAGGTTAAAGGCACTGACTCTCCAAGTGGGGAGAGTGTTAGTAAATCGTCTGGAATGTTGCACCCGAGTACCAGGGGACGAAAACTGAGACACATTTGAACACGTTTTCCGATCACACGGTGGATCATACTCTGGGTTCCACATGCATGTTTTAGCTGAAGGAAGAATCCCTTAAACCTGGAGAGTTGAGACCCATGGAATGGGTACCATGCAATATGACTTCAAAGGGTCTGCATTTGCTCACCGAACCTCACCAATCCTATCAATGCTGTGCTTATGCCTCTGTACACACGCTTGATTCTCTTTCGGAGACATATAAATCCATAGGTTTTAAGATTCTTACTAGTCAGGTATATTATTAGGCGTTTGATATGGGGTGTTGCGTCCTCTTCGTTGAGCAAGGAGTAGCTCTTGTCTATTACATATTTGGCTTATGGAACGGTATCTGTGCTAATTTCAATCTCTGGTTTTATGCAACACCCCAACTCACCTTTCTCCTTAAGCAAGCATAAGTTGGTTTTCTACATTAGAGACCCTGTTCTGATTTGTAATTCAGTTCCTGTGTAACCAAGTTTACATTCCGTGTAGTAGTGATATCTTATGATGTTTCTTTTTCTGTGTAACTTATTTCACATAGAATCATCGTACCTGAATCAACTCATTATGCTGCTATGGACCTGATGACATAGATTTCATTGCTGAGTGATATTGCATTGTACGTAAGTACCACAACTTCTTTATCCATTTTTCGCTTTCTGCGATATTGAACTTGTACCGTAAACGAGGTTGTTGTAAACAGAGCTGTCCCAAACTTTGGGGTGGCTGTGTCTTTTTGATTTTAATTTCCCTAAGCTATAGGACCATAAGTGGAAGTGCCCTAGGCTCTGTTGCTTTGTTTTCTAGATGTTTCAGGAAACACCATACACTTCTCCAGAGTGGCTGCTGGCAATTTACATCCCGCCCATCAGCATAACAAGGCTCCCAGTTCTCCATGGACTGTCCTGCCTTTCTGGATTTTACACTTTTTTCAGATTGCCATTTTGACAGGGGGGCAGTGAGACTTCATTGTAGTGCAGATTTCTTTGCAAGCTTGCTTGGTTGGCCAAAAAGGGCGTATGCGTTTTTTCCTGAATATATTCAGGAAAAAACGCATACGCCCTTTTTGACCAAGTGCATCATTGTGGACGTTTTGCCTCTTTTCCTATGCTTTACATGCAATTCCAGTCTACCTCCTGAAATCGGTTTCCTGCAATTCTGCCCCGCTTTCAAGTCCTCTTGGCAGCCTTCCTTCAATATATTTTTGGACGATAGCTGTCATTTATAACTCTGCAGGTTTGTGTATTACAGTGCCTCTGAGCTCCTTTCTTCAATTCGCTTTCTTGTGAGCTGGCCGCAACACCGCAGGATTGCTTCAGGCCCTAGTGTGGTTCCGGCATGGCACGCTGAGCCTTTGGTTAATTCCTCTTCCTGGTGGGAAATGAGAGTTCAATTTGCCCGTCCAGACACCTCCAGCTAGTCTCTCATTGGTTCTCCCTATTCCTGTTCATTTTCCGCAGAAATTGCAAACTGGGCCAAACAGGAGGTTAAAGGCACTGACTCTCCAAGTGGGGAGAGTGTTAGTAAAGCGTCTGGAATGTTGCACCCGAGTACCAGGGGACGAAAACTGAGACACATTTGAACACGTTTCCCGTTCACACGGTGGATCATACTCTGGGTTCCACATGCATGTTTTAGCTGAAGGAAGAATCCCTTAAACCTGGAGAGTTGAGACCCATGGAATGGGTACCATGTAATATGACTTCAAAGGGTCTGCATTTGCTCACTGATCCTCACCAATCCTATCACTGCTGTGCTTATGCCGCTGTACACACGCTTGATTCTCTTTCGGAGACATATAAATCCATAGGTTTTAAGATTCTTACTAGTCAAGTATATTCTTAGGCGTTTGATATGGGGTGTTGTGTCCTCTTCGTTGAGCAAGGAGTAGCTCTTGTCTATTACATATTTGTCTTATCGAACGGTATCTGTGCTAATTTCAATCTCTGGTTTTATGCAGCACCCCAACTCACCTTTGCCCTTAAGCAAGCATAAGTTGGTTTTCTACATTAGAGACCCTGTTCTGTTTTGTAATTCAGTTCCTGTATAGCCAAGTTTACATTCCGTGTAGTAGTGATATCTTATGCTGTTTCTTTTTCTGTGTGACTTATTTCACATAGAATCATCGTACCTGAATCCACTGATTATGCTGCTACGGGCCTGATGACATAGATTTCATTGCTGAGTGATATTGCATTGTACGTAAGTACCACAACTTCTTAATCCATTTTTCGCTTTCTGTGATATTGAACTTGTACGGTAAACGAGGTTCTTGTAAAAAGAGCCGTCCCAAACTTTGGGGTGGCTGTGTCTTTTTGATTTTAATTTCCCTAAGCTATAGGACCATAAGTGGAAGTGCCCTAGGCTCTGTTGCTTTGTTTTTTGGATGTTTCAGGAAACACCATACACTTCTCCAGAGTGGCTGCTGGCAATTTACATCCCGCCCATCAGCATAACAAGGCTCCCAGTTCTCCATGGCCTGTCCTGCCTTTCTGGATTTTACACTTTTTTCAGATGGCCCTTTTGACCGGGGGGCAGTGGGGGGCAGTGAGACTTCATTGTAGTGCAGATTTCCTTTGCAAGCTTGCTTGGTTGGCCAGAAAATGCGTATGCGTTTTTTCCTGAATATATTCAGGAAAAAACGCATACGCCCTTTTTGGCCAAGTGCATCATTGTGGACATTCTGCCTCTTTTCCTATGCTTTACATGCAATTCCAGTGTACCTCCTGAAATCGGTTTCCTGCAATTCTGCCCCGCTTTCAACTCCTCTTGGCTGCCTTTCTTCAATATATTTTTGGAAGATAGCTGTCATTTATAACTCTGCAGGTTTGTGAATGACAGTGCCCCTGAGCTCCTTTCTTCAACTCGCTTTCTTGTGAGCTGGCCGCAACACCGCAGGATTGCTTCAGGCCCTAGTGTGGTTCCGGCATGGCACGCTGAGCCTTTGCTTATTTCCTCTTCCTGGTGGGAAATGAGAGTTCAATTTGCCCGTCCAGACACCTTCAGGTAGTCTCTCATTGGTTCTCCCTTTTCCTGTTCATTTACCGCAGAAATTGCAAACTGGGCCAAACAGGAGGTTAAAGGCACTGACTCTCCAAGTGGGGAGAGTGTTAGTAAAGCGTCTGGAATGTTGCACCCGAGTACCAGGGGACGAAAACTGAGACACATTTGAACACGTTTCCCGATCACACGGTGGATCATACTCTGGGTTCCACATGCATATTTTAGCTGAAGGAAGAATCCCTTAAACCTGGAGAGTTGAGACCCATGGAATGGGTACCATGCAATATGACTTGAAAGGGTCTGCATTTGCTCACCAAACCTCACCAATCCTATCAATGCTGCGCTTATGCCGCTGTACACACGCTTGATTCTCTTTCGGAGACATATAAATCCATAGGTCTTAAGATTCTTAATGGTCAGGTATATTCTTAGGCGTTTAATATGGGGTGTTGTGTCCTCTTCGTTGAGCAAGGAGTAGCTCTTGTCTATTACATATTTGGCTTATGGAACGGTATCTGTGCTAATTTCAATCTCTGGTTTTATGCAGCACCCCAACTCACCTTTCCCCTTAAGCAAGCATAAGTTGGTTTTCTACATTAGAGACCCTGTTCTGTTTTGTAATTCAGTTCCTGTGTAGCCAAGTTTACATTCCGTGTAGTAGTGATATCTTATGATGTTTCTTTTTCTGTGTGACTTATTTCACATAGAATCATCGTACCTGAATCCACTCATTATGCTTCTACGGGCCTGATGACATAGATTTCATTGCTGAGTGATATTGCATTGTACATAAGTACCACAACTTCTTTATCCATTTTTCGCTTTCTGTGATATTGAACTTGTTCCGTAAACGATGTTCTTGTAAACAGAGCCGTCCCAAACTTTGGGGTGGCTGTGTCTTTTTGATTTTAATTTCCCTAAGCTATAGGACCATAAGTGGAAGTGCCCTAGGCTCTGTTGCTTTGTTTTCTAGATGTTTCAGGAAACACCATACACTTCTCCAGAGTGGCTGCTGGCAATTTACATCCCGCCCATCAGCATAACAAGGCTCCCAGTTCTCCATGGCCTGTCCTGCCTTTCTGGATTTTACACTTTTTTCAGATAGCCCTTTTGACCGGGGGGCAGTGAGACTTCATTGTAGTGCAGATTTCCTTTGCAAGCTTGCTTGGTTGGCCAAAAAGTGCGTATGCGTTTTTTCCTGAATATATTCAGGAAAAAAGGCATACGCCCTTTTTGGTCAAGTGCAACATTGTGGACGTTCTGCCTCTTTTCCTATGCTTTACATGCAATTCCAGTCTACCTCCTGAAATCGGTTTCCTGCAATTCTGCCCCGCTTTCAAGTCCTCTTGGCAGCCTTCCTTCAATATATTTTTGGACGATAGCTGTCATTTATAATTCTGCAGGTTTGTGTATTACAGTGCCTCTGAGCTCCTTTCTTCAACTCGCTTTCTTGTGAGCTGGCCGCAACACCGCAGGATTGCTTCAGGCCCTAGTGTGGTTCCGGCATGGCACACTGAGCCTTTGCTTAATTCCTCTTCCTGGTGGGAAATGAGAGTTCAATTTGCCCGTCCAGACACCTCCAGCTAGTCTCTCATTGGTTCTCCCTATTCCTGCTCATTTTCCGCAGAAATTGCAAACTGGGCCAAACAGGAGGTTAAAGGCACTGACTCTCCAAGTGGGGAGAGTGTTAGTAAAGCGTCTGGAATGTTGCACCCGAGTACCAGGGGACGAAAACTGAGACACATTTGAACACGTTTTCCGATCACACGGTGGATCATACTCTGGGTTCCACATGCATGTTTTAGCTGAAGGAAGAATCCCTTAAACCTGGAGAGTTGAGACCCATGGAATGGGTACCATGCAATATGACTTCAAAGGGTCTGCATTTGCTCACCGAACCTCACCAATCCTATCAATGCTGCGCTTATGCCTCTGTACACACGCTTGATTCTCTTTCGGAGACATATAAATCCATAGGTTTTAAGATTCTTACTAGTCAGGTATATTATTAGGCGTTTGATATGGGGTGTTGTGTCCTCTTCGTTGAGCAAGGAGTAGCTCTTGTCTATTACATATTTGGCTTATGGAACGGTATCTGTGCTAATTTCAATCTCTGGTTTTATGCAACACCCCAACTCACCTTTCTCCTTAAGCAAGCATAAGTGGGTTTTCTACATTAGAGACCCTGTTCTGATTTGTAATTCAGTTCCTGTGTAACCAAGTTTACATTCCGTGTAGTAGTGATATCTTATGATGTTTCTTTTTCTGTGTAACTTATTTCACATAGAATCATCGTACCTGAATCCACTCATTATGCTGCTATGGACCTGATGACATAGATTTCATTGCTGAGTGATATTGCATTGTACGTAAGTACCACAACTTCTTTATCCATTTTTCGCTTTCTGCGATATTGAACTTGTACCGTAAACGAGGTTGTTGTAAACAGAGCCGTCCCAAACTTTGGGGTGGCTGTGTCTTTTTGATTTTAATTTCCCTAAGCTATAGGACCATAAGTGGAAGTGCCCTAGGCTCTGTTGCTTTGTTTTCTAGATGTTTCAGGAAACACCATACACTTCTCCAGAGTGGCTGTTGGCAATTTACATCCCGCCCATCAGCATAACAAGGCTCCTTTTTCCCCATGGCCTGTCTTGCCTTTCTGGATTTTACACTTTTCTCAGATGGCCCTTTAGACCGGGGGGAAGTGACACTTCATAGTAGTTCGGATTTCCATTGCAAGCTTGCTTGGTTTGCCAAAAAGGGCGTATGTGTTTTTTCCTGAATATATTCAGGAACAAACTCATACGCCCTTTGTTGCCAAGTGCATCATTGTCGATGTTCTGCCTCTTTTCCTATGCTTTAAATGCAAATCCAGTCTACCTCCTGAAATCGGTTTCCTGAAATTCTGCCCCACTTTCAAGTCCTCTTCGCAGCCTTACTTCAATATATTTTTGGACGTTATCTGTCATTTATAACTCTCCAGGTTTGTGAATTACAGGGCCCCTGAGCTCCTTTTTTCAGCTCGCTTTCTTGTGAGCTGGCCGCAAACCCGCAAGACTGCTTCAGGCCCTAATCTGCTTCTGGCAGGGCACGCTGAGCCTTTGGTTAATTTCTCTTCCTGGTGGGAAATGAGTGTTAAATATGCCCGTCCAGTCACCTACCTCACTCTCAACCCCTTGGTGATGTGGGTCCTCTGGTTTGTGGCCACCTTTGCTGGGTTCCTCACCTTTCGATGATGTGGCCCCACTAGTGTGAGGACACTCCTGCCTGGTTCTCATCCACGTGGTTATGTGGACCCCCTGGTGAGAGTCTGTTCCTGGCTTTGTTCCTCACCCACCTGTGAGGGAGACCCTCTGCTGATAGGTCACTCCTGCATGGCTGGCACACATTGCCTTGGTGAAGTCAGCCGTGTGGTGGCAGTTGGAGCGTGCTGGGAATCTCCTCCCCCCGGTGATGAGGGCCCTCTTGCGTCAGGCCCTAACTGCTGGGCTCACCAACTTTTCTTAGTGAGCCCAGTGATGCTTTGGCACTCCTCTTAGGATCCCATCTCCATGGGGATGTGGGCCTTCTGCTCTGAGGTCCCAACGGCTGGGTTGTTCACATTTTCATGATGTGGGCTCTCTGGTGTTCACAGAGGCCTGGATCCCATAGCCTCTGTGCTCTTGGCCGCCTGCTGGGAGGTTCCAACTGCTGGATTCCTCACTTTTTTAATTTTTTGGGCCCTCTGTTGTGAGGCTCCTCCTGCCTGCCTCACTCCCAGCCCCTTCGTGATGTGTGTCGTCTGGTTTGAGGCCACATGTGCTGGGTTCCTCACCTTTCGATGATGTGGGACCAATGGTCTTAGGAGACTCCTGCCTGGTTCACATCCCCTTGGTGATGTGGGCCCTCTGTTGAGAGTCTGATCCTGGCTGGGTTCCTCACCCATCTGTGAGGTGGGCCCTCTACTATCAGGTAACTCTTGCCTGGGTTGCTCACCTCGCCTTGTTGACATGAGCCCTCTGGTGGCAATTGGACCCTGCTGGGAGCCTCCTCAGCTCTGTGATGAGGGCCCTCTGACGTCAGGCCCTAACTGCTGGGCTCCCCAACTTTTCTTAGTGAGCCCAGTGTTGCTCAAGCACTCCTCTTAGGTTCCCATCCCCATGGGGATGTGGGCCTTCTGCTCTGAGGTTCCAACGGCTGGGTTGATCACAATTTCATGATGTGGGCTCTCTGGTGTTAGTTCACTGTGGCCTGGATCCCATAGCCTCTGTGGTCTTGGCTGCCTGCTGGGAGGTTCCAACTGCTCGATTCCTCAACTTTTGTATTCTATGGGTCCTGTGTTGTGATGCTCCTCCTGCCTGCCTCACTCGCAACCCCTTCGTGATGTGGGTCTTCTGGTTTGAGGCCACATGTGCTGGGTTAGGCAACTTTCAATGATGTGGCCCCACTGGTGTGAGGACACTCCTGCCTGGTTCCCATCCCCTTGGTGATGTGGGCCTTCTGGTGACAGTCTTATCCTGGCTGGGTTCCTCACTCTTCTGTGAGGTAGGCCCTCTGCTGTGAGGTCAATCCTGCCTGACTTGCACACATCACCTTGGCGACGTGGGCCCTCTGTTGGCACATGGAACCTGCTGGGAGCCTCCTGCCCTCGGTGATGACGGCCCTCTAGCATCAGGCTCTAACTGCTGGGCTCCCCACGTTTTCTGATGTGAGCCCAGTGATGCCAGGACACTCCTGTCAGGTTCCCATCCCCATGGGGATGTGGGCTTTCTGCTCTGAAGTCCCAACGCCTGGGTTGCTCACAGTTTCATGATGTGGGCTCTCTGGTGTTAGTTAACTCCTGCCTGCATCCCATAGCTTCTGTGCTCTCGGCCGCCTGCTGGGAGGTTCCAAATGCTGGATTCCTCACTTTTTTTATTCTTTGGGCCCTCTGTTTTTAGGCTACTCCTACCTGCCTCACTCCCATCCCCTTTGTGATGTATGTCCTCTGATATGAGGCCACATGTGCTGGGTTCCTCACCTTTCGATGATGTGGCCCCACTGGTGGGAGGACAGTCCTGACTGGTTCCCATCCCCTTGGTGTTGTGGGCCCTCTGGTGAGAGTCTCATCCTGCCTCGGTTCCTCACCCTTCTGTGAGATAGGCCCTCTGCTGTGAGGTCACTACTGCCTGGCTGGCGCATGCCACCTTGTAGACGTGGTCCCTCTGTTGGCAGTTGGAACCTGCTGGGAGTCTCCTCCCCTCAGTTATGAGGGCCCCCTGGCATCAGCCCCTAACTGCTGGGCTCCTAACATTTTCTGATATGTGCTAAGTGGTGCAAAGCCACTCCTGCCAGGTTCCCATCCCAATGGGGATGTGGGCCTTCTGTTCTGAGGTCCCAACAGCTGGGCTGCTCACAGTTTCATGATGTGGGCCCTCTGCTGTGAGTTCACTGTGGCCTGGATCCCATAGCCTCGGTGCTCTGGGCCACTTGCTGGGAGGTTCCAACTGCTGGATTCCTCAACTTTTATATTCTATGGACCCTGTGTTGTGAGGCCAGTCCTGCCAGCCTCATTCCGAACCCCTTGGTGATGTGGTTCCTCTGGTTTGAGGACACATGTGCTGGGATCCTCACCTTTCGATGATGTTGTCCCACTGGTGTGGGGACACTCCTGCCTGGTTCCCATCCCCTTGGTGATGTGGGCCCTCTGGTGAGAGTCTGATCCTGGCTGTGTTCCTCACCCCTCTGTGAGGTGGGCCCTCTGCTGTGAGGTCACTCCTGCCAGGCTGGCCCACATCACCTTGGCGACGTTGGCCCTCTGGTGGCAGCTGGAGCCTGCTGGGAGCCTCCTCCTCTCGGTGATGAGTGCCCTCTAGCGTCAGGCCCTAACTTCTGAGCACCCCACGTTTTCTGATGTGAGCCCAGTGATGCCAGGACACTCCTGTCATGTTCCCATCACCATGGGGATGTGGGCCTTCTGCTCTGAGGTCCCAATGTCTGGGTTGCTCACA
The DNA here is from genome assembly GCF_964270905.1 of Leucopleurus acutus. NCBI lineage: Eukaryota > Metazoa > Chordata > Mammalia > Artiodactyla > Delphinidae > Leucopleurus > Leucopleurus acutus. Next base: position 58,287 of record NW_028139036.1, on the reverse strand, counting down.
GTTTCATGATGTGGGCTGTCTGGTGTTAGTTCACTCTGGCCTGGTTCCTCTAGCCTCTGTGCTCTGGGCCGCCTGCTGGGAGGTTCCAACTGCTGGATTCCTCACCTTTCTTATTTTTGGGCCCTCTGTTATGAGGCTCCTCCTGCCTGCCTCACTCCCAGCCCCTTGGTGATGGGTGTCCTATGGTTTGAAGCCACATGTTCTGGTTTCCTCACCTTTAGATGATGTGGCCCTACTCATGTGAGGACACTCCTGCCTGGTTCCAATCCATTTGGTGATGTGGGCCCTCTGGTGCGAGTCTGATCCTGACTGGGTTCGTCACACTTCTCTGAGGTGGGCCCTCTGCTGTGAGGTCATTCATGCCTGGTTGGCACACATCGCCTTGGCGACGTCAGCCCTCTGGTGGCAGTTGGAGCCTGCTGGGAGCCTCCTTCCCTTGGTGATGAGGGTCCTCTGGCGTCAGGCCCTAACTGCTGGTCGCCCAAAATTTTCTGATACGTTCTCAGTGGTGCGAGGACACTCCTACCAGAATTCCATCCCCATGGGGATGTGGGCCTCCTGCTCTGAGGTCCCAATGGCTGGGTTGCTCAGTTTCATGACATGGGCCCTCTTTTGTGAGTTCACTGTGGCCTGGATCCCATAGCCTCGGTGCTCTGGGTCACCTGCTGGGAGGTTCCAACCGCTGGATTCCTCACTTTTTTATTCTATGGGCCCAGTGTTGTGAGGCTACTCCTGCCTGCCTCACTCCGAGGTCCTTGGTGATGTGGGTCCTCTGGTTTGAGGACACATGTGCTGAGTACCTCAGCTTTCGATGATGTGGCCCCACTGATGTGAAGACACTCCTGCCTGGTTCCCATCCCCTTGGTGATGTGGGCCCTCTGGTGAGAGTCTGATGTTGGCTGGGTTTCTCACCCTTCTGTGAGGTGGGACCTCTGCTGTGAGGTAACTCCTGCCTGGCATGCTCACGTTGCCTTGGCAATGTGAGCCCTCAGGTGGCAGTTGGAGCCTGCTGGGAATCTCCTCCCCTCAGTTATGAGAGCTCTGCATAAAACACATATGCCCGTTTTTGCCAAGTGCATTATTTTCCAAGTTCTGTCCCTTTTCCTATGCTTTAAGAGCTACTCCCGTGTACGTTCTGAAATCAGTTTCCAGCAATTCTGGCCCGCATTCAAGTCCTCTTCGCAGCCTTACTTCAGTATAATTTTGGATGATAGCTGTCATTTATAACTCCGCAGGTTTCTGAATTACAGTGCCCCTGAGCTCCTTTCTTCAACTCGCTTTCTTGTGAGCTGGCCGCAACACCGCAGGATCTCCTCAGGCCCTAATCTAGTTCCAGCATGGCAGGCGGAGCCTTTGGTTCATTTATCTTCCTGGTGGGAAATGAGAGTTAAATTTACCCGTCCAGACACCTAAGGATAGTCTCCCATTGCTTCTCCTTATTCCTGTTCATCTTCCGAAGAAATTGCAAACTGGGTCAAACAGGAGGTTAAAGGCACTGACTCTCCAAGTGGGGAGAGTGTTAGTAATCGTCTGGAATGCTGCACCCGAGTACCAGGGGACGAAAACTGAGACACATTTGAACACGTTTCCCGATCACACGGTAGATCATACTCTGGGTTCCACATGCATGTTTTAGCTGAAGGAAGAATCCCTTAAACATGGAGAGTTGAGACCCATGGAATGGGTACCATGCAATATGACTTCAAAGGGTCTGCATTTGCTCAGCGAACCTCACCAATCCTATCACTGCTGCGTTTATGCCGCTGTACAGACGCTTGATTCTCTTTCGGAGACATATAAATCCAAAGGTTTTAAGATTCTTACTAGTCAGGTATATTCTTAGGCGTTTAATATGGGGTGTTGAGTCCACTTCGTTGAGCAAGGAGTAGCTCTTGTCTATTACATATTTGGCTTATGGAACGGTATCTGTGCTAATTTCAATCTCTGGTTTCATGCAGCACCCCAACTCACCTTTCCCCTTAAGCAAGCATAAGTTGGTTTTCTACATTTGAGACCCTGTTCTATTTTGTAATTCAGTTCCTGTGTAGCTAAGTTTACATTCTGTGTAGTAGTGATATCTTATGATGTTTCTTTTTCTGTGTGACTTATTTCACTTAGAAAAATCGTACCTGAATCCACTCATTATGCTGCTACGGGCCTGATGACATAGATTTCATTGCTGAGTGATATTGCATTGAACGTAAGTACCACAACTTCTTTATCCATTTTTCGCTTTCTGTGATATTGAACTTGTACCATGAACGAGGTTCTTGTAAACAGAGCCGTCTCATCTTTGGGGTGGCTGTGTCTTTTTGATTTTAATTTCCCTAAGCTATAGAACCATAAGTGGAAGTGCCCTAGGCTCTGTTGCTTTGTTTTTTGGATGTTTCAGGAAACACCATACACTTCTCCAGATTGGCTGCTGGCAATTTACATCCCGCCTATCAGCATAACAAGGCTCCCAGTTCTCCTTGGCCTGTCCTGCCTTTCTGGATTTTACACTTTTTTCAGATGACCCTTTTGACCGGGGGGCAGTGAGACTTCTTTGTAGTGCAGATTTCCTTTGCAAGCTTGCTTGGTTGGCCAAAAAGGGCGTATGCGTTTTTTCCTGAATATATTCAGGAAAAAACGCATACACCCTTTTTGGCCAAGTGCATCATTGTGGACGTTCTGCCTCTTTTCCTATGCTTTACATGCAATTCCAGTCTACCTCCTGAAATCAGTTTCCTGCAATTCTGCCCCGCATTCAACTCCTCTTGGCAGCCTTACTTCAATATATTTTTGGAAGGTAGCTGTCATTTATAACTCTGCAGGTTTGTGAATTAGAGTGCCCCTGAGCTCCTTTCTTAAACTCGCTTTCTTGTGAGCTGGCCGCAAAACCGCAGGACTGCTTCAGGCCCTAGTTTTGTTCTGGCATGGCATGCTGAGCCTTTGGTTAATTCCTCTTCTTGGTGGGAAATGAGAGTTAAATTTGCCCGTCCAGACACCTCCACCTAGTCTCTCATTGGTTCTCCCTATTCCTGTTCATTTTCCACAGAAATTGCAAACTGGGCCAAACAGGAGGTTAAAGGCACTGACTCTCCAAGTGGGGAGAGTGTTAGTAAAGCGTCTGGAATGTTGCACCCGAGTACCAGGGGACGACAACTGAGACACATTTGAACACGTTTCGCGATCACACGGTGGATCGTACTCTGGGTTCCACATGCATGTTTTAGCTGAAGGAAGAATCCCTTAAACATGGAGAGTTGAGACCCATGGAATGGGTACCATGCAATATGACTTCAAAGGGTCTGCATTTGCTCAGCGAACCTCACCAATCCTATCACTGCTGCGTTTATGCCGCTGTACAGACGCTTGATTCTCTTTCGGAGACATATAAATCCAAAGGTTTTAAGATTCTTACTAGTCAGGTATATTCTTAGGCGTTTAATATGGGGTGTTGAGTCCACTTCGTTGAGCAAGGAGTAGCTCTTGTCTATTACATATTTGGCTTATGGAACGGTATCTGTGCTAATTTCAATCTCTGGTTTCATGCAGCACCCCAACTCACCTTTCCCCTTAAGCAAGCATAAGTTGGTTTTCTACATTTGAGACCCTGTTCTATTTTGTAATTCAGTTCCTGTGTAGCTAAGTTTACATTCTGTGTAGTAGTGATATCTTATGATGTTTCTTTTTCTGTGTGACTTATTTCACTTAGAAAAATCGTACCTGAATCCACTCATTATGCTGCTACGGGCCTGATGACATAGATTTCATTGCTGAGTGATATTGCATTGAACGTAAGTACCACAGCTTCTTTATCCATTTTTCGCTTTCTGTGATATTGAACTTGTACCGTGAACGAGGTTCTTGTAAACAGAGCCGTCTCATCTTTGGGGTGGCTGTGTCTTTTTGATTTTAATTTCCCTAAGCTATAGAACCATAAGTGGAAGTGCCCTAGGCTCTGTTGCTTTGTTTTTTGGATGTTTCAGGAAACACCATACACTTCTCCAGATTGGCTGCTGGCAATTTACATCCCGCCTATCAGCATAACAAGGCTCCCAGTTCTCCTTGGCCTGTCCTGCCTTTCTGGATTTTACACTTTTTTCAGATGACCCTTTTGACCGGGGGGCAGTGAGACTTCATTGTAGTGCAGATTTCCTTTGCAAGCTTGCTTGGTTGGCCAAAAAGGGCGTATGCGTTTTTTCGTGAATATATTCAGGAAAAAACGCATACACCCTTTTTGGCCAAGTGCATCATTGTGGACGTTCTGCCTCTTTTCCTATGCTTTACATGCAATTCCAGTCTACCTCCTGAAATCAGTTTCCTGCAATTCTGCCCCGCATTCAACTCCTCTTGGCAGCCTTACTTCAATATATTTTTGGAAGGTAGCTGTCATTTATAACTCTGCAGGTTTGTGAATTAGAGTGCCCCTGAGCTCCTTTCTTCAACTCGCTTTCTTGTGAGCTGGCCGCAACACCGCAGGACTGCTTCAGGCCCTAGTTTTGTTCTGGCATGGCATGCTGAGCCTTTGGTTAATTCCTCTTCTTGGTGGGAAATGAGAGTTAAATTTGCCCGTCCAGACACCTCCAGCTACTCTCTCATTGGTTCTCCCTATTCCTGTTCATTTTCCACAGAAATTGCAAACTGGGCCAAACAGGAGGTTAAAGGCACTGACTCTCCAAGTGGGGAGAGTGTTAGTAAAGCGTCTGGAATGTTGCACCCGAGTACCAGGGGACGACAGCTGAGACACATTTGAACACGTTTCGCGATCACACGGTGGATCGTACTCTGGGTTCCACATGCATGTTTTAGCTGAAGGAAGAATCCCTTAAACATGGAGAGTTGAGACCCATGGAATGGGTACCATGCAATATGACTTCAAAGGGTCTGCATTTGCTCACCGAACCTCACCAATCCTATCACTGCTGCATTTATGCCGCTGTACACACGCTTGATTCTCTTACGGAGACATATGAATCCATAGGTTTTAAGATTCTTACTAGTCAGGTATATTCTTAGGTGTTTAATATGGGGTGTTGAGTCCACTTCGTTGAGCAAGGAGTAGCTCTTGTCTATTACATATTTGGCTTATGGAACGGTATCTGTGCTAATTTCAATCTCTGGTTTTATGCAGCACCCCAACTTACCTTTCCCCTTAAGCAAGCATAAGTTGGTTTTCTACATTTGAGACCCTGTTCTGTATTGTAATTCAGTTCCTGTGTAGCCAAGTTTACATTCCGTGTAGTAGTGATATCTTATGATGTTTTTTTTCTGTGTGACTTATTTCACTTAGAATCATCGTACCTGAATCTAATCATTATGCTTCTACGGGCCTGATGACATAGATTTCATTGCTGAGTGATATTGCATTGTACATAAGTACCACAACTTCTTTATCCATTTTTCGCTTTCTGTGATATTGAACTTGTTCCGTAAACGATGTTCTTGTAAACAGAGCCGTCCCAAACTTTGGGGTGGCTGTGTCTTTTTGATTTTAATTTCCCTAAGCTATAGGACCATAAGTGGAAGTGCCCTAGGCTCTGTTGCTTTGTTTTCTAGATGTTTCAGGAAACACCATACACTTCTCCAGAGTGGCTGCTGGCAATTTACATCCCGCCCATCAGCATAACAAGGCTCCCAGTTCTCCATGGCCTGTCCTGACTTTCTGGATTTTACACTTTTTTCAGATGGCCCTTTTGACCAGGGGGCAGTGAGACTTCATTGTAGTGCAGATTTCCTTTGCAAGCTTGCTTGGTTGGCCAAAAAGTGCGTATGCGTTTTTTCCTGAATATATTCAGGAAAAAAGGCATACGCCCTTTTTGGTCAAGTGCAACATTGTGGACGTTCTGCCTCTTTTCCTATGCTTTACATGCAATTCCAGTCTACCTCCTGAAATCGGTTTCCTGCAATTCTGCCCCGCTTTCAAGTCCTCTTGGCAGCCTTCCTTCAATATATTTTTGGACGATAGCTGTCATTTATAACTCTGCAGGTTTGTGTATTACAGTGCCTCTGAGCTCCTTTCTTCAACTCGCTTTCTTGTGAGCTGGCCGCAACACCACAGGATTGCTTCTGGCCCTAGTGTGGTTCCGGCATGGCACGCTGAGCCTTTGGTTAATTCCTCTACCTGGTGGGAAATGAGAGTTCAATTTGCCCGTCCAGACACCTCCAGCTAGTCTCTCATTGGTTCTCCCTATTCCTGTTCATTTTCCGCAGAAATTGCAAACTGGGCCAAACAGGAGGTTAAAGGCACTGACTCTCCAAGTGGGGAGAGTGTTAGTAAATCGTCTGGAATGTTGCACCCGAGTACCAGGGGACGAAAACTGAGACACATTTGAACACGTTTTCCGATCACACGGTGGATCATACTCTGGGTTCCACATGCATGTTTTAGCTGAAGGAAGAATCCCTTAAACCTGGAGAGTTGAGACCCATGGAATGGGTACCATGCAATATGACTTCAAAGGGTCTGCATTTGCTCACTGATCCTCACCAGTCCTATCACTGCTGTGCTTATGCCGCTGTACACACGCTTGATTCTCTTTCGGAGACATATAAATCCATAGGTTTTAAGATTCTTACTAGTCAAGTATATTCTTAGGCGTTTGATATGGGGTGTTGTGTCCTCTTCGTTGAGCAAGGAGTAGCTCTTGTCTATTACATATTTGTCTTATCGAACGGTATCTGTGCTAATTTCAATCTCTGGTTTTATGCAGCACCCCAACTCACCTTTGCCCTTAAGCAAGCATAAGTTGGTTTTCTACATTAGAGACGCTGTTCTGTTTTGTAATTCAGTTCCTGTATAGCCAAGTTTACATTCCGTGTAGTAGTGATATCTTATGCTGTTTCTTTTTCTGTGTGACTTATTTCACATAGAATCATCGTACCTGAATCCACTGATTATGCTGCTACGGGCCTGATGACATAGATTTCATTGCTGAGTGATATTGCATTGTACGTAAGTACCACAACTTCTTAATCCATTTTTCACTTTCTGTGATATTGAACTTGTACAGTAAACGAGGTTCTTGTAAACAGAGCCGTCCCAAACTTTGGGGTGGCTGTGTCTTTTTGATTTTAATTTCCCTAAGCTATAGGACCATAAGTGGAAGTGCCCTAGGCTCTGTTGCTTTGTTTTCTAGATGTTTCAGGAAACACCATACACTTCTCCAGAGTGGCTGTTGGCAATTTACATCCCGCCCATCAGCATAACAAGGCTCCTAGTTCTCCATGGCCTGTCCTGCCTTTCTGGATTTTACACTTTTTTCAGATGCCCCTTTTGACCGGGGGGCAGTGAGACTTCGTTGTAGTGCAGATTTCCTTTGCAAGCTTGCTTGGTTGGCCAAAAAGGGCGTATGCGTTTATTCCTGAATATATTCAGGAAAAAACGCATACGCCCTTTTTGGCCAAGTGCATCATTGTGGACGTTCTGCCTCTTTTCCTATGCTTTACATGCAATTCCAGTCTACCTCCTGAAATCGGTTTCCTGCAATTCTGCCCCACTTTCAAGTCCTCTTGGCAGCCTTCCTGCAATATATTTTTGGACGATAGCTGTCATTTATAACTCTGCAGGTTTGTGAATGACAGTGCCCCTGAGCTCCTTTCTTCAACTCGCTTTCTTGTGAGCTGGCCGCAACACCGCAGGATTGCTTCAGGCCCTAGTGTGGTTCCGGCATGGCACACTGAGCCTTTGCTTAATTCCTCTTCCTGGTGGGAAATGAGAGTTCAATTTGCCCGTCCAGACACCTCCAGCTAGTCTCTCATTGGTTCTCCCTATTCCTGCTCATTTTCCGCAGAAATTGCAAACTGGGCCAAACAGGAGGTTAAAGGCACTGACTCTCCAAGTGGGGAGAGTGTTAGTAAAGCGTCTGGAATGTTGCACCCGAGTACCAGGGGACGAAAACTGAGACACATTTGAACACGTTTCCCGATCACACGGTGGATCATACTCTGGGTTCCACATGCATGTTTTAGCTGAAGGAAGAATCCCTTAAACCTGGAGAGTTGAGACCCATGGAATGGGTACCATGCAAAATGACTTCAAAGGGTATGCATTTGCTCACCGAACCTCACCAATCCTATCAATGCTGTGCTTATGCCGCTGTACACACGCTTGATTCTCTTTCGGAGACATATAAATCCATAGGTTTTAAGATTTTTACTAGTCAGGTATATTCTTAGGCGTTTGATATGGGGTGTTGTGTCCTCTTCGTTGAGCAAGGAGTAGCTCTTGTCTATTACATATTTGGCTTATGGAACGGTATCTGTGCTAATTTCAATCTCTGGTTTTATGCAGCACCCCAACTCACCTTTGCCCTTAAGCAAGCATATGTTGGTTTTCTACATTAGAGACCCTGTTCTGTTTTGTAATTCAAGTCTTGTGTAGCCAAGTTTACATTCCGTGTAGTAGTGATATCTTATGATGTTTCTTTTTCTGTGTGACTTATTTCACTTAGAATCATCGTACCTGAATCCACTCATTATGCTGCTACGGGCCTGATGACATAGATTTCATTGCTGAGTGATATTGCATTGTACGTAAGTACCACAACTTCTTTATCCATTTTTCGCTTTCTGTGATATTGAACTTGTACGGTAAACGAGGTTCTTGTAAAAAGAGCCGTCCCAAACTTTGGGGTGGCTGTGTCTTTTTGATTTTAATTTCCCTAAGCTATAGGACCATAAGTGGAAGTGCCCTAGGCTCTGTTGCTTTGTTTTTTGGATGTTTCAGGAAACACCATACACTTCTCCAGAGTGGCTGCTGGCAATTTACATCCCGCCCATCAGCATAACAAGGCTCCCAGTTCTCCATGGCCTGTCCTGCCTTTCTGGATTTTACACTTTTTTCAGATGGCCCTTTTGACCAGGGGGCAGTGAGACTTCATTGTAGTGCAGATTTCCTTTGCAAGCTTGCTTGGTTGGCCAGAAAGTGCGTATGCGTTTTTTCCTGAATATATTCAGGAAAAAACGCATACGCCCTTTTTGGCCAAGTGCATCATTGTGGACATTCTGCCTCTTTTCCTATGCTTTACATGCAATTCCAGTGTACCTCCTGAAATCGGTTTCCTGCAATTCTGCCCCGCTTTCAACTCCTCTTGGCTGCCTTTCTTCAATATATTTTTGGAAGATAGCTGTCATTTATAACTCTGCAGGTTTGTGAATGACAGTGCCCCTGAGCTCCTTTCTTCAACTCGCTTTCTTGTGAGCTGGCCGCAACACCGCAGGATTGCTTCAGGCCCTAGTGTGGTTCCGGCATGGCACGCTGAGCCTTTGCTTATTTCCTCTTCCTGGTGGGAAATGAGAGTTCAATTTGCCCGTCCAGACACCTTCAGGTAGTCTCTCATTGGTTCTCCCTTTTCCTGTTCATTTACCGCAGAAATTGCAAACTGGGCCAAACAGGAGGTTAAAGGCACTGACTCTCCAAGTGGGGAGAGTGTTAGTAAAGCGTCTGGAATGTTGCACCCGAGTACCAGGGGACGAAAACTGAGACACATTTGAACACGTTTCCCGATCACACGGTGGATCATACTCTGGGTTCCACATGCATATTTTAGCTGAAGGAAGAATCCCTTAAACCTGGAGAGTTGAGACCCATGGAATGGGTACCATGCAATATGACTTGAAAGGGTCTGCATTTGCTCACCAAACCTCACCAATCCTATCAATGCTGCGCTTATGCCGCTGTACACACGCTTGATTCTCTTTCGGAGACATATAAATCCATAGGTCTTAAGATTCTTAATGGTCAGGTATATTCTTAGGCGTTTAATATGGGGTGTTGTGTCCTCTTCGTTGAGCAAGGAGTAGCTCTTGTCTATTACATATTTGGCTTATGGAACGGTATCTGTGCTAATTTCAATCTCTGGTTTTATGCAGCACCCCAACTCACCTTTCCCCTTAAGCAAGCATAAGTTGGTTTTCTACATTAGAGACCCTGTTCTGTTTTGTAATTCAGTTCCTGTGTAGCCAAGTTTACATTCCGTGTAGTAGTGATATCTTATGATGTTTCTTTTTCTGTGTGACTTATTTCACATAGAATCATCGTACCTGAATCCACTCATTATGCTTCTACGGGCCTGATGACATAGATTTCATTGCTGAGTGATATTGCATTGTACATAAGTACCACAACTTCTTTATCCATTTTTCGCTTTCTGTGATATTGAACTTGTTCCGTAAACAATGTTCTTGTAAACAGAGCCGTCCCAAACTTTGGGGTGGCTGTGTCTTTTTGATTTTAATTTCCCTAAGCTATAGGACCATAAGTGGAAGTGCCCTAGGCTCTGTTGCTTTGTTTTCTAGATGTTTCAGGAAACACCATACACTTCTCCAGAGTGGCTGCTGGCAATTTACATCCCGCCCATCAGCATAACTAGGCTCCCAGTTCTCCATGGCCTGTCCTGCCTTTCTGGATTTTACACTTTTTTCAGATGGCCCTTTTGACCAGGGGGCAGTGAGACTTCATTGTAGTGCAGATTTCCTTTGCAAGCTTGCTTGGTTGGCCAAAAAGTGCGTATGCGTTTTTTCCTGAATATATTCAGGAAAAAAGGCATACGCCCTTTTTGGTCAAGTGCAACATTGTGGACGTTCTGCCTCTTTTCCTATGCTTTACATGCAATTCCAGTCTACCTCCTGAAATCGGTTTCCTGCAATTCTGCCCCGCTTTCAAGTCCTCTTGGCAGCCTTCCTTCAATATATTTTTGGACGATAGCTGTCATTTATAACTCTGCAGGTTTGTGTATTACAGTGCCTCTGAGCTCCTTTCTTCAACTCGCTTTCTTGTGAGCTGGCCGCAACACCGCAGGATTGCTTCAGGCCCTAGTGTGGTTCTGGCATGGCACGCTGAGCCTTTGGTTAATTCCTATTCCTGGTGGGAAATGAGAGTTAAATTTGCCCGTCCAGACACCTCCAGCTAGTCTCTCATTGGTTCTCCCTATTCCTGTTCATTTTCCGCAGAAATTGCAAACTGGGCAAAACAGGAGCTTAAAGGCACTGACTCTCCAAGTGGGGAGAGTGTTAGTAAAGCGTCTGGAATGTTGCACCCGAGTACCAGGGGACGACAACTGAGACACATTTGAACACGTTTCCCTATCACACGGTGGATCATACTCTGGGTTCCACATGCATGTTTTAGCTGAAGGAAGAATCCCTTAAACCTGGAGAGTTGAGACCCATGGAATGGGTACCATGCAATATGACTTCAAAGGGTCTGCATTTGCTCACCGAACCTCACCAATCCTATCAATGCTGCGCTTATGCCGCTGTACACACGCTTGATTCTCTTTCGGAGACATATAAATCCATAGGTTTTAAGATTCGTACTGGTCAGGTATATTCTTAGGCGTTTAATATGGGGTGTTGTGTCCTCTTCGTTGAGCAAGGAGTAGCTCTTGTCTATTACATATTTGGCTTATGGAACGGTATCTGTGCTAATTTCCATCTCTGGTTTTATGCAGCACCCCAACTCACCTTTCCCCTTAAGCAAGCATAAGTTGGTTTTCTACATTAGAGACCCTGTTCTGTTTTGTAATTCAGTTCCTGTGTAGCCAACTTTACATTCCGTGTAGTAGTGATATCTTATGATGTTTCTTTTTCTGTGTGACTTATTTCACATAGAATCATCGTACCTGAATCCACTCATTATGCTGTTACAGGCCTGATGACATAGATTTCATTGCTGAGTGATATTGCATTATACGTAAGTACCACAACTTCTTAATCCATTTTTCACTTTCTGTGATATTGAACTTGTACAGTAAACGAGGTTCTTGTAAACAGAGCCGTCCCAAACTTTGGGGTGGCTGTGTCTTTTTGATTTTAATTTCCCTAAGCTATAGGACCATAAGTGGAAGTGCCCTAGGCTCTGTTGCTTTGTTTTCTAGATGTTTCAGGAAACACCATACACTTCTCCAGAGTGGCTGTTGGCAATTTACATCCCGCCCATCAGCATAACAAGGCTCCTAGTTCTCCATGGCCTGTCCTGCCTTTCTGGATTTTACACTTTTTTCAGATGCCCCTTTTGACCGGGGGGCAGTGAGACTTCGTTGTAGTGCAGATTTCCTTTGCAAGCTTGCTTGGTTGGCCAAAAAGGGCGTATGCGTTTATTCCTGAATATATTCAGGAAAAAACGCATACGCCCTTTTTGGCCAAGTGCATCATTGTGGACGTTCTGCCTCTTTTCCTATGCTTTACATGCAATTCCAGTCTACCTCCTGAAATCGGTTTCCTGCAATTCTGCCCCACTTTCAAGTCCTCTTGGCAGCCTTCCTGCAATATATTTTTGGACGATAGCTGTCATTTATAACTCTGCAGGTTTGTGAATGACAGTGCCCCTGAGCTCCTTTCTTCAACTCGCTTTCTTGTGAGCTGGCCGCAACACCGCAGGATTGCTTCAGGCCCTAGTGTGGTTCCGGCATGGCACACTGAGCCTTTGCTTAATTCCTCTTCCTGGTGGGAAATGAGAGTTCAATTTGCCCGTCCAGACACCTCCAGCTAGTCTCTCATTGGTTCTCCCTATTCCTGCTCATTTTCCGCAGAAATTGCAAACTGGGCCAAACAGGAGGTTAAAGGCACTGACTCTCCAAGTGGGGAGAGTGTTAGTAAAGCGTCTGGAATGTTGCACCCGAGTACCAGGGGACGAAAACTGAGACACATTTGAACACGTTTCCCGATCACACGGTGGATCATACTCTGGGTTCCACATGCATGTTTTAGCTGAAGGAAGAATCCCTTAAACCTGGAGAGTTGAGACCCATGGAATGGGTACCATGCAAAATGACTTCAAAGGGTATGCATTTGCTCACCGAACCTCACCAATCCTATCAATGCTGTGCTTATGCCGCTGTACACACGCTTGATTCTCTTTCGGAGACATATAAATCCATAGGTTTTAAGATTTTTACTAGTCAGGTATATTCTTAGGCGTTTGATATGGGGTGTTGTGTCCTCTTCGTTGAGCAAGGAGTAGCTCTTGTCTATTACATATTTGGCTTATGGAACGGTATCTGTGCTAATTTCAATCTCTGGTTTTATGCAGCACCCCAACTCACCTTTGCCCTTAAGCAAGCATATGTTGGTTTTCTACATTAGAGACCCTGTTCTGTTTTGTAATTCAAGTCTTGTGTAGCCAAGTTTACATTCCGTGTAGTAGTGATATCTTATGATGTTTCTTTTTCTGTGTGACTTATTTCACTTAGAATCATCGTACCTGAATCCACTCATTATGCTGCTACGGGCCTGATGACATAGATTTCATTGCTGAGTGATATTGCATTGTACGTAAGTACCACAACTTCTTTATCCATTTTTCGCTTTCTGTGATATTGAACTTGTACGGTAAACGAGGTTCTTGTAAAAAGAGCCGTCCCAAACTTTGGGGTGGCTGTGTCTTTTTGATTTTAATTTCCCTAAGCTATAGGACCATAAGTGGAAGTGCCCTAGGCTCTGTTGCTTTGTTTTTTGGATGTTTCAGGAAACACCATACACTTCTCCAGAGTGGCTGCTGGCAATTTACATCCCGCCCATCAGCATAACAAGGCTCCCAGTTCTCCATGGCCTGTCCTGCCTTTCTGGATTTTACACTTTTTTCAGATGGCCCTTTTGACCGGGGGGCAGTGAGACTTCATTGTAGTGCAGATTTCCTTTGCAAGCTTGCTTGGTTGGCCAGAAAGTGCGTATGCGTTTTTCCTGAATATATTCAGGAAAAAACGCATACGCCCTTTTTGGCCAAGTGCATCATTGTGGACATTCTGCCTCTTTTCCTATGCTTTACATGCAATTCCAGTGTACCTCCTGAAATCGGTTTCCTGCAATTCTGCCCCGCTTTCAACTCCTCTTGGCTGCCTTTCTTCAATATATTTTTGGAAGATAGCTGTCATTTATAACTCTGCAGGTTTGTGAATGACAGTGCCCCTGAGCTCCTTTCTTCAACTCGCTTTCTTGTGAGCTGGCCGCAACACCGCAGGATTGCTTCAGGCCCTAGTGTGGTTCCGGCATGGCACGCTGAGCCTTTGCTTATTTCCTCTTCCTGGTGGGAAATGAGAGTTCAATTTGCCCGTCCAGACACCTTCAGGTAGTCTCTCATTGGTTCTCCCTTTTCCTGTTCATTTACCGCAGAAATTGCAAACTGGGCCAAACAGGAGGTTAAAGGCACTGACTCTCCAAGTGGGGAGAGTGTTAGTAAAGCGTCTGGAATGTTGCACCCGAGTACCAGGGGACGAAAACTGAGACACATTTGAACACGTTTCCCGATCACACGGTGGATCATACTCTGGGTTCCACATGCATATTTTAGCTGAAGGAAGAATCCCTTAAACCTGGAGAGTTGAGACCCATGGAATGGGTACCATGCAATATGACTTGAAAGGGTCTGCATTTGCTCACCAAGCCTCACCAATCCTATCAATGCTGCGCTTATGCCGCTGTACACACGCTTGATTCTCTTTCGGAGACATATAAATCCATAGGTCTTAAGATTCTTAATGGTCAGGTATATTCTTAGGCGTTTAATATGGGGTGTTGTGTCCTCTTCGTTGAGCAAGGAGTAGCTCTTGTCTATTACATATTTGGCTTATGGAACGGTATCTGTGCTAATTTCAATCTCTGGTTTTATGCAGCACCCCAACTCACCTTTCCCCTTAAGCAAGCATAAGTTGGTTTTCTACATTAGAGACCCTGTTCTGTTTTGTAATTCAGTTCCTGTGTAGCCAAGTTTACATTCCGTGTAGTAGTGATATCTTATGATGTTTCTTTTTCTGTGTGACTTATTTCACATAGAATCATCGTACCTGAATCCACTCATTATGCTTCTACGGGCCTGATGACATAGATTTCATTGCTGAGTGATATTGCATTGTACATAAGTACCACAACTTCTTTATCCATTTTTCGCTTTCTGTGATATTGAACTTGTTCCGTAAACGATGTTCTTGTAAACAGAGCCGTCCCAAACTTTGGGGTGGCTGTGTCTTTTTGATTTTAATTTCCCTAAGCTATAGGACCCTAAGTGGAAGTGCCCTAGGCTCTGTTGCTTTGTTTTCTAGATGTTTCAGGAAACACCATACACTTCTCCAGAGTGGCTGCTGGCAATTTACATCCCGCCCATCAGCATAACAAGGCTCCCAGTTCTCCATGGCCTGTCCTGCCTTTCTGGATTTTACACTTTTTTCCGATGGCCCTTTTGACCAGGGGGCAGTGAGACTTCATTGTAGTGCAGATTTCCTTTGCAAGCTTGCTTGGTTGGCCAAAAAGTGCGTATGCGTTTTTTCCTGAATATATTCAGGAAAAAAGGCATACGCCCTTTTTGGTCAAGTGCAACATTGTGGACGTTCTGCCTCTTTTCCTATGCTTTACATGCAATTCCAGTCTACCTCCTGAAATCGGTTTCCTGCAATTCTGCCCCGCTTTCAAGTCCTCTTGGCAGCCTTCCTTCAATATATTTTTGGACGATAGCTGTCATTTATAACTCTGCAGGTTTGTGTATTACAGTGCCTCTGAGCTCCTTTCTTCAACTCGCTTTCTTGTGAGCTGGCCGCAACACCGCAGGATTGCTTCAGGCCCTAGTGTGGTTCTGGCATGGCACGCTGAGCCTTTGGTTAATTCCTATTCCTGGTGGGAAATGAGAGTTCAATTTGCCCGTCCAGACACCTCCAGCTAGTCTCTCATTGGTTCTCCCTATGCCTGTTCATTTTCCGCAGAAATTGCAAACTGGGCAAAACAGGAGCTTAAAGGCACTGACTCTCCAAGTGGGGAGAGTGTTAGTAAAGCGTCTGGAATGTTGCACCCGAGTACCAGGGGACGACAACTGAGACACATTTGAACACGTTTCCCTATCACACGGTGGATCATACTCTGGGTTCCACATGCATGTTTTAGCTGAAGGAAGAATCCCTTAAACCTGGAGAGTTGAGACCCATGGAATGGGTACCATGCAATATGACTTCAAAGGGTCTGCATTTGCTCACCGAACCTCACCAATCCTATCAATGCTGCGCTTATGCCGCTGTACACACTCTTGATTCTCTTTCGGAGACATATAAATCCATAGGTTTTAAGATTCGTACTGGTCAGGTATATTCTTAGGCGTTTAATATGGGGTGTTGTGTCCTCTTCGTTGAGCAAGGAGTAGCTCTTGTCTATTACATATTTGGCTTATGGAACGGTATCTGTGCTAATTTCCATCTCTGGTTTTATGCAGCACCCCAACTCACCTTTCCCCTTAAGCAAGCATAAGTTGGTTTTCTACATTAGAGACCCTGTTCTGTTTTGTAATTCAGTTCCTGTGTAGCCAACTTTACATTCCGTGTAGTAGTGATATCTTATGATGTTTCTTTTTCTGTGTGACTTATTTCACATAGAATCATCGTACCTGAATCCACTCATTATGCTGTTACAGGCCTGATGACATAGATTTCATTGCTGAGTGATATTGCATTATACGTAAGTACCACAACTTCTTTATCCATTTTTCGCTTTCTGCGATATTGAACTTGTACCGTAAACGAGGTTCTTGTAAACAGAGCCGTCCCAAACTTTGGGGTGGCTGTGTCTGTTTGATTTTAATTTCCCTAAGCTATAGGACCTTAAGTTGAAGTGCCCTAGGCTCTGTTGCTTTGTTTTCTAGGTGTTTCAGGAAACACCATACACTTCTCCAGAGTGGCTGTAGTCAATTTACATCCCGCCCATCAGCATAACAAGGCTCCCAGTTCTCCATGGCCTGTCCTGCCTTTCTGGATTTTACACTTTTTTCAGATGGCCCTTTTGACCGGGGGGCAGTGAGACTTCATTTTAGTGCAGATTTGCTTTGCAAGCTTGCTTGGTTGGCCAAAAAGGGGATATGCGTTTTTTCATGAATATATTCAGGAAAAAACGCATACGCCCTTTTTGGCCAAGTGCATCAGTGGGGACGTTCTGTCTCTTTTCCTATGCTTTACATGCAATTCCAGTCTACCTCCAGAAATCGGTTTCCTGCAATTCTGCCCCGCTTTCAAGTCCTCTTCGCAGCCTTCCTTCAATATATTTTTGGACGATAGCTGTCATTTATAACTCTGCAGGTTTGTGAATGACAGTGCCCCTGAGCTCCTTTCTTCAACTCGCTTTCTTGTGAGCTGGCTGCAACACCACAGGATTGCTTCAGGCCCTAGTGTGGTTCCGGCATGGCACGCTGAGCCTTTGGTTAATTCCTCTTCCTGGTGGGAAATGAGAGTTCAATTTGCCCGTCCAGACACCTCCAGCTAGTCTCTCATTGGTTCTCCCTATTCCTGTTCATTTTCCGCAGAAATTGCAAACTGGGCCAAACAGGAGGTTAAAGGCACTGACTCTCCAAGTGGGGAGAGTGTTAGTAAAGCGTCTGGAATGTTGCACCCGAGTACCAGGGGACGAAAACTGAGACACATTTGAACACGTTTCCCGATCACACGGTGGATCATACTCTGGGTTCCACATGCATGTTTTAGCTGAAGGAAGAATCCCTTAAACATGGAGAGTTGAGACCCATGGAATGGGTACCATGCAATATGACTTCAAAGGGTCTGCATTTGCTCACCGAACCTCACCAATCCTATCAATGCTGCGCTTATGACGCTGTAAACACGCTTGATTCTCTTTCCGAGACATATAAATTCATAGGTTTTAAGATTCGTACTAGTCAGGTATATTCTTAGGCGTTTAATATGGGGTGTTGTGTCCTCTTCGTTGAGCAAGGAGTAGCTCTTGTCTATTACATATTTGGCTTATGGAACGGTATCTGTGCTAATTTCAATCTCTGGTTTTATGCAGCACCCCAACTCAGTTTTCCCCTTAAGCAAGCATAAGTTGGTTTTCTACATTTGAGACCCTGTTCTGTTTTGTAATTCAGTTCCTGTGTAGCCAAGTTTACATTCCGTGTAGTAGTGATATCTTATGATGTTTCTTTTTCTGCGTGACTTATTTCACTTAGAATCATCGTACCTGAATCCACTCATTATCCTGCTACGGGCCTGATGACATAGATTTCATTGCTGAGTGATATTACATTGTACGTAAGTACCACAACTTCTTTATCCATTTTTCGCTTTCTGCGATATTGAACTTGTACGGTAAACGAGGTTCTTGTAAAAAGAGCCGTCCCAAACTTTGGGGTGGCTGTGTCTTTTTGATTTTAATTTCCCTAAGCTATAGGACCATAAGTGGAAGTGCCCTAGGCTCTGTTGCTTTGTTTTTTGGATGTTTCAGGAAACACCATACACTTCTCCAGAGTGGCTGCTGGCAATTTACATCCCGCCCATCAGCATAACAAGGCTCCCAGTTCTCCATGGCCTGTCCTGCCTTTCTGGATTTTACACTTTTTTCAGATGGCCCTTTTGACCGGGGGGCAGTGAGACTTCATTGTAGTGCAGATTTCCTTTGCAAGCTTGCTTGGTTGGCCAAAAAGGGCGTATGCGTTTTTTCCTGAATATATTCAGGAAAAAACGCATACGCCCTTTTTGGCCAAGTGCATCATTGTGGACATTCTGCCTCTTTTCCTATGCTTTACATGCAATTCCAGTGTACCTCCTGAAATCGGTTTCCTGCAATTCTGCCCCGCTTTCAACTCCTCTTGGCTGCCTTTCTTCAATATATTTTTGGAAGATAGCTGTCATTTATAACTCTGCAGGTTTGTGAATGACAGTGCCCCTGAGCTCCTTTCTTCAACTCGCTTTCTTGTGAGCTGGCCGCAACACCGCAGGATTGCTTCAGGCCCTAGTGTGGTTCCGGCATGGCACGCTGAGCCTTTGCTTATTTCCTCTTCCTGGTGGGAAATGAGAGTTCAATTTGCCCGTCCAGACACCTTCAGGTAGTCTCTCATTGGTTCTCCCTTTTCCTGTTCATTTACCGCAGAAATTGCAAACTGGGCCAAACAGGAGGTTAAAGGCACTGACTCTCCAAGTGGGGAGAGTGTTAGTAAAGCGTCTGGAATGTTGCACCCGAGTACCAGGGGACGAAAACTGAGACACATTTGAACACGTTTCCCGATCACACGGTGGATCATACTCTGGGTTCCACATGCATATTTTAGCTGAAGGAAGAATCCCTTAAACCTGGAGAGTTGAGACCCATGGAATGGGTACCATGCAATATGACTTGAAAGGGTCTGCATTTGCTCACCAAACCTCACCAATCCTATCAATGCTGCGCTTATGCCGCTGTACACACGCTTGATTCTCTTTCGGAGACATATAAATCCATAGGTCTTAAGATTCTTAATGGTCAGGTATATTCTTAGGCGTTTAATATGGGGTGTTGTGTCCTCTTCGTTGAGCAAGGAGTAGCTCTTGTCTATTACATATTTGGCTTATGGAACGGTATCTGTGCTAATTTCAATCTCTGGTTTTATGCAGCACCCCAACTCACCTTTCCCCTTAAGCAAGCATAAGTTGGTTTTCTACATTAGAGACCCTGTTCTGTTTTGTAATTCAGTTCCTGTGTAGCCAAGTTTACATTCCGTGTAGTAGTGATATCTTATGATGTTTCTTTTTCTGTGTGACTTATTTCACATAGAATCATCGTACCTGAATCCACTCATTATGCTTCTACGGGCCTGATGACATAGATTTCATTGCTGAGTGATATTGCATTGTACATAAGTACCACAACTTCTTTATCCATTTTTCGCTTTCTGTGATATTGAACTTGTTCCGTAAACAATGTTCTTGTAAACAGAGCCGTCCCAAACTTTGGGGTGGCTGTGTCTTTTTGATTTTAATTTCCCTAAGCTATAGGACCATAAGTGGAAGTGCCCTAGGCTCTGTTGCTTTGTTTTCTAGATGTTTCAGGAAACACCATACACTTCTCCAGAGTGGCTGCTGGCAATTTACATCCCGCCCATCAGCATAACTAGGCTCCCAGTTCTCCATGGCCTGTCCTGCCTTTCTGGATTTTACACTTTTTTCAGATGGCCCTTTTGACCAGGGGGCAGTGAGACTTCATTGTAGTGCAGATTTCCTTTGCAAGCTTGCTTGGTTGGCCAAAAAGTGCGTATGCGTTTTTTCCTGAATATATTCAGGAAAAAAGGCATACGCCCTTTTTGGTCAAGTGCAACATTGTGGACGTTCTGCCTCTTTTCCTATGCTTTACATGCAATTCCAGTCTACCTCCTGAAATCGGTTTCCTGCAATTCTGCCCCGCTTTCAAGTCCTCTTGGCAGGCTTCCTTCAATATATTTTTGGACGATAGCTGTCATTTATAACTCTGCAGGTTTGTGTATTACAGTGCCTCTGAGCTCCTTTCTTCAACTCGCTTTCTTGTGAGCTGGCCGCAACACCGCAGGATTGCTTCAGGCCCTAGTGTGGTTCTGGCATGGCACGCTGAGCCTTTGGTTAATTCCTATTCCTGGTGGGAAATGAGAGTTAAATTTGCCCGTCCAGACACCTCCAGCTAGTCTCTCATTGGTTCTCCCTATTCCTGTTCATTTTCCGCAGAAATTGCAAACTGGGCAAAACAGGAGCTTAAAGGCACTGACTCTCCAAGTGGGGAGAGTGTTAGTAAAGCGTCTGGAATGTTGCACCCGAGTACCAGGGGACGACAACTGAGACACATTTGAACACGTTTCCCTATCACACGGTGGATCATACTCTGGGTTCCACATGCATGTTTTAGCTGAAGGAAGAATCCCTTAAACCTGGAGAGTTGAGACCCATGGAATGGGTACCATGCAATATGACTTCAAAGGGTCTGCATTTGCTCACCGAACCTCACCAATCCTATCAATGCTGCGCTTATGCCGCTGTACACACGCTTGATTCTCTTTCGGAGACATATAAATCCATAGGTTTTAAGATTCGTACTGGTCAGGTATATTCTTAGGCGTTTAATATGGGGTGTTGTGTCCTCTTCGTTGAGCAAGGAGTAGCTCTTGTCTATTACATATTTGGCTTATGGAACGGTATCTGTGCTAATTTCCATCTCTGGTTTTATGCAGCACCCCAACTCACCTTTCCCCTTAAGCAAGCATAAGTTGGTTTTCTACATTAGAGACCCTGTTCTGTTTTGTAATTCAGTTCCTGTGTAGCCAACTTTACATTCCGTGTAGTAGTGATATCTTATGATGTTTCTTTTTCTGTGTGACTTATTTCACATAGAATCATCGTACCTGAATCCACTCATTATGCTGTTACAGGCCTGATGACATAGATTTCATTGCTGAGTGATATTGCATTATACGTAAGTACCACAACTTCTTAATCCATTTTTCACTTTCTGTGATATTGAACTTGTACAGTAAACGAGGTTCTTGTAAACAGAGCCGTCCCAAACTTTGGGGTGGCTGTGTCTTTTTGATTTTAATTTCCCTAAGCTATAGGACCATAAGTGGAAGTGCCCTAGGCTCTGTTGCTTTGTTTTCTAGATGTTTCAGGAAACACCATACACTTCTCCAGAGTGGCTGTTGGCAATTTACATCCCGCCCATCAGCATAACAAGGCTCCTAGTTCTCCATGGCCTGTCCTGCCTTTCTGGATTTTACACTTTTTTCAGATGCCCCTTTTGACCGGGGGGCAGTGAGACTTCGTTGTAGTGCAGATTTCCTTTGCAAGCTTGCTTGGTTGGCCAAAAAGGGCGTATGCGTTTATTCCTGAATATATTCAGGAAAAAACGCATACGCCCTTTTTGGCCAAGTGCATCATTGTGGACGTTCTGCCTCTTTTCCTATGCTTTACATGCAATTCCAGTCTACCTCCTGAAATCGGTTTCCTGCAATTCTGCCCCACTTTCAAGTCCTCTTGGCAGCCTTCCTGCAATATATTTTTGGACGATAGCTGTCATTTATAACTCTGCAGGTTTGTGAATGACAGTGCCCCTGAGCTCCTTTCTTCAACTCGCTTTCTTGTGAGCTGGCCGCAACACCGCAGGATTGCTTCAGGCCCTAGTGTGGTTCCGGCATGGCACACTGAGCCTTTGCTTAATTCCTCTTCCTGGTGGGAAATGAGAGTTCAATTTGCCCGTCCAGACACCTCCAGCTAGTCTCTCATTGGTTCTCCCTATTCCTGCTCATTTTCCGCAGAAATTGCAAACTGGGCCAAACAGGAGGTTAAAGGCACTGACTCTCCAAGTGGGGAGAGTGTTAGTAAAGCGTCTGGAATGTTGCACCCGAGTACCAGGGGACGAAAACTGAGACACATTTGAACACGTTTCCCGATCACACGGTGGATCATACTCTGGGTTCCACATGCATGTTTTAGCTGAAGGAAGAATCCCTTAAACCTGGAGAGTTGAGACCCATGGAATGGGTACCATGCAAAATGACTTCAAAGGGTATGCATTTGCTCACCGAACCTCACCAATCCTATCAATGCTGTGCTTATGCCGCTGTACACACGCTTGATTCTCTTTCGGAGACATATAAATCCATAGGTTTTAAGATTTTTACTAGTCAGGTATATTCTTAGGCGTTTGATATGGGGTGTTGTGTCCTCTTCGTTGAGCAAGGAGTAGCTCTTGTCTATTACATATTTGGCTTATGGAACGGTATCTGTGCTAATTTCAATCTCTGGTTTTATGCAGCACCCCAACTCACCTTTGCCCTTAAGCAAGCATATGTTGGTTTTCTACATTAGAGACCCTGTTCTGTTTTGTAATTCAAGTCTTGTGTAGCCAAGTTTACATTCCGTGTAGTAGTGATATCTTATGATGTTTCTTTTTCTGTGTGACTTATTTCACTTAGAATCATCGTACCTGAATCCACTCATTATGCTGCTACGGGCCTGATGACATAGATTTCATTGCTGAGTGATATTGCAGTGTACGTAAGTACCACAACTTCTTTATCCATTTTTCGCTTTCTGTGATATTGAACTTGTACGGTAAACGAGGTTCTTGTAAAAAGAGCCGTCCCAAACTTTGGGGTGGCTGTGTCTTTTTGATTTTAATTTCCCTAAGCTATAGGACCATAAGTGGAAGTGCCCTAGGCTCTGTTGCTTTGTTTTTTGGATGTTTCAGGAAACACCATACACTTCTCCAGAGTGGCTGCTGGCAATTTACATCCCGCCCATCAGCATAACAAGGCTCCCAGTTCTCCATGGCCTGTCCTGCCTTTCTGGATTTTACACTTTTTTCAGATGGCCCTTTTGACCGGGGGGCAGTGAGACTTCATTGTAGTGCAGATTTCCTTTGCAAGCTTGCTTGGTTGGCCAGAAAGTGCGTATGCGTTTTTTCCTGAATATATTCAGGAAAAAACGCATACGCCCTTTTTGGCCAAGTGCATCATTGTGGACATTCTGCCTCTTTTCCTATGCTTTACATGCAATTCCAGTGTACCTCCTGAAATCGGTTTCCTGCAATTCTGCCCCGCTTTCAACTCCTCTTGGCTGCCTTTCTTCAATATATTTTTGGAAGATAGCTGTCATTTATAACTCTGCAGGTTTGTGAATGACAGTGCCCCTGAGCTCCTTTCTTCAACTCGCTTTCTTGTGAGCTGGCCGCAACACCGCAGGATTGCTTCAGGCCCTAGTGTGGTTCCGGCATGGCACGCTGAGCCTTTGCTTATTTCCTCTTCCTGGTGGGAAATGAGAGTTCAATTTGCCCGTCCAGACACCTTCAGGTAGTCTCTCATTGGTTCTCCCTTTTCCTGTTCATTTACCGCAGAAATTGCAAACTGGGCCAAACAGGAGGTTAAAGGCACTGACTCTCCAAGTGGGGAGAGTGTTAGTAAAGCGTCTGGAATGTTGCACCCGAGTACCAGGGGACGAAAACTGAGACACATTTGAACACGTTTCCCGATCACACGGTGGATCATACTCTGGGTTCCACATGCATATTTTAGCTGAAGGAAGAATCCCTTAAACCTGGAGAGTTGAGACCCATGGAATGGGTACCATGCAATATGACTTGAAAGGGTCTGCATTTGCTCACCAAGCCTCACCAATCCTATCAATGCTGCGCTTATGCCGCTGTACACACGCTTGATTCTCTTTCGGAGACATATAAATCCATAGGTCTTAAGATTCTTAATGGTCAGGTATATTCTTAGGCGTTTAATATGGGGTGTTGTGTCCTCTTCGTTGAGCAAGGAGTAGCTCTTGTCTATTACATATTTGGCTTATGGAACGGTATCTGTGCTAATTTCAATCTCTGGTTTTATGTAGCACCCCAACTCACCTTTCCCCTTAAGCAAGCATAAGTTGGTTTTCTACATTAGAGACCCTGTTCTGTTTTGTAATTCAGTTCCTGTGTAGCCAAGTTTACATTCCGTGTAGTAGTGATATCTTATGATGTTTCTTTTTCTGTGTGACTTATTTCACATAGAATCATCGTACCTGAATCCACTCATTATGCTTCTACGGGCCTGATGACATAGATTTCATTGCTGAGTGATATTGCATTGTACATAAGTACCACAACTTCTTTATCCATTTTTCGCTTTCTGTGATATTGAACTTGTTCCGTAAACGATGTTCTTGTAAACAGAGCCGTCCCAAACTTTGGGGTGGCTGTGTCTTTTTGATTTTAATTTCCCTAAGCTATAGGACCCTAAGTGGAAGTGCCCTAGGCTCTGTTGCTTTGTTTTCTAGATGTTTCAGGAAACACCATACACTTCTCCAGAGTGGCTGCTGGCAATTTACATCCCGCCCATCAGCATAACAAGGCTCCCAGTTCTCCATGGCCTGTCCTGCCTTTCTGGATTTTACACTTTTTTCAGATGGCCCTTTTGACCAGGGGGCAGTGAGACTTCATTGTAGTGCAGATTTCCTTTGCAAGCTTGCTTGGTTGGCCAAAAAGTGCGTATGCGTTTTTTCCTGAATATATTCAGGAAAAAAGGCATACGCCCTTTTTGGTCAAGTGCAACATTGTGGACGTTCTGCCTCTTTTCCTATGCTTTACATGCAATTCCAGTCTACCTCCTGAAATCGGTTTCCTGCAATTCTGCCCCGCTTTCAAGTCCTCTTGGCAGCCTTCCTTCAATATATTTTTGGACGATAGCTGTCATTTATAACTCTGCAGGTTTGTGTATTACAGTGCCTCTGAGCTCCTTTCTTCAACTCGCTTTCTTGTGAGCTGGCCGCAACACCGCAGGATTGCTTCAGGCCCTAGTGTGGTTCTGGCATGGCACGCTGAGCCTTTGGTTAATTCCTATTCCTGGTGGGAAATGAGAGTTCAATTTGCCCGTCCAGACACCTCCAGCTAGTCTCTCATTGGTTCTCCCTATTCCTGTTCATTTTCCGCAGAAATTGCAAACTGGGCAAAACAGGAGCTTAAAGGCACTGACTCTCCAAGTGGGGAGAGTGTTAGTAAAGCGTCTGGAATGTTGCACCCGAGTACCAGGGGACGACAACTGAGACACATTTGAACACGTTTCCCTATCACACGGTGGATCATACTCTGGGTTCCACATGCATGTTTTAGCTGAAGGAAGAATCCCTTAAACCTGGAGAGTTGAGACCCATGGAATGGGTACCATGCAATATGACTTCAAAGGGTCTGCATTTGCTCACCGAACCTCACCAATCCTATCAATGCTGCGCTTATGCCGCTGTACACACTCTTGATTCTCTTTCGGAGACATATAAATCCATAGGTTTTAAGATTCGTACTGGTCAGGTATATTCTTAGGCGTTTAATATGGGGTGTTGTGTCCTCTTCGTTGAGCAAGGAGTAGCTCTTGTCTATTACATATTTGGCTTATGGAACGGTATCTGTGCTAATTTCCATCTCTGGTTTTATGCAGCACCCCAACTCACCTTTCCCCTTAAGCAAGCATAAGTTGGTTTTCTACATTAGAGACCCTGTTCTGTTTTGTAATTCAGTTCCTGTGTAGCCAACTTTACATTCCGTGTAGTAGTGATATCTTATGATGTTTCTTTTTCTGTGTGACTTATTTCACATAGAATCATCGTACCTGAATCCACTCATTATGCTGTTACAGGCCTGATGACATAGATTTCATTGCTGAGTGATATTGCATTATACGTAAGTACCACAACTTCTTTATCCATTTTTCGCTTTCTGCGATATTGAACTTGTACCGTAAACGAGGTTCTTGTAAACAGAGCCGTCCCAAACTTTGGGGTGGCTGTGTCTGTTTGATTTTAATTTCCCTAAGCTATAGGACCTTAAGTTGAAGTGCCCTAGGCTCTGTTGCTTTGTTTTCTAGGTGTTTCAGGAAACACCATACACTTCTCCAGAGTGGCTGTAGTCAATTTACATCCCGCCCATCAGCATAACAAGGCTCCCAGTTCTCCATGGCCTGTCCTGCCTTTCTGGATTTTACACTTTTTTCAGATGGCCCTTTTGACCGGGGGGCAGTGAGACTTCATTTTAGTGCAGATTTGCTTTGCAAGCTTGCTTGGTTGGCCAAAAAGGGGATATGCGTTTTTTCATGAATATATTCAGGAAAAAACGCATACGCCCTTTTTGGCCAAGTGCATCAGTGGGGACGTTCTGTCTCTTTTCCTATGCTTTACATGCAATTCCAGTCTACCTCCAGAAATCGGTTTCCTGCAATTCTGCCCCGCTTTCAAGTCCTCTTCGCAGCCTTCCTTCAATATATTTTTGGACGATAGCTGTCATTTATAACTCTGCAGGTTTGTGAATGACAGTGCCCCTGAGCTCCTTTCTTCAACTCGCTTTCTTGTGAGCTGGCTGCAACACCACAGGATTGCTTCAGGCCCTAGTGTGGTTCCGGCATGGCACGCTGAGCCTTTGGTTAATTCCTCTTCCTGGTGGGAAATGAGAGTTCAATTTGCCCGTCCAGACACCTCCAGCTAGTCTCTCATTGGTTCTCCCTATTCCTGTTCATTTTCCGCAGAAATTGCAAACTGGGCCAAACAGGAGGTTAAAGGCACTGACTCTCCAAGTGGGGAGAGTGTTAGTAAAGCGTCTGGAATGTTGCACCCGAGTACCAGGGGACGAAAACTGAGACACATTTGAACACGTTTCCCGATCACACGGTGGATCATACTCTGGGTTCCACATGCATGTTTTAGCTGAAGGAAGAATCCCTTAAACATGGAGAGTTGAGACCCATGGAATGGGTACCATGCAATATGACTTCAAAGGGTCTGCATTTGCTCACCGAACCTCACCAATCCTATCAATGCTGCGCTTATGACGCTGTAAACACGCTTGATTCTCTTTCCGAGACATATAAATTCATAGGTTTTAAGATTCGTACTAGTCAGGTATATTCTTAGGCGTTTAATATGGGGTGTTGTGTCCTCTTCGTTGAGCAAGGAGTAGCTCTTGTCTATTACATATTTGGCTTATGGAACGGTATCTGTGCTAATTTCAATCTCTGGTTTTATGCAGCACCCCAACTCAGTTTTCCCCTTAAGCAAGCATAAGTTGGTTTTCTACATTTGAGACCCTGTTCTGTTTTGTAATTCAGTTCCTGTGTAGCCAAGTTTACATTCCGTGTAGTAGTGATATCTTATGATGTTTCTTTTTCTGCGTGACTTATTTCACTTAGAATCATCGTACCTGAATCCACTCATTATCCTGCTACGGGCCTGATGACATAGATTTCATTGCTGAGTGATATTACATTGTACGTAAGTACCACAACTTCTTTATCCATTTTTCGCTTTCTGCGATATTGAACTTGTACGGTAAACGAGGTTCTTGTAAAAAGAGCCGTCCCAAACTTTGGGGTGGCTGTGTCTTTTTGATTTTAATTTCCCTAAGCTATAGGACCATAAGTGGAAGTGCCCTAGGCTCTGTTGCTTTGTTTTTTGGATGTTTCAGGAAACACCATACACTTCTCCAGAGTGGCTGCTGGCAATTTACATCCCGCCCATCAGCATAACAAGGCTCCCAGTTCTCCATGGCCTGTCCTGCCTTTCTGGATTTTACACTTTTTTCAGATGGCCCTTTTGACCGGGGGGCAGTGAGACTTCATTGTAGTGCAGATTTCCTTTGCAAGCTTGCTTGGTTGGCCAAAAAGGGCGTATGCGTTTTTTCCTGAATATATTCAGGAAAAAACGCATACGCCCTTTTTGGCCAAGTGCATCATTGTGGACATTCTGCCTCTTTTCCTATGCTTTACATGCAATTCCAGTGTACCTCCTGAAATCGGTTTCCTGCAATTCTGCCCCGCTTTCAACTCCTCTTGGCTGCCTTTCTTCAATATATTTTTGGAAGATAGCTGTCATTTATAACTCTGCAGGTTTGTGAATGACAGTGCCCCTGAGCTCCTTTCTTCAACTCGCTTTCTTGTGAGCTGGCCGCAACACCGCAGGATTGCTTCAGGCCCTAGTGTGGTTCCGGCATGGCACGCTGAGCCTTTGCTTATTTCCTCTTCCTGGTGGGAAATGAGAGTTCAATTTGCCCGTCCAGACACCTTCAGGTAGTCTCTCATTGGTTCTCCCTTTTCCTGTTCATTTACCGCAGAAATTGCAAACTGGGCCAAACAGGAGGTTAAAGGCACTGACTCTCCAAGTGGGGAGAGTGTTAGTAAAGCGTCTGGAATGTTGCACCCGAGTACCAGGGGACGAAAACTGAGACACATTTGAACACGTTTCCCGATCACACGGTGGATCATACTCTGGGTTCCACATGCATATTTTAGCTGAAGGAAGAATCCCTTAAACCTGGAGAGTTGAGACCCATGGAATGGGTACCATGCAATATGACTTGAAAGGGTCTGCATTTGCTCACCGAACCTCACCAATCCTATCAATGCTGCGCTTATGCCGCTGTAAACACGCTTGATTCTCTTTCCGAGACATATAAATTCATAGGTTTTAAGATTCGTACTAGTCAGGTATATTCTTAGGCGTTTAATATGGGGTGTTGTGTCCTCTTCGTTGAGCAAGGAGTAGCTCTTGTCTATTACATATTTGGCTTATGGAACGGTATCTGTGCTAATTTCAATCTCTGGTTTTATGCAGCACCCCAACTCAGTTTTCCCCTTAAGCAAGCATAAGTTGGTTTTCTACATTTGAGACCCTGTTCTGTTTTGTAATTCAGTTCCTGTGTAGCCAAGTTTACATTCCGTGTAGTAGTGATATCTTATGATGTTTCTTTTTCTGCGTGACTTATTTCACTTAGAATCATCGTACCTGAATCCACTCATTATCCTGCTACGGGCCTGATGACATAGATTTCATTGCTGAGTGATATTACATTGTACGTAAGTACCACAACTTCTTTATCCATTTTTCGCTTTCTACGATATTGAACTTGTACAGTAAACGAGGTTCTTGTAAACAGAGCCGTCCCAAACTTTGGGGTGGATGTGTCTTTTTGATTTTAATTTCCCTAAGCTATAGGACCATAAGTGGATGTGCCCCAGGCACTGTTGCTTTGTTTTCTAGATGTTTCAGGAAACACCATACACTTCTCCAGAGTGGCTGTTGGCAATTTACATCCCGCCCAGCAGCATAACAAGGATCCCAGTTCTCCATGGCCTGTCCTGCCTTTCTGGATTTTACACTTTTTTCAGATGGCCCTTTTGACCGGGTGGCAGTGAGACTTCATTGTAGTGCAGATTTCCTTTGCAAGCTTGCTTGGTTGGCCAAAAAGGGCGTATGCGTTTTTTCCAGAATATATTCAGGAAAAAATGCATACGCCCTTTTTGGCCAAGTGCATCATTGTGGACGTTCTGCCTCTTTTCCTATGCTTTACATGCAATTCCAGTCTACCTCCTGAAATCGGTTTCCTGCAATTCTGCCCCGCTTTCAAGTCCTCTTGGCAGCCTTCCTTCAATATATTTTTGGACGATAGCTGTCATTTATAACTCTGCAGGTTTGTGAATGACAGTGCCCCTGAGCTCCTTTCTTCAACTCGCTTTCTTGTGAGCTGGCCGCAACACCGCATGATTGCTTCAGGCCCTAGTGTGGTTCCGGCATGGCACGCTGTGCCTTTGGTTAATACCTCTTCTTGGTGGGAAATGAGAGTTCAATTTGCCCGTCCAGACACCTCCAGCTAGTCTCTCATTGGTTCTCCCTATTCCTGTTCATTTTCCGCAGAAATTGCAAACTGGGCCAAACAGGAGGTTAAAGGCACTGACTCTCCAAGTGGGGAGAGTGTTAGTAAAGCGTCTGGAATGTTGCACCCGAGTACCAGGGGACGAAAACTGAGACACATTTGAACACGTTTCCCGATCACACGGTGGATCATACTCTGGGTTCCACATGCATGTTTTAGCTGAAGGCAGAATCCCTTAAACCTGGAGAGTTGAGACCCATGGAATGGGTACCATGCAATATGACTTCAAAGGGTCTGCATTTGCTCACCGAACCTCACCAATCCTATCACTGCTGCGCTTATGCCGCTGTACACACGCATGATTCTCTTTCGGAGACATATAAATCCATAGGTTTTAAGATTCTTACTAGCCAGGTATATTCTTAGGGGTTTAATATGCGGTGTTGTGTCCTCTTCGTTGAGCAAGGAGTAGCTCTTGTTTATTACATATTTGGTTTATGGAACGGTATCTGTGCTAATTTCAATCTCTGGTTTATGCAGCACTCAAACTCACCTTTCCCCTTAAGCAAGCATAAGTTGGTTTTCTACATTAGAGACCCTGTTCTGTTTTGTAATTCAGTTCCTGTGTAGCCAAGTTTACATTACTTGTAGTAGTGATATCTTATGATGTTTCTTTTTCTGCGTGACTTATTTCACTTAGAATCATCGTACCTGAATCCACTCATTATGCTGCTACGGGCCTGATTACATAGATTTCATTGCTGAGTGATATTGCATTGAACGTAAGTACCACAACTTCTTTATCCATTTTTCGCTTTCTGCGATATTGAACTTGTACCGTAAACGAGGTTCTTGTAAACAGAGCCGTCCCAAACTTTGGGGTGGCTGTGTCTTTTTGATTTTAATTTCCCTAAGCTATAGGACCATAAGTGGAAGTGCCCCAGGCTCTGTTGCTTTGTTTTGTAGATGTTTCAGGAAACACCATACACTTCTCCAGAGTGGCTGTTGGCAATTTACATCCCGCCCATCAGCATAACAAGGCTCCCAGTTCTCCATGGCCTGTCCTGCCTTTCTGGATTTTACACTTTTTTCAGATGGCCCTTTTGACCGGGTGGCAGTGAGACTTCATTGTAGTGCAGATTTCCTTTTCAAGCTTGCTTGGTTGGCCAAAAAGGGCGTATGCGTTTTTTCCAGAATATATTCAGGAAAAAATGCATACGCCCTTTTTGGCCAAGTGCATCATTGTGGACGTTCTGCCTCTTTTCCTATGCTTTACATGCAATTCCAGTCTACCTCCTGAAATCGGTTTCCTGCAATTCTGCCCCGCTTTCAAGTCCTCTTGGCAGCCTTCCTTCAATATATTTTTGGACGATAGCTGTCATTTATAACTCTGCAGGTTTGTGAATGACAGTGCCCCTGAGCTCCTTTCTTCAACTCGCTTTCTTGTGAGCTGGCCGCAACACCGCATGATTGCTTCAGGCCCTAGTGTGGTTCCGGCATGGCACGCTGTGCCTTTGGTTAATACCTCTTCTTGGTGGGAAATGAGAGTTCAATTTGCCCGTCCAGACACCTCCAGCTAGTCTCTCATTGGTTCTCCCTATTCCTGTTCATTTTCCGCAGAAATTGCAAACTGGGCCAAACAGGAGGTTAAAGGCACTGACTCTCCAAGTGGGGAGAGTGTTAGTAAAGCGTCTGGAATGTTGCACCCGAGTACCAGGGGACGAAAACTGAGACACATTTGAACACGTTTCCCGATCACACGGTGGATCATACTCTGGGTTCCACATGCATGTTTTAGCTGAAGGCAGAATCCCTTAAACCTGGAGAGTTGAGACCCATGGAATGGGTACCATGCAATATGACTTCAAAGGGTCTGCATTTGCTCACCGAACCTCACCAATCCTATCAATGCTGCGCTTATGCCGCTGTACACACGCTTGATTCTCTTTCGGAGACATATAAATCCATAGGTTTTAAGATTCTTACTAGCCAGGTATATTCTTAGGGGTTTAATATGCGGTGTTGTGTCCTCTTCGTTGAGCAAGGAGTAGTTCTTGTCTATTACATATTTGGTTTATGGAACGGTATCTGTGCTAATTTCAATCTCTGGTTTATGCAGCACTCCAACTCACCTTTCCCCTTAAGCAAGCATAAGTTGGTTTTCTACATTAGAGACCCTGTTCTGTTTTGTAATTCAGTTCCTGTGTAGCCAAGTTTACATTCCGTGTAGTAGTGATAACTTATGATGTTTCTTTTTCTGCGTGACTTATTTCACTTAGAATCATCGTACCTGAATCCACTCATTATGCTGCTACGGGCCTGATGACATAGATTTCATTGCTGAGTGATATTGCATT
Source organism: Leucopleurus acutus (assembly GCF_964270905.1). Lineage (NCBI taxonomy): Eukaryota > Metazoa > Chordata > Mammalia > Artiodactyla > Delphinidae > Leucopleurus > Leucopleurus acutus. The sequence goes on along the minus strand of NW_028139036.1, from coordinate 26,077 downwards.
GAACGTAAGTACCACAACTTCTTTATCCATTTTTCGCTTTCTGCGATATTGAACTTGTACCGTAAACGAGGTTCTTGTAAACAGAGCCGTCCCAAACTTTGGGGTGGCTGTGTCTTTTTGATTTTAATTTCCCTAAGCTATAGGACCATAAGTGGAAGTGCCCCAGGCTCTGTTGCTTTGTTTTCTAGATGTTTCAGGAAACACCATACACTTCTCCAGAGTGGCTGTTGGCAATTTACATCCCGCCCATCAGCATAAAAAGGCTCCCAGTTCTCCATAGCCTGTCCTGCCTTTCTGGATTTTACACTTTTATCAGATGGCCCTTTTGACCGGGGGGCAGTGAGACTTCATTGTAGTGCAGATTTCCTTTGCAAGTTTGCTTGGTTGGCCAAAAAGGGCGTATGCGTTTTTTCCTGAATATATTCAGGAAAAAACGCATACGCCCTTTTTGGCCAAGTGCATCATTGTGGACGTTCTGCCTCTTTTCCTATGCTTTACATGCAATTCCAGTCTACCTCCTGAAATCGGTTTCCTGCAATTCTGCCCCGCTTTCAAGTCCTCTTGGCAGCCTTCCTTCAATATATTTTTGGCCGATAGCTGTCATTTATAACTCTGCAGGTCTGTGTATTACAGTGCCTCTGAGCTCCTTTCTTCAACTCGCTTTCTTGTGAGCTGGCCGCAACACCGCAGGATTGCTTCAGGCCCTAGTGTGGTTCCAGTATGGCACGCTGAGACTTGGTTAATTCCTCTTCCTGGTGGGAAATGAGAGTTAAATTTGCAAGTCCAGACACCTCCAGCTACTCTCTCATTGGTTCTCCCTATTCCTCTTCATTTTCCACAGAAATTGCAAACTGGGCCAAACAGGAGGTTAAAGGCACTGACTCTCCAAGTGGGGAGAGTGTTAGTAAAGCGTCTGGAATGTTGCACCCGAGTACCAGGGGACGAAAACTGAGACACATTTGAACACGTTTCCCCATCACATGGTGGATCATACTCTGGGTTCCACATGCATGTTTTAGCTGAAGAAAGAATCCCTTAAACCTGGAGAGTTGAGACCCATGGAATGGGTACCATGCAATATGACTTCAAAGGGTCTGCATTTGCTCACCGAACCTCACCAATCCTATCAATGCTGCGCTTATGCCGCTGTACACACTCTTGATTCTCTTTCGGAGACATATAAATCCATAGGTTTTAAGATTCTTACTAGTCAGGTATATTCTTAGGCGTTTAATATGGGGTGTTGTGTCCTCTTCGTTGAGCAAGGAGTAGCTCTTGTCTATTACATATTTGGCTTATGGAACGGTATCTGTGCTAATTTCAATCTCTGGTTTATGAAGCACTCCAACACACCTTTCCCCTTAAGCAAGCATAAGTTGGTTTTCTACATTAGAGACCCTGTTCTGTTTTGTAATTCAGTTCCTGTGTAGCCAAGTTTACATTCCGTGTAGTAGTGATATCTTATGATGTTTCTTTTTCTGTGTGACTTATTTCACTTAGAATCATCGTACCTGAATCCACTCATTATGCTGCTACGGGCCTGATGACATAGATTTCATTGCTGAGTGATATTGCATTGTACGTAAGTACCACAACTTCTTTATCCATTTTTCGCTTTCTGTGCTATTGAACTTGTACCGTAAACGATGTTCTTGTAAACAGAGCGGTCCCAAACTTTGGGGTGGCTGTGTCTTTTTGATTTTAATTTCCATAAGCTATAGGACCATAAGTGGAAGTGCCCCAGGCGCTGTTGCTTTGTTTTCTAGATGTTTCAGGAAACACCATACACTTCTCCAGAGTTGCTGTTGGCAATTTACATCCCGCCCATCAGCATAACAAGGCTCCCAGTTCTCCATGGCCTGTACTGCCTTTCTGGATTTTACTGTTTTTTCAGATGGCCCTTTTGACCGGGGGGCAGTGAGACTTAATTGTAGTGCAGATTTCCTTTGCAAGCTTGCTTGGTTGGCCAAAAAGGGCGTATGCGTTTTTTCATGAATATATTCAGGAAAAACGCATACGCCCTTTTTGGCCAAGTGCATCATTGTGGACGTTCTGTCTCTTTTCCTATGCTTTACATGCAATTCCAGTCTACCTCCAGAAATCGGTTTCCTGCAATTCTGCCCCGCTTTCAAGTCCTCTTGGCAGCCTTCCTTCAATATATTTTTGGACGATAGCTGTCATTTATAACTCTGCAGGTTTGTGAATGACAGTGCCCCTGAGCTCCTTTCTTCAACTCGCTTTCTTGTGAGCTGGCCGCAACACCACAGGATTGCTTCAGGCCCTAGTGTGGTTCCAGCATGGCGCGCTGAGCCTTTGGTTAATTCCTCTTCCTGGTGGGAAATGAGAGTTAAATTTGCCCGTCCAGACACCTCCAGCTAGTCTCTCATTGGTTCTCCCTATTCCTGTTCATTTTCCGCAGAAATTGCAAACTGGGCCAAACAGGAGGTTAAAGGCACTGACTCTCCAAGTGGGGAGAGTGTTAGTAAAGCGTCTGGAATGTTGCACCCGAGTACCAGGGGACGAAAACTGAGACACATTTGAACACGTTTCCCGATCACACGGTGGATCATACTCTGGGTTCCACATGCATGTTTTAGCTGAAGGCAGAATCCCTTAAACCTGGAGAGTTGAGACCCATGGAATGGGTACCATGCAATATGACTTCAAAGGGTCTGCATTTGCTCACCGTACCTCACCAATCCTATCACTCCTGCGCTTATGCCGCTGTACACACGCTTGATTCTCTTTCGGAGACATATAAATCCATAGGTTTTAAGATTCTTACTAGCCAGGTATATTCTTAGGGGTTTAATATGCGGTGTTGTGTCCTCTTCGTTGAGCAAGGAGTAGCTCTTGTCTATTACATATTTGGTTTATGGAACGGTATCTGTGCTAATTTCAATCTCTGGTTTATGCAGCACTCCAACTCACCTTTCCCCTTAAGCAAGCATAAGTTGGTTTTCTACATTAGAGACCCTGTTCTGTTTTGTAATTCAGTTCCTGTGTAGCCAAGTTTACATTCCTTGTAGTAGTGATATCTTATGATGTTTCTTTTTCTGCGTGACTTATTTCACTTAGAATCATCGTACCTGAATCCACTCATTATCCTGCTACGGGCCTGATGACATAGATTTCATTGCTCAGTGATATTGCATTGTACGTAAGTACCACAACTTCTTTATCCTTTTTTCGCTTTCTGCGATATTGAACTTGTAGAGTAAACGAGGTTCTTGTAAACAGAGCCGTCCCAAACTTTGGGGTGGCTGTGTCTTTTTGATTTTAATTTCCCTAAGCTATAGGACCATAAGTGGAAGTGCCCTAGACTCTGTTGCTTTGTTTTCTAGATGTTTCAGGAAACACCATACACTTCTCCAGAGTGGCTGTTGGCAATTTACATCCCGCCCATCAGCATAACAAGGCTCCCAGTTCTCCATGGACTCTCCTGCCTTTCTGGATTTTACACTTTTTTCAGATGGCCCTTTTGACAGGCGGGCAGTGAGACTTCATTGTAGTGCAGATTTCCTTTGCAAGCTTGCTTGGTTGGCCAAAAAGGGCGTATGCGTTTTTTCCTGAATATATTCAGGAAAAAACGCATACGCCCTTTTTGGCCAAGTGCATCATTGTGGACGTTCTGCCTCTTTTCCTATGCTTTACATACAATTCCAGTCTACCTCCTGAAATCGGTTTCATGCAATTCTGCCCCGCTTTCAAGTCCTCTTGGCAGTCTTCCTTCAATATATTTTTGGCCGATAGCTGTCATTTATAACTCTGCAGGTTTGTGTATTACAGTGCCTCTGAGCTCCTTTCTTCAACTCGCTTTCTTGTGAGCTGGCGGCAACACCGCAGGATTGCTTCAGGCCCTAGTGTGGTTCCGGCATGGCACACTGAGCCTTTGGTTAATTCCTCTTCCTGGTGGGAAATGAGAGTTAAATTTGCCCGTCCAGACACCTCCAGCTAGTCTCTCATTGGTTCTCCCTATTCCTGTTCATTTTCCGCAGAAATTGCAAACTGGGCCAAACAGGAGGTTAAAGGCCCTGACTCTCCAAGTGGGGAGAGTGTTAGTAAAGCGTCTGGAATGTTGCACCCGAGTACCAGGGGATGAAAACTGAGACACATTTGAACACGTTTCCCGATCACACGGTGGATCATACTCTGGGTTCCCCATGCATGTTTTAGCTGAAGGAAGAATCCCTTAAACCTGGAGAGTTGAGACCCATGGAATGGGTACCATGCAATATGACTTCAAAGGGTCTGCATTTGCTCACCGAACCTCACCAATCCTATCAATGCTGCGCTTATGCCGCTGTACACACGCTTGATTCTCTTTCGGAGACATATAAATCCATAGGTTTTAAGATTCTTACTAGTCAGGTATATTCTTAGGCGTTTAATATGGGGTGTTGTGTCCTCTTCATTGAGCAAGGAGTAGCTCTTGTCTATTACATATTTGGCTTATGGAACGGTATTTCTGCTAATTTCAATCTCTGGTTTTATACAGCACCCCAACTCACCTTTCCCCTTAAGCAAGCATAAGTTGGTTTTCTACATTAGAGACCCTGTTCTGTTTTGTAATTCAGTTCCTGTGTAGCCAACTTTACATTCCGTGTAGTAGTGATATCTTATGATGTTTCTTTTTCTGCGTGACTTATTTCACTTAGAATCATCGTACCTGAATCCACTCATTATGCTGCTACGGGCCTGATGACATAGATTTCATTGCTGAGTGATATTGCATTGTACGTAAGTACCACAACTTCTTTATCCATTTTTCGCTTTCTGCGATATTTAACTTGTACAGTAAACGAGGTTCTTGTAAACAGAGCCGTCCCAAACTATGGGGTGGCTGTGTCTTTTTGATTTTAATTTCCCTAAGCTATAGGAACATAAGTGGAAGTACCCTAGGCTCTGTTGCTTTGTTTTCTAGATGTTTCAGGAAACACCATACACTTCTCCAGAGTGGCTGCTGGCAATTTACATCCCGCCCATCAGCATAACAAGGCTCCCAGTTCTCCATGGCCTGTCCTGCCTTTCTGGATTTTACACTTTTTTCAGATGGCCCTTTTGACCGGGGGGCAGTGAGACTTCATTTTAGTGCAGATTTGCTTTGCAAGCTTGCTTGGTTGGCCAAAAAGGGCGTATGCGTTTTTTCATGAATATATTCAGGAAAAAACGCATACGCCCTTTTTGGCCAAGTGCATCATTGTGGACGTTCTGTCTCTTTTCCTATGCTTTACATGCAATTCCAGTCTACCTCCAGAAATCGGTTTCCTGCAATTCTGCCCCGCTTTCAAGTCCTCTTGGCAGCCTTCCTTCAATATATTTTTGGACGATAGCTGTCATTTATAACTCTGCAGGTTTGTGAATGACAGTGCCCCTGAGCTCCTTTCTTCAACTCACTTTCTTGTGAGCTGGCTGCAACACCACAGGATTGCTTCAGGCCCTAGTGTGGTTCCGGCATGGCACGCTGAGCCTTTGGTTAATTCCTCTTCCTGGTGGGAAATGAGAGTTAAATTTGCCCGTCCAGACACCTCCAGCTAGTCTCTCATTGGTTCTCCCTATTCCTGTTCATTTTCCGCAGAAATTGCAAACTGGGCCAAAAAGGAGGTTAAAGGCACTGACTCTCCAAGTGGGGAGAGTGTTAGTAAAGCGTCTGGAATGTTGCACCCGAGTACCAGGGGACGAAAACTGAGACACATTTGAACACGTTTCCCGATCACACGGTGGATCATACTCTGGGTTCCACATGCATGTTTTAGCTGAAGGAAGAATCCCTTAAACATGGAGAGTTGAGACCCATGGAATGGGTACCATGCAATATGACTTCAAAGGATCTGCATTTGCTCACCGAACCTCACCAATCCTATCAATGCTGCGCTTATGCCGCTGTAGACACGCTTGATTCTCTTTCCGAGACATATAAATTCATAGGTTTTAAGATTCGTACTAGTCAGGTATATTCTTAGGCGTTTAATATGGGGTGTTGTGTCCTCTTCGTTGAGCAAGGAGTAGCTCTTGTCTATTACATATTTGGCTTATGGAACGGTATCTGTGCTAATTTCAATCTCTGGTTTTATGCAGCACCCCAACTCACCTTTCCCCTTAAGCAAGCATAAGTTGGTTTTCTACATTTGAGACCCTGTTCTGTTTTGTAATTCAGTTCCTGTGTAGCCAAGTTTACATTCCGTGTAGTAGTGATATCTTATGATGTTTCTTTTTCTGCGTGACTTATTTCACTTAGAATCATCGTACCTGAATCCACTCATTATGCTGCTACAGGCCTGATGACATAGATTTCATTGCTGAGTGATATTGCATTGTACGTAAGTACCACAACTTCTTTATCCATTTTTCGCTTTCTGTGATATTGAACTTGTACCGTAAACGAGGTTCTTGTAAACAGAGCCGGCCCAAACTTTGGGGTGGCTGTGTCTTTTGGATTTTAATTTCCCTAAGCTATAGGACCATAAGTGGAAGTGCCCTAGGCTCTGTTGCTTTGTTTTTTGGATGTTTCAGGAAACACCATACACTTCTCCAGAGTGGCTGTTGTCAATTTACATGCCGCCCATCAGCATAACAAGGCTCCCAGTTCTCCATGGCCTGTCCTGCCTTTCTGGATTTTACACTTTTTTCAGATAGCCCTTTTGACCGGGGGGCAGTGAGACTTCATTGTAGTGCAGATTTCCTTTGCAAGCTTGCTTGGTTGGCCAAAAAGGGCGTATGCGTTTTTTCCTGAATATATTCAGGAAAAAACGCATACGCCCTTTTTGGCCAAGTGCATCATTGTGGACGTTCTGCCTCTTTTCCTATGCTTTACATACAATTCCAGTCTACCTCCTGAAATCGGTTCCCTGCAATTCTGCCCCGCATTCAACTCCTCTTGGCAGCCTTACTGCAATATATTTTTGGAAGATAGCTGTCATTTATAACTCTGCATGTTTGTGAATTACAGTGCCCCTGAGCTCCTTTCTTCAACTCGCTTTCTTGTGAGCTGGCCGCAACACCGCAGGATTGCTTCAGGCCCTAGCTTGGTTCCAGCACGGCATGCTGAGCCTTTGGTTAATTCCTCTTCCTGGTGGGAAATGAGAGTTAAATTTGCCCGTCCAGACACCTCCACCTAGTCTCTCATTGGTTCTCCCTATTCCTGTTCATTTTCCACAGAAATTGCAAACTGGGCCAAACAGGAGGTTAAAGGCACTGACTCTCCAAGTGGGGAGAGTGTTAGTAAAGCATCTGGAATGTTGCACCCGAGTACCAGGGGACAAAAACTGAGACACATTTGAACACGTTTTCCGATCACACAGTGGATCGTACTCTGGGTTCCACATGCATGTTTTAGCTGAAGGAAGAATCCCTTAAACATGGAGAGTTGAGACCCATGGAAAGGGTACCATGCAATATGAGTTCAAAGAGTCTGCATTTGCTCACCGAACCTCACCAATCCTATCACTGCTGCGTTTATGCCACTGTACACATGCTTGATTCTCTTTCGGAGACATATAAATCCATAGGTTTTAAGATTCTTACTAGTCAGGTATATTCTTAGGCGTTTAATGTGTGGTGTTGAGTCCACTTCGTTGAGCAAGGAGTAGCTCTTGTCTATTACATATTTGGTTTATGGAACGGTATCTGTGCTAATTTCAATCTGTGGTTTTATGCCGCACCCCAACTCACCTTTCCCCTTAAGCAAGCATAAGTTGGTTTTCTACATTTGAGACCCTGTTCTGTTTTGTAATTCAGTTCCTGTGCAGCCAAGTTTACATTCCGTGTAGTAGTGATATCTTATGATGTTTCTTTTTCTGTGTGACTTATTTCACTTACAATCATCGTACCTGAATCCACTCATTATGCTTCTACGGGCCTGATGACATAGATTTCATTGCTGAGTGATATTGCATTGTACGTAAGTACCACAACTTCTTTATTCATTTTTCACTTTCTGTGATATTGAACTTGTACCGTAAACGAGGTTCTTGTAAACAGAGCCGGCCCAAACTTTGGGGTGGCTGTGTCTTTTGGATTTTAATTTCCCTAAGCTATAGGACCATAAGTGGAAGTGCCCTAGGCTCTGTTGCTTTGTTTTTTGGATGTTTCAGGAAACACCATACACTTCTCCAGAGTGGCTGCTGGCAGTTTACATGCCGCCCATCAGCATAACAAGGCTCCCTGTTCTCCATGGCCTGTCCTGCCTTTCTGGATTTTACACTTTTTTCAGATAGCCCTTTTGACCAGGGGGCAGTGAGACTTCATTGTAGTGCAGATTTCCTTTGCAAGCTTGCTTGGTTGGCCAAAAAGGGCGTATGCGTTTTTTCCTGAATATATTCAGGAAAAAACGCATACGCCCTTTTTGGCCAAGTGCATCATTGTGGACGTTCTGCCTCTTTTCCTATGCTTTACATGCAATTCCAGTCTACCTCCTGAAATCGGTTCCCTGCAATTCTGCCCGGCATTCAACTCCTCTTGGCAGCCTTACTTCAGTATATTTTTGGAAGATAGCTGTCATTTATAACTCTGCAGGTTTGTGAATTACAGTGCCCCTGAGCTCCTTTCTTCAACTCGCTTTCTTGTGAGCTGGCCGCAACACCGCAGGATTGCTTCAGGCCCTAGGTTGTTTCTGGCACGGCATGCTGAGCCTTTGGTTAATTCCTCTTCCTGGTGGGAAATGAGAGTTAAATTTGCCCGTCCAGACACCTCCACCTAGTCTCTCATTGGTTCTCCCTATTCCTGTTCATTTTCCACAGAAATTGCAAACTGGGCCAAACAGGAGGTTAAAGGCACTGACTCTCCAAGTGGGGAGAGTGTTAGTAAAGCGACTGGAATGTTGCACCCGAGTACCAGGGGACGAAAACTGAGACACATTTGAACACGTTTCCCGATCACACGGTGGATCATACTCTGGGTTGCACATGCATGATTTAGCTGAAGGAAGAATCCCTTAAACATGGAGAGTTGAGACCCATGGAATGGGTACCATGCAATATGACTTCAAAGAGTCTGCATTTCCTCACCGAACCTCACCAATCCTATCACTGCTGCGTTTATGCCACTGTACACACGCTTGATTCTCTTTCGGAGACATATAAATCCATAGGTTTTAAGATTCTTACTAGTCAGGTATATTCTTAGGCGTTTAATATTGGGTGTTGAGTCCACATCGTTGAGAAAGGAGTAGCTCTTGTCTATTACATATTTGGCTTATGGAACGGTATCTGTGCTAATTTCAATCTGTGGTTTTATGCCGCACCCCAACTCACCTTTCCCCTTAAGCAAGCATAAGTTGGTTTTCTACATTTGAGACGCTGTTCTGTTTTGTAATTCAGTTTCTGTGTAGCCAAGTTTACATTCCGTGTAGTAGTGATATCTTATGATGTTTCTTTTTCTGTGTGACTTATTTCTCTTAGAATCATCATACCTGAATCCACTCATTATGCTGTCATGGGCCTGATGACATAGATTTCATTGCTGAGTGATATTGCATTGTATGTAAGTACCACAATTTCTTTATCCATTTTTCGCTTTCTGCGATATTGAACCTGTACCGTAAACGAGGTTCTTGTAAACAGAGCCGTCCCAAACTTTGGGGAGGCTGTGTCTTTTTGATTATTATTTCCCTAAGCTAAAGGACCATAAGTGGAAATGCCCTAGGCTCTGTTGCTTGGTTTTTTGGATGTTTCAGGAAACACCATACACTTCTCCAGAGTGGCTGTTGGCAATTTACATCCCGCCCATCAGCACAACAAGGCTCCCAGTTCTCCATGGCCTGTCCTGCCTTTCTGGATTTTACACTTTTTTCAGATGGCCCTTTTGACCGGGGGGCAGTGAGACTTCATTGTAGTGCAGATTTCCTTTGCAAGCTTGCTTGGTTGGCCAAAAAGGGCGTATGCGTTTTTTCCTGAATATATTCAGGAAAAAACGCATACGCCCTTTTTGGCCAAGTGCATCATTGTGGACGTTCTGCCTCTTTTCCTATGCTTTACATGCAATTCCAGTCTACCTCCTGAAATCGGTTTCCTGCAATTCTGCCCCGCTTTCAACACCTCTTGGCAGCCTTACTTTAATATATTTTTGGAAGATGGCTGTCATTTATAACTCTGCAGGTTTGTGAATTACAGTGCCCCTGAGCTCCTTTCTTCAACTCGCTTTCTTGTGAGCTGGCCGCAACACCGCAGGATTGCTTCGGGCCCTAGTGCGGTTCCGGCATGGCACGCTGAGCCTTTGGTTAATTCCTCTTCCTGGTGGGAAATGAGAGTTAAATTTGCCCGTCCGGACACCTCCACCTAGTCTCTCATTGGTTCTCCCTATTCCTGTTCATTTTCCACAGAAATTGCAAACTGGGCCAAACAGGAGGTTAAAGGCACTGACTCTCCAAGTGGGGAGAGTGTTAGTAAAGCATCTGGAATGTTGCACCAGAGTACCAGGGGACAAAAACTGAGACACATTTGAACACGTTTTCCGATCACACAGTGGATCGTACTCTGGGTTCCACATGCATGTTTTAGCTGAAGGAAGAATCCCTTAAACATGGAGAGTTGAGACCCATGGAATGGGTACCATGCAATATGACTTCAAAGAGTCTGCATTTGCTCACCGAACCTCACCAATCCTATCACTGCTGCGTTTATGCCACTGTACACACGCTTGATTCTCTTTCGGAGACATATAAATCCATAGGTTTTAAGATTCTTACTAGTCAGGTATATTCTTAGGCGTTTAATGTGGGGTGTTGAGTCCACTTCGTTGAGCAAGGAGTAGCTCTTGTCTATTACATATTTGGTTTATGGAACGGTATCTGTGCTAATTTCAATCTGTGGTTTTATGCCGCACCCCAACTCACCTTTCCCCTTAAGCAAGCATAAGTTGGTTTTCTACATTTGAGACCCTGTTCTGTTTTGTAATTCAGTTCCTGTGCAGCCAAGTTTACATTTCGTGTAGTAGTGATATCTTATGATGTTTCTTTTTCTGTGTGACTTATTTCACTTAGAATCATCGTACCTGAATCCACTCATTATGCTTCTACGGGCCTGATGACATAGATTTCATTGCTGAGTGATACTGCATTGTACGTAAGTACCACAACTTCTTTATTCATTTTTCACTTTCTGTGATATTGAACTTGTACCGTAAACGAGATTCCTGTAAACAGAGCCGGCCCAAACTTTGGGGTGGCTGTGTCTTTTGGATTTTAATTTCCCTAAGCTATAGGACCATAAGTGGAAGTGCCCTAGGCTCTGTTGCTTTGTTTTTTGGATGTTTCAGGAAACACCATACACTTCTCCAGAGTGGCTGCTGGCAATTTACATGCCGCCCATCAGCATAACAAGGCTCCCTGTTCTCCATGGCCTGTCCTGCCTTTCTGGATTTTACACTTTTTTCAGATAGCCCTTTTGACCGGGGGGCAGTGAGACTTCATTGTAGTGCAGATTTCCTTTGGAAGCTTGCTTGGTTGGCCAAAAAGGGCGTATGCGTTTTTTCCTGAATATATTCAGGAAAAAACGCATACGCCCTTTTTGGCCAAGTGCATCATTGTGGACGTTCTGCCTCTTTTCCTATGCTTTACATGCAATTCCAGTCTACCTCCTGAAATCGGTTCCCTGCAATTCTGCCCCGCATTCAACTCCTCTTGGCAGCCTTACTGCAATATATTTTTGGAAGATAGCTGTCATTTATAACTCTGCATGTTTGTGAATTACAGTGCCCCTGAGCTCCTTTCTTCAACTCGCTTTCTTGTGAGCTGGCCGCAACACCGCAGGATTGCTTCAGGCCCTAGTTTGGTTCTGGCACGGCATGCTGAGCCTTTGGTTAATTCCTCTTCCTGGTGGGAAATGAGAGTTAAATTTGCCCGTCCAGACACCTCCACCTAGTCTCTCATTGGTTCTCCCTATTCCTGTTCATTTTCCACAGAAATTGCAAACTGGGCCAAACAGGAGGTTAAAGGCACTGACTCTCCAAGTGGGGAGAGTGTTAGTAAAGCGACTGGAATGTTGCACCCGAGTACCAGGGGACGAAAACTGAGACATATGTGAACACGTTTCCTGATCACACGGTGGATCGTACTCTGGGTTCCACATGCATGTTTTAGCTGAAGGAAGAATCCCTTAAACATGGAGAGTTGAGACCCATGGAATGGGTACCATGCAATATGACTTCAAAGAGTCTGCATTTCCTCACCGAACCTCACCAATCCTATCACTGCTGCGTTTATGCCACTGTACACACGCTTGATTCTCTTTCGGAGACATATAAATCCATAGGTTTTAAGATTCTTACTAGTCAGGTATATTCTTAGGCGTTTAATATTGGGTGTTGAGTCCACATCGTTGAGAAAGGAGTAGCTCTTGTCTATTACATATTTGGCTTATGGAACGGTATCTGTGCTAATTTCAATCTGTGGTTTTATGCCGCACCCCAACTCACCTTTCCCCTTAAGCAAGCATAAGTTGATTTTCTACATTTGAGACGCTGTTCTGTTTTGTAATTCAGTTTCTGTGTAGCCAAGTTTACATTCCGTGTAGTAGTGATATCTTATGATGTTTCTTTTTCTGTGTGACTTATTTCTCTTAGAATCATCATACCTGAATCCACTCATTATGCTGTCATGGGTCTGATGACATAGATTTCATTGCTGAGTGATATTGCATTGTACGTAAGTACCACAATTTCTTTATCCATTTTTCGCTTTCTGCGATATTGAACCTGTACCGTAAACGAGGTTCTTGTAAACAGAGCCGTCCCAAACTTTGGGGAGGCTGTGTCTTTTTGATTATTATTTCCCTAACTAAAGGACCATAAGTGGAAATGCCCTAGGCTCTGTTGCTTGGTTTTTTGGATGTTTCAGGAAACACCATACACTTCTCCAGAGTGGCTGTTGGCAATTTACATCCCGCCCATCAGCACAACAAGGCTCCCAGTTCTCCATGGCCTGTCCTGCCTTTCTGGATTTTACACTTTTTTCAGATGGCCCTTTTGACCGGGGGGCAGTGAGACTTCATTGTAGTGCAGATTTCCTTTGCAAGCTTGCTTGGTTGGCCAAAAAGTGCGTATGCGTTTTTTCCTGAATATATTCAGGAAAAAACGCATACACCCTTTTTGGCCAAGTGCATCATTGTGGACGTTCTGCCTCTTTTCCTATGCTTTACATTCAATTCCAGTCTACCTCCTGAAATCGGTTTCCTGCAATTCTACCCCGCTTTCAACACCTCTTGGCAGCCTTACTTTAATATATTTTTGGAAGATGGCTGTCATTTATAACTCTGCAGGTTTGTGAATTACAGTGCCCCTAAGCTCCTTTCTTCAACTCGCTTTCTTGTGAGCTGGCCGCAACACCGCAGGATTGCTTCGGGCCCTAGTGTGGTTCTGGCATGGCACGCTGAGCCTTTGGTTAATTCCTCTTCCTGGTGGGAAATGAGAGTTAAATTTGCCCGTCCGGACACCTCCACCTAGTCTCTCATTGGTTCTCCCTATTCCTGTTCATTTTCCACAGAAATTGCAAACTGGGCCAAACAGGAGTTTAAAGGCACTGACTCTCCAAGTGGGGAGAGTGTTAGTAAAGCATCTGGAATGTTACACCCGAGTACCAGGGGACGAAAACTGAGACACATTTGAACACGTTTTCCGATCACACGGTGGATCATACTCTGGGTTCCACATGCATGTTTTAGCTGAAGGAAGAATCCCTTAAACCTGGAGAGTTGAGACCCATGGAATGGTTACCATGCAATATGACTTCAAAGAGTCTGCATTTGCTCAGCGAACCTCACCAAGCCTATCACTGCTGCGCTTATGCCGCTGTACACACGCTTGATTCTCTTTCGGAGACATATAAATCCATAGGTTTTAAGATTCTTACTAGTCAGGTATATTCTTAGTCGTTTAATATGGGGTGTTGAGTCCACTTCGTTGAGCAAGGAGTAGCTCTTGTCTATTACATATTTGGCTTATGGAACGGTATCTGTGCTAATTTCAATCTCTGGTTTTATGCAGCACTCCAACTCACCTTTCCCCTTAAGCAAGCATAAGTTGGTTTTCTACATTTTAGGCCCTGTTCTGTATTGTAATTCAGTTCTTGTGTAGCCAAGTTTACATTCCGTGTAGTAGTGATATCTTATGATGTTTCTTTTTCTGTGTGACTTATTTCACTTAGAATCATCGTACCTGAATCCACTCATTATGCTGCTACAGGACTGATGACATAGATTTCATTGCTGAGTGATATTGCATTGTACGTAAGTACCACAATTTCTTTATCCATTTTTCGCTTTCTGCGATATTGAACCTGTACCGTAAACGAGGTTCTTGTAAACAGAGCCGTCCCAAACTTTGGGGAGGCTGTGTCTTTTTGATTATTATTTCCCTAAGCTAAAGGACCATAAGTGGAAATGCCCTAGGCTCTGTTGCTTGGTTTTTTGGATGTTTCAGGAAACACCATACACTTCTCCAGAGTGGCTGTTGGCAATTTACATCCCGCCCATCAGCACAACAAGGCTCCCAGTTCTCCATGGCCTGTCCTGCCTTTCTGGATTTTACACTTTTTTCAGATGACCCTTTTGACCGGGGGGCAGTGAGACTTCATTGTAGTGCAGATTTCCTTTGCAAGCTTGCTTGGTTGGCCAAAAAGGGCGTATGCGTTTTTTCCTGAATATATTCAGGAAAAAATGCATACGCCCTTTTTGGCCAAGTGCATCATTGTGGACGTTCTGCCTCTTTTCCTATGCTTTACATGCAATTCCAGTCTACCTCCTGAAATCGGTTTCCTGCAATTCTGCCCCGCTTTCAACACCTCTTGGCAGCCTTACTTTAATATATTTTTGGAAGATGGCGGTCATTTATAACTCTGCAGGTTTGTGAATTACAGTGCCCCTGAGCTCCTTTCTTCAACTCGCTTTCTTGTGAGCTGGCCGCAACACCGCAGGATTGCTTCGGGCCCTAGTGTTGTTCCGGCATGGCACGCTGAGCCTTTGGTTAATTCCTCTTCCTGGTGGGAAATGAGAGTTAAATTTGCCCGTCCGGACACCTCCACCTAGTCTCTCATTGGTTCTCCCTATTCCTGTTCATTTTCCACAGAAATTGCAAACTGGGCCAAACAGGAGGTTAAAGTCACTGACATTCCAAGTGGGGAGAGTGTTAGTAAAGCATCTGGAATGTTGCACCCGAGTACCAGGGGACGAAAACTGAGACACATTTGAACACTTTTTCCGATCACACGGTGGATCATACTCTGGGTTCCACATGCATGTGTTAGCTGAAGGAAGAATCCCTTAAACCTGGAGAGTTGAGACCCATGGAATGGGTACCATGCAATATGACTTCAAAGGGTCTGCATTTGCTCACCGAACCTCACCAATCCTATCACTGCTGCGCTTATGCCGCTGTACACACGCTTGATTCTCTTTCGGAGACATATAAATCCATAGGTTTTAAGATTCTTACTAGTCAGGTATATTCTTAGGCGTTTAATGTGGGGTGTTGAGTCCACTTCGTTGAGCAAGGAGTAGCTCTTGTCTATTACATATTTGGTTTACGGAACGGTATCTGTGCTAATTTCAATCTGTGGTTTTATGCCGCACCCCAACTCACCTTTCCCCTTAAGCAAGCATAAGTTGGTTTTCTACATTTGAGGCCCTGTTCTGTTTTGTAATTCAGTTCCTGTGCAGCCAAGTTTACATTCCGTGTAGTAGTGATATCTTATGATGTTTCTTTTTCTGTGTGACTTATTTCACTTACAATCATCGTACCTGAATCCACTCATTATGCTGCTACGGACCTGATGACATAGATTTCATTGCTGAGTGATATTGCATTGTACGTAAGTACCACAACTTCTTTATCCATTTTTCGCTTTCTGTGATATTGAACTTGTACCGTAAACGAGGTTCTTGTAAACAGAGCCGGCCCAAACTTTGGGGTGGCTGTGTCTTTTGGATTTTAATTTCCCTAAGCTATAGGACCATAAGTGGAAGTGCCCTAGGCTCTGTTGCTTTGTTTTTTGGATGTTTCAGGAAACACCATACACTTCTCCAGAGTGGCTGTTGGCAATTTACATGCCGCCCATCAGCATAACAAGGCTCCCAGTTCTCCATGGCCTGTCCTGCCTTTCTGGATTTTACACTTTTTTCAGATAGCCCTTTTGACCATGGGGCAGTGAGACTTCATTGTAGTGCAGATTTCCTTTGCAAGCTTGCTTGGTTGGCCAAAAAGGGCGTATGCGTTTTTTCCTGAATATATTCAGGAAAAAACGCATACGCCCTTTTTGGCCAAGTGCATCATTGTGGACCTTCTGCCTCTTTTCCTATGCTTTACATGCAATTCCAGTCTACCTCCTGAAATCGGTTTCCTGCAATTCTGCCCCGCTTTCAACTCCTCTTGGCAGCCTTACTTCAATATATTTTAGGAAGATAGCTGTCATTTATAACTCTGCAGGTTTGTGAATTACAGTGCCCCTGAGCTCCTTTTTTCAACTCACTTTCTTGTGAGCTGGCCGCAACATCGCAGGATTACTTCAGGCCCTAGTTTGGTTCCGGCACGGCATGCTGCGACTTTGGTTAATTCCTCTTCCTGGTGGGAAATGAGAGTTAAATTTGCCCGTCCAGACACCTCCACCTAGTCTCTCATTGGTTCTCCCTATTCCTGTTCATTTTCCACAGAAATTGCAAACTGGGCCAAATAGGAGGTTAAAGGCACTGACTCTCCAAGAGGGGGAGTGTTAGTGAAGCGTCTGGAATGTTGCACCCGAGTACCAGGGGACGAAAACTGAGACACATTTGAACACGTTTTCCGATCACAGGGTGGATCATACTCTGGGTTCCAATGCATGTTTTAGCTGAAGGTAGAATCCCTTAAACCTGGAGAGTTGAGACCCATGGAATGGGTACCATGCAATATGACTTCAAAGGGTCTGCATTTGCTCACCGAACCTCACCAATCCTATCACTGCTGCATTTATGCCGCTGTAAACACGCTTGATTCTCTTTCGGAGACATATAAATCCATAGGTTTTAAGATTCTTACTAGTCAGGTATATTCTTAGTCGTTTAATATGGGGTGTTGAGTCCACTTCGTTGAGCAAGGAGTAGCTCTTGTCTATTACATATTTGGCTTATGGAACGGTATCTGTGCTAATTTCAATCTCTGGTTTTATGCAGCACCCCAACTCACCCTTCCCCTTAAGCAAGCATAAGTTGGTTTTCTACATTTGACACCCTGTTCTGTTTTGTAATTCAGTTCTTGTGTAGCCAAGTTTACATTCCGTGTATTAGTGATATCTTATGATGTTTCTTTTTCTGTGTGACTAATTTCACTTAGGATCATCGTACCTGAATCCACTCATTATGCTGCTACGAGCCTGATGACATAGATTTCATTGCTGAGTGATATTGCATTGTACGTAAGTACCACAACTTCTTTATCCATTTTTCGCTTTCTGTGATATTGAACTTGTACTGTAAACAAGGTTCTTGTAAACAGATCCGTCCCAAATTTTGGGGTGGCTGTGTCTTTTTGATTTTAATTTCCCTAAGCTATAGGACCATAAGTGGAAGTGCCCTAGGCTCTGTTGCTTTGTTTTTTGGATGTTTCAGGAAACACCATACATTTCTCAAGAGTGGCTGCTGGCAAATTACATCCCGCCCATCAGCATAACTAGGCTCCCAGTTCTCCATGGCCTGTCCTGCCTTTCTGGATTTTACACTTTTTTCAGATGGCCCTTTTGACCGGGGGGCAGTGAGACTTCATTGTAGTGCAGATTTCCTTTGCAAGCTTGCTTGGTTGGCCAAAAAGTGCATCATTGTGGACGTTCTGCCTCTTTTCCTATGCTTTACATGCAATTCCAGTCTACCTCCTGAAATCGGGTTTCCTGCAATTCTGCCCCTGTTTCAACTCCTCTTGGCAGCCTTACTTCAATATATTTTTGGCAGGTAGCTGTCATTTATAACTCTGCAAGTTTGTGAATTACAGTGCCCCTTAGCTCCTTTCTTCAACTCGCTTTCTTGTGAGCTGGCCGCAACACCGCAGGATTGCTTCAGGCCCTAGTTTGGTTCCGGCACGGCATGCTGAGCCTTTGGTTAATTCCTCTTCCTGGTGGGAAATGAGAATTAAATTTGCCCGTCCAGACACCTCCACCTAGTCTCTCATTGGTTCTCCCTATTCCTGTTTATTTTCCACAGAAATTGCAAACTGGGCCAAACAGGAGGTTAAAGGCACTGACTCTCCAAGTGGGGAGAGTGTTAGTAAAGCGTCTTGAATGTTGCACCCGAGTACCAGGGGACAAAAACTGAGACACATTTGAACACGTTTTCCGATCACATGGTGGATCATACTCTGGGTTACACATGCATGTTTTAGCTGAAGGAAGAATCCCTTAAACCTGTTGAGTTGAGACCCATGGAATGGGTACCATGCAATATGACTTCAAAGAGTCTGCATTTGCTCACCGAACCTCACCAATCCTATCACTGCTGCGTTTATGACACTGTACACACGCTTGATTCTCTTTCGGAGATATATAAATCCATAGGTTTTAAGATTCTTACTAGTCAGGTATATTCTTAGGCGTTTAATATGGGGTGTTGAGTCCACTTCGTTGAGCAAGGAGTAGCTCTTGTCTATTACATATTTGGCTTATGGAACGGTATCTGTGCTAATTTCAATCTCTGGTTTTATGCCACACCCCAAGTCACCTTTCCCCTTAAGCAAGCATAAGATGGTTTTCTACATTTGAGACCCTGTTCTGTATTGTAATTCAGTTCCTGTGTAGCCAAGTTTACATTCCGTGTAGTAGTGATATCTTATGATGTTTCTTTTTCTGTGTGACTTATTTCAGTTAGAATCATTGTACCTGAATCCACTCATTATGCTGCTATGGGCCTGATGACATAGATTTCATTGCTGAGTGATATTGCATTGTACGTAAGTACCACAACTTCTTTATCCATTTTTCGCTTTCTGTGATATTGAACTTGTACCGTAAACGAGGTTCTTGTAAACAGAGCCGGCCGAAATTTTGGGGTGGCTGTGTCTTTTTGATTTTAATTTCCCTAAGCTATAGGACCATAAGTGGAAGTGCCCTAGGCTCTGTTGCTTTGTGTTTTAGATGTTTCAGGAAACACCATACACTTCTCCAGAGTGGCTGTTTGCAATTTACATCCCGCCCATCAGCATAACAAGGCTCCCAGTTCTCCATGGCCTGTCCTGCCTTTCTGGATTTTACACTTTTTTCAGATGGCCCTTTTGACCGGTGGGCAGTGAGTCTTCATTGTAGTGCAGATTTCCTTTGCAAGCTTGCTTGGTTGGCCAAAAAGGGCGTATGCGTTTTTTCCTGAATATATTCAGGAAAAAACGCATACGCCCTTTTTGGCCAAGTGCATCATTGTGGACGTTCTGCCTCTTTTCCTATGCTTTACATGCAATTCCAGTCTACCTCCTGAAATCGGTTTCCTGCAATTCTGCCCCGCTTTCAAGTCCTCTTGGCAGCCTTACTTCAATATATTTTTGGAAGATAGCTGTCATTTATAACTCTGCAGGTTTGTGAATTACAGTGCCCCTGAGCTCCTTTCTTCAAATCGCTTTCTTGTGAGCTGGCCGCAACACCGCAGGATTGCTTCAGGGCCCAGTTTGGTTCCGGCATCGCATGCTGAGCCTTTGGTTAATTCCTCTTCCTGGTGGGAAATGAGAGTTAAATTTGTCCGTCCAGACACCTCCACATAGTCTCTCATTGGTTCTCCCTCTTCCTGTTCATCTTACGCAGAAATTGCAATCTGGGCCAAACAGGAGGTTAAAGGCACTGACTCTCCAAGTGGGGAGAGTGTTAGTAAAGCGTCTGGAATGTTGCACCCGAGTACCAGGGGACGAAAAGTGAGACACATTTGAACACGTTTCCCGATCACACGGTGGATCATACTCTGGGTTCCACATGCATGTTTTAGCTGAAGGAAGAATCCCTTAAACCTGGAGAGTTGAGACCCATGGAATGGGTACCATGCAATATGACTTCAAAGAGTCTGCATTTGCTCACCGAACCTCACCAATCCTATCACTGCTGCGTTTATGACTCTGTACACACACTTCATTCTCTTTCGGAGACATATAAATCCATAGGTTTTAAGATTCTTACTAGTCAGGTATATTCTTAGGCGTTTAATATGGGGTGTTGAGTCCACTTCGTTGAGCAAGGAGTAGCTCTTGTCTATTACATATTTGGCTTATGGAACGGTATCTGTGCTAATTTCAATCTCTGGTTTTATGCAGCACCCCAACTCACCTTTCCCCTTAAGCAAGCATAAGTTGGTTTTCTACATTAGAGACCCTGTTCTGTTTTGTAATTCAGTTCCTGTGTAGCCAAGTTTACATTCCTTGTAGTAGTGATATCTTATGATGTTTCTTTTTCTGTGTGACATATTTCACTTAGAATCATCGTACCTGAATCCACTCATTATGCTGCTACGGGCCTGATTACATAGATTTCATTGCTCAGTGATATTGCATTGTACGTAAGTACCACAACTTCTTTATCCTTTTTTCGGTTTCTGCGATATTGAACTTGTAGAGTAAACGAGGTTCTTGTAAACAGAGCAGTCCCAAACTTTGGGGTGGCTGTGTCTTTTTGATTTTAATTTCCCTAAGCTATAGGACCATAAGTGGAAGTGCCCTAGGCTCTGTTGCTTTGTTTTCTAGATGTTTCAGGAAACACCATACACTTCTCCAGAGTGGCTGTTGGCAATTTACATCCCGCCCATCAGCATAACAAGGCTCCCAGTTCTCCATGGACTCTCCTGCCTTTCTGGATTTTACACTTTTTTCAGATGGCCCTTTTGACCGGCGGGCAGTGAGACTTCATTGTAGTGCAGATTTCCTTTGCAAGCTTGCTTGGTTGGCCAAAAAGGGCGTATGCGTTTTTTCCTGAATATATTCAGGAAAAAACGCATACGCCCTTTTTGGCCAAGTGCATCATTGTGGACGTTCTGCCTCTTTTCCTATGCTTTACATGCAATTCCAGTCTACCTCCTGAAATCGGTTTCCTGCAATTCTGCCCCGCTTTCAAGTCCTCTTGGCAGCCTTCCTTCAATATATTTTTGGCCGATAGCTGTCATTTATAACTCTGCAGGTTTGTGTATTACAGTGCCTCTGAGCTCCTTTCTTCAACTCGCTTTCTTGTGAGCTGGCCGCAACACCGCAGGATTGCTTCAGGCCCTAGTGTGGTTCCGGCATGGCACACTGAGCCTTTGGTTAATTCCTCTTCCTGGTGGGAAATGAGAGTTCAATTTGCCCGTCCAGACACCTCCAGCTAGTCTCTCAATGGTTCTCCCTATTCCTGTTCATTTTCCGCAGAAATTGCAAACTGGGCCAAACAGGAGGTTAAAGGCCCTGACTCTCCAAGTGGGGAGAGTGTTAGTAAAGCGTCTGGAATGTTGCACCCGAGTACCAGGGGACGAAAACTGAGACACATTTGAACACGTTTCCCGATCACACGGTGGATCATACTCTGGGTTCCCCATGCATGTTTTAGCTGAAGGAAGAATCCCTTAAACCTGGAGAGTTGAGACCCATGGAATGGGTACCATGCAATATGACTTCAAAGGGTCTGCATTTGCTCACCGAACCTCACCAATCCTATCAATGCTGTGCTTATGCCGCTGTACACACGCTTGATTCTCTTTCGGAGACATATAAATCCATAGGTTTTAAGATTCTTACTAGTCAGGTATATTCTTAGGCGTTTAATATGGGGTGTTGTGTCCTCTTTATTGAGCAAGGAGTAGCTCTTGTCTATTACATATTTGGCTTATGGAACGGTATTTCTGCTAATTTCAATCTCTGGTTTTATACAGCACCCCAACTCACCTTTCCCCTTAAGCAAGCATAAGTTGGTTTTCTACATTAGAGACCCTGTTCTGTTTTGTAATTCAGTTCCTGTGTAGCCAACTTTACATTCCGTGTAGTAGTGATATCTTATGATGTTTCTTTTTCTGCGTGACTTATTTCACTTAGAATCATCGTACCTGAATCCACTCATTATGCTGCTACGGGCCTGATGACATAGATTTCATTGCTGAGTGATATTGCATTGAACGTAAGTACCACAACTTCTTTATCCATTTTTCGCTTTCTGCGATATTGAACTTGTACCGTAAACGAGGTTCTTGTAAACAGAGCCGTCCCAAACTTTGGGGTGGCTGTGTCTTTTTGATTTTAATTTCCCTAAGCTATAGGACCATAAGTGGAAGTGCCCCAGGCTCTGTTGCTTTGTTTTCTAGATGTTTCAGGAAACACCATACACTTCTCCAGAGTGGCTGTTGGCAATTTACATCCCGCCCATCAGCATAACAAGGCTCCCAGTTCTCCATGGCCTGTCCTGCCTTTCTGGATTTTACACTTTTATCAGATGGCCCTTTTGACCGGGGGGCAGTGAGACTTCATTGTAGTGCAGATTTCCTTTGCAAGTTTGCTTGGTTGGCCAAAAAGTGCGTATGCGTTTTTTCCTGAATATATTCAGGAAAAAACGCATACGCCCTTTTTGGCCAAGTGCATCATTGTGGACGTTCTGCCTCTTTTCCTATGCTTTACATGCAATTCCAGTCTACCTCCTGAAATCGGTTTCCTGCAATTCTGCCCCGCTTTCAAGTCCTCTTGGCAGCCTTCCTTCAATATATTTTTGGCCGATAGCTGTCATTTATAACTCTGCAGGTCTGTGTATTACAGTGCCTCTGAGCTCCTTTCTTCAACTCGCTTTCTTGTGAGCTGGCCGCAACACCGCAGGATTGCTTCAGGCCCTAGTGTGGTTCCGGTATGGCACGCTGAGACTTTGGTTAATTCCTCTTCCTGGTGGGAAATGAGAGTTAAATTTGCAAGTCCAGACACCTCCAGCTACTCTCTCATTGGTTCTCCCTATTCCTGTTCATTTTCCACAGAAATTGCAAACTGGGCCAAACAGGAGGTTAAAGGCACTGACTCTCCAAGTGGGGAGAGTGTTAGTAAAGCGTCTAGAATGTTGCACCCGAGTACCAGGGGACGAAAACTGAGACACATTTGAACACGTTTCCCCATCACATGGTGGATCATACTCTGGGTTCCACATGCATGTTTTAGCTGAAGAAAGAATCCCTTAAACCTGGAGAGTTGAGACCCATGGAATGGGTACCATGCAATATGACTTCAAAGGGTCTGCATTTGCTCACCGAACCTCACCAATCCTATCAATGCTGCACTTATGCCGCTGTACACACTCTTGATTCTCTTTCGGAGACATATAAATCCATAGGTTTTAAGATTCTTACTAGTCAGGTATATTCTTAGGCGTTTAATATGGGGTGTTGTGTCCTCTTCGTTGAGCAAGGAGTAGCTCTTGTCTATTACATATTTGGCTTATGGAACGGTATCTGTGCTAATTTCAATCTCTGGTTTATGCAGCACTCCAACACACCTTTCCCCTTAAGCAAGCATAAGTTGGTTTTCTACATTAGAGACCCTGTTCTGTTTTGTAATTCAGTTCCTGTGTAGCCAAGTTTACATTCCGTGTAGTAGTGATATCTTATGATGTTTCTTTTTCTGTGTGACTTATTTCACTTAGAATCATCGTACCTGAATCCACTCATTATGCTGCTACGGGCCTGATGACATAGATTTCATTGCTGAGTGATACTGCATTGTACGTAAGTACCACAACTTCTTTATCCATTTTTCGCTTTCTGTGATATTGAACTTATACCGTAAACGATGTTCTTGTAAACAGAGCGGTCCCAAACTTTGGGGTGGCTGTGTCTTTTTGATTTTAATTTCCATAAGCTATAGGACCATAAGTGGAAGTGCCCCAGGCGCTGTTGCTTTGTTTTCTAGATGTTTCAGGAAACACCATACACTTCTCCAGAGTGGCTGTTGGCAATTTACATCCCGCCCATCAGCATAACAAGGCTCCCAGTTCTCCATGGCCTCTCCTGCCTTTCTGGATTTTACAGTTTTTTCAGATGGCCCTTTTGACCGGGGGGCAGTGAGACTTAATTGTAGTGCAGATTTCCTTTGCAAGCTTGCTTGGTTGGCCAAAAAGTGCGTATGCGTTTTTTCATGAATATATTCAGGAAAAACGCATACGCCCTTTTTGGCCAATTGCATCATTGTGGACGTTCTGTCTCTTTTCCTATGCTTTACATGCAATTCCAGTCTACCTCCAGAAATCGGTTTCCTGCAATTCTGCCTCGCTTTCAAGTCCTCTTGGCAGCCTTCCTTCAATATATTTTTGGACGATAGCTGTCATTTATAACTCTGCAGGTTTGTGAATGACAGTGCCCCTGAGCTCCTTTCTTCAACTCGCTTTCTTGTGAGCTGGCCGCAACACCACAGGATTGCTTCAGGCCCTAGTGTGGTTCCAGCATGGCGCGCTGAGCCTTTGGTTAATTGCTCTTCCTGGTGGGAAATGAGAGTTAAATTTGCCCGTCCAGACACCTCCAGCTAGTCTCTCATTGGTTCTCCCTATTCCTGTTCATTTTCCGCAGAAATTGCAAACTGGGCCAAACAGGAGGTTAAAGGCACTGACTCTCCAAGTGGGGAGAGTGTTAGTAAAGCGTCTGGAATGTTGCACCCGAGTACCAGGGGACGAAAACTGAGACACATTTGAACACGTTTCCCGATCACACGGTGGATCATACTCTGGATTCCACATGCATGTTTTAGCTGAAGGCAGAATCCCTTAAACCTGGAGAGTTGAGACCCATGGAATGGGTACCATGCAATATGACTTCAAAGGGTCTGCATTTGCTCACCGTACCTCACCAATCCTATCACTCCTGCGCTTATGCCGCTGTACACACGCTTGATTCTCTTTCGGAGACATATAAATCCATAGGTTTTAAGATTCTTACTAGCCAGGTATATTCTTAGGGGTTTAATATGCGGTGTTGTGTCCTCTTCGTTGAGCAAGGAGTAGCTCTTGTCTATTACATATTTGGTTTATGGAATGGTATCTGTGCTAATTTCAATCTCTGGTTTATGCAGCACTCCAACTCCCCTTTCCCCTTAAGCAAGCATAAGTTGGTTTTCTACATTAGAGACCCTGTTCTGTTTTGTAATTCAGTTCCTGTGTAGCCAAGTTTACATTCCTTGTAGTAGTGATATCTTATGATGTTTCTTTTTCTGCGTGACTTATTTCACTTAGAATCATCGTACCTGAATCCACTCATTATGCTGCTACGGGCCTGATGACATAGATTTCATTGCTCAGTGATATTGCATTGTACGTAAGTACCACAACTTCTTTATCCTTTTTTCGCTTTCTGCGATATTGAACTTGTAGAGTAAACGAGGTTCTTGTAAACAGAGCCGTCCCAAACTTTGGGGTGGCTGTGTCTTTTTGATTTTAATTTCCCTAAGCTATAGGACCATAAGTGGAAGTGCCCTAGGCTCTGTTGCTTTGTTTTCTAGATGTTTCAGGAAACACCATACACTTCTCCAGAGTGGCTGTTGGCAATTTACATCCCGCCCATCAGCATAACAAGGCTCCCAGTTCTCCATGGACTCTCCTGCCTTTCTGGATTTTACACTTTTTTCAGATGGCCCTTTTGACCGGCGGGCAGTGAGACTTCATTGTAGTGCAGATTTCCTTTGCAAGCTTGCTTGGTTGGCCAAAAAGGGCGTATGCGTTTTTTCCTGAATATATTCAGGAAAAAACGCATACGCCCTTTTTGGCCAAGTGCATCATTGTGGACGTTCTGCCTCTTTTCCTATGCTTTACATGCAATTCCAGTCTACCTCCTGAAATCGGTTTCCTGCAATTCTGCCCCGCTTTCAAGTCCTCTTGGCAGTCTTCCTTCAATATATTTTTGGCCGATAGCTGTCATTTATAACTCTGCAGGTTTGTGTATTACAGTGCCTCTGAGCTCCTTTCTTCAACTCGCTTTCTTGTGAGCTGGCCGCAACACCGCAGGATTGCTTCAGGCCCTAGTGTGGTTCCGGCATGGCACACTGAGCCTTTGGTTAATTCCTCTTCCTGGTGGGAAATGAGAGTTAAATTTGCCCGTCCAGACACCTCCAGCTAGTCTCTCATTGGTTCTCCCTATTCCTGTTCATTTTCCGCAGAAATTGCAAACTGGGCCAAACAGGA